>NW_027182467.1:1200000-1812281 GCF_040938575.1 Ambystoma mexicanum
ACTCTGAGACTTGATATCTCAATGCTTCTAATACCAAACCTGAGACCCGTAATATAACATGAGATGTGATATCCAAATCCTTCCCCTTCCAAACCTTAGACCCTTCCTTTATCATGAGATGTGATATCCAACTCCTTCCCATTCCAATCCTGAGACCCTTCCGATATCATGAGATGTGATATCTCAAAGCTTCTAATATCAAACTTGAGACCCTCCCTATAGCATGAGATGTGATATCCAAGTCCTTCCCATTCCAATCCTGAGACCCTTCCTATAGCATGAGATGTGATATCTCAATGCTTCTAATACCAAACCTGAGACCCTTCCTATAACATGAGATGGGAATATCCAACTCCTTCCCATTCCAATCCTGAGACCCTTCCGATAGCAGAGATGTGATATCTCAATGCTTATACCAAACCTGAGACCCTTCCTATGGCATGAGATGTGATATCCAACTCCTTGCCATTCAAATCCTGAGACCCTTCCTATAGCATGAGAAGGGATATCCAACTCCTTCCCATTCCAATCCTGAGACCCTTCCGATAGCAGAGACGTGATATCTCAATGCTTCTACCAAACCTGAGACCCTTCCTTTAGCATGAGATGTGATATCCAAATCCTTCACATTCCAATCCTGAGACCCTTCCTATAGCATGAGATGTGATATCTCAATGCTTCTAATACCAAACCTGAGATCCTTCCTATAACATGAGATGTGATATCCAATTCCTTCCCATTCCAAACCTGAGACCCTTCCTATTGGATGAGATGTGATATCCAACTCCTTCCCATTCCAACCCTGAGACCCTTCCTATAGCATGAGATGTGATGTCTCAATGCTTCTAATACCAAACCTGAGATCCTTCCTATAACATGAGATGTGATATCCAACTCCTTCCATTCCAATCCTGAGACCCATCCTATAGCATGAGATGTGATATCTCAATGCTTATACCAAACCTGAGACCCTTCCTATAGCATGAGATGTGATATCCAACTACTTCCCATTCCAATCCTGAGACCCTTCCTATAGCATGAGATGTGATATCCAAGTCCTTCCCATTCCAACCCTCAGACCCTTCCTATAGCATGAGATGTGATGTCTCAATGCTTCTAATACCAAACCTGAGATCCTTCCTATAACATGAGATGTGATATCCAACTCCTTCCATTCCAATCCTGAGACCCGTCCTATAGCATTAGATGTGATATCTCAATGCTTATACCAAACCTGAGACCCTTCCTATAGCATGAGATGTGATATCCAACTACTTCCCATTCCAATCCTGAGACCCTTCCTCTAACATGAAATGTGATATCCAACTCCTTCCCTTTCCAAACCTAAGAGCCTATCTATAGCATGAGATGTGATATCCAAGTCCTTCCCATTCCAACCCTTAGACCCTTCCTACAGCATGCAATATGATATCTCAATGATTCTAATAACAAACCTGAGACCCGTCCTATAACATGAGATGGGATATCCAACTCCTTCCCATTCCAATCCTGAGACACTTCCGATAGCAGAGATGTGATATCTCAGTGCTTATACCAAACCTGAGACCCTTCCTATAACATGAGATGTGATATCCAAATCCTTCCCGTTCCAAACCTGAGACCCTTCCTTTAGCATGAGATGTGATATCCAGCGCCTTCTCATTCCAATCCTGAGACACTTCCGATAGCATGAGATGTGATATCTCAATGCTTCTAATATCAAAACTGAGACCCCCCCTATAGCATGATATGTGATATCTAAGTCCTTCCCATTCCAATCCTGAGACACTCCCTATAGCATGAGATGTGATATCCAACTCTTTCCCATTCCAATCCTGAGACCCTTCCTATAGCATGAGATATGATATCTCAATACTTCTAATACCAAACGTGAGATCCTTCCGATAACATGAGATGTGATATCCAAATCCTTCCCCTTCCAAACCTGAGACCCTCCCTTTAGCATGAGATGTGATATCCAACTCCTTCCCATTCCAATCCTGAGACCCTTCTGATAGCATGAGATCTGATATCTCAATGCTTCTAATACCAAACCTGAGATCCTTCCGATAGCATGAGATGTGATATCTCAATGCTTCTAATACCAAACCTGAGATCCTTCCTATAACATGAGATGTGATATCCAAATCCTTCCCCTTCCAAACCTGAGACCCTCCCTTTAGCATGAGATGTGATATCCAACTCCTTCCCATTCCATTCCTGAGACCCTTCTGATAGCATGAGATGTGATATCTCAATGCCTCTAATACCAAACCTGAGATCCTACCTCTAACATGAAATGTGATATCCAACTCTTTCCCCTTCCAAACCTGAGAGCCTTCCTATAGCATGAGATGTGATATCCAAGTCCTTCCCATTCCAATCCTGAGACCCTTCCTATAGCTTGAGATGTGATATCCAACTCCTTCCCATTCCAATTCTGAGACCCTTCCTATACTCTGAGACTTGATATCTCAATGCTTCTAATACCAAACCTGAGACCCGTAATATAACATGAGATGTGATATCCAAATCCTTCCCCTTCCAAACCTTAGACCCTTCCTTTATCATGAGATGTGATATCCAACTCCTTCCCATTCCAATCCTGAGACCCTTCCGATATCATGAGATGTGATATCTCAAAGCTTCTAATATCAAACTTGAGACCCTCCCTATAGCATGAGATGTGATATCCAAGTCCTTCCCATTCCAATCCTGAGACCCTTCCTATAGCATGAGATGTGATATCTCAATGCTTCTAATACCAAACCTGAGACCCTTCCTATAACATGAGATGGGAATATCCAACTCCTTCCCATTCCAATCCTGAGACCCTTCCGATAGCAGAGATGTGATATCTCAATGCTTATACCAAACCTGAGACCCTTCCTATGGCATGAGATGTGATATCCAACTCCTTGCCATTCAAATCCTGAGACCCTTCCTATAGCATGAGAAGGGATATCCAACTCCTTCCCAATCCAATCCTGAGACCCTTCCGATAGCAGAGACGTGATATCTCAATGCTTCTACCAAACCTGAGACCCTTCCTTTAGCATGAGATGTGATATCCAAATCCTTCACATTCCAATCCTGAGACCCTTCCTATAGCATGAGATGTGATATCTCAATGCTTCTAATACCAAACCTGAGATCCTTCCTATAACATGAGATGTGATATCCAATTCCTTCCCATTCCAAACCTGAGACCCTTCCTATTGGATGAGATGTGATATCCAACTCCTTCCCATTCCAACCCTGAGACCCTTCCTATAGCATGAGATGTGATGTCTCAATGCTTCTAATACCAAACCTGAGATCCTTCCTATAACATGAGATGTGATATCCAACTCCTTCCATTCCAATCCTGAGACCCGTCCTATAGCATGAGATGTGATATCTCAATGCTTATACCAAACCTGAGACCCTTCCTATAGCATGAGATGTGATATCCAACTACTTCCCATTCCAATCCTGAGACCCTTCCTATAGCATGAGATGTGATATCTCAATGCTTCTAATACCAAACCTGAGATCCTTCCTCTAACATGAAATGTGATATCCAACTCCTTCCCTTTCCAAACCTAAGAGCCTATCTATACCATGAGATGTGATATCCAAGTCCTTCCCATTCCAATCCTTAGACCCTTCCTACAGCATGCAATATGATATCTCAATGATTCTAATAACAAACCTGAGACCCGTCCTATAGCATGACATATGATATCCAAGTCCTTCCCATTCCAATCCTGAGACCCTTCCTATAACATGAAATGTGATATCCAACTCCTTCCCATTCCAACCTGAGACCCTTCCTATAGCATGAGATGGGATATCCAACTTCTTCCAAATCCAATACTGATACCCTTCCGATAGCATGAGATGTGATATCCCAATGCTTCTACCAAACCTGAGACCCATACTATGGCATGAGATGTGATATCAAACTCCATTCCAATCCTGAGACCCTTCCTATAGCTTGAGGTGTGATATCCAACTCCTTCCCATTCCAATTCTGAGACCCTTCTTATACCATGAGACTTGATATCTCAATGCTTCTAATACCAAACCTGAGACCCGTCCTATAACATGAGATGTGATATCCAAATCCTTCCCCTTCCAAACCTTAGACCCTTCCTTTATCATGAGATGTGGTATCCAACTCCTTCCCATTCCAATCCTGAGACCCTTCTGATAGCATGAGATGTGATATCTCAATGCTTCTAATACCAAACCTGAGATCCTTCCGATAGCATGAGATGTGATATCTCAATGCTTCTAATACCAAACCTGAGATCCTTCCTATACCATGAGATGTGATATCCAAATCCTTCCCCTTCCAAACCTGAGACCCTCCCTTTAGCATGAGATGTGATATCCAACTCCTTCCCATTCCATTCCTGAGACCCTTCTGATAGCATGAGATGTGATATCTCAATGCCTCTAACACCAAACCTGAGATCCTACCTCTAACATGAAATGTGATATCCAACTCTTTCCCCTTCCAAACCTGAGAGCCTTCCTATAGCATGAGATGTGATATCCAGGTCCTTCCCATTCCAATCCTGAGACCCTTCCTATAGCTTGAGATGTGATATCCAACTCCTTCCCATTCCAATTCTGAGACCCTTCCTATACTCTGAGACTTGATATCTCAATGATTCTAATACCAAACCTGAGACCCGTAATATAACATGAGATGTGATATCCAAATCCTTCCCCTTCCAAACATTAGACCCTTCCTTTATCATGAGATGAGATATCCAACTCCTTCCCATTCCAATCCTGAGACCCTTCCGATATCATGAGATGTGATATCTCTAAGCTTCTAATATCAAACTTGAGACCCTCCCTATAGCATGAGATGTGATATCCAAGTCCTTCCCATTCCAATCCTGAGACCCTTCCTATAGCATGAGATGTGATATCTCAATGCTTCTAATACCAAACCTGAGACCCTTCCTATAACATGAGATGGGAATATCCAACTCCTTCCCATTCCAATCCTGAGACCCTTCCGATAGCAGAGATGTGATATCTCAATGCTTATACCAAACCTGAGACCCTTCCTATGGCATGAGATGTGATATCCAACTCCTTGCCATTCAAATCCTGAGACCCTTCCTATAGCATGAGAAGGGATATCCAACTCCTTCCCAATCCAATCCTGAGACCCTTCCGATAGCAGAGACGTGATATCTCAATGCTTCTACCAAACCTGAGACCCTTCCTTTAGCATGAGATGTGATATCCAAATCCTTCACATTCCAATCCTGAGACCCTTCCTATAGCATGAGATGTGATATCTCAATGCTTCTAATACCAAACCTGAGATCCTTCCTATAACATGAGATGTGATATCCAATTCCTTCCCATTCCAAACCTGAGACCCTTCCTATTGGATGAGATGTGATATCCAACTCCTTCCCATTCCAACCCTGAGACCCTTCCTATAGCATGAGATGTGATGTCTCAATGCTTCTAATACCAAACCTGAGATCCTTCCTATAACATGAGATGTGATATCCAACTCCTTCCATTCCAATCCTGAGACCCGTCCTATAGCATGAGATGTGATATCCAACTACTTCCCATTCCAATCCTGAGACCCTTCCTATAGCATGAGATGTGATATCTCAATGCTTCTAATACCAAACCTGAGATCCTTCCTCTAACATGAAATGTGATATCCAACTCCTTCCCTTTCCAAACCTAAGAGCCTATCTATAGCATGAGATGTGATATCCAAGTCCTTCCCATTCCAATCCTTAGACCCTTCCTACAGCATGCAATATGATATCTCAATGATTCTAATAACAAACCTGAGACCCGTCCTATAGCATGAGATATGATATCCAAGTCCTTCCCATTCCAATCCTGAGACCCTTCCTATAACATGAAATGTGATATCCAACTCCTTCCCATTCCAACCTGAGACCCTTCCTATAGCATGAGATGGGATATCCAACTTCTTCCAAATCCAATACTGATACCCTTCCGATAGCATGAGATGTGATATCCCAATGCTTCTACCAAACCTGAGACCCATACTATGGCATGAGATGTGATATCAAACTCCTTTCCATTCCAATCCTGAGACCCTTCCTATAGCTTGAGGTGTGATATCCAACTCCTTCCCATTCCAATTCTGAGACCCTTCTTATACCATGAGACTTGATATCTCAATGCTTCTAATACCAAACCTGAGACCCGTCCTATAACATGAGATGTGATATCCAAATCCTTCCCCTTCCAAACCTTAGACCCTTCCTTTATCATGAGATGTGGTATCCAACTCCTTCCCATTCCAATCCTGAGACCCTTCCGATATCATGAGATTTGTTATCTCAATGCTTCTAATATCAAACTTGAGACCCTCCCTATAGCATGAGATGTGACATCCAAGTCCTTCCCATTCCAATCCTGAGACCCTTCCTATAGCATGAGATGTGCTATCTCTATGCTTCTAATACCAAACCTGAGACCCTTCCTATAACATGAGATGGGATATCCAACTCCTTCCCATTCCAATCCTGAGACCCTTCCGATAGCAGAGATGTGATATCTCAATGCTTATACCAAACCTGAGACCCTTCCTATGGCCTGAGATGTCATATACAACTCCTTCCCATTCCAATCCTGAGACCCTTCCTTTAGCATGAGATGTGATATCTCAATGCTTATACCAAATCTGAGACCCTTCCTATAGCATGAGATGTGATATCCAAATCCTTCCCATTCCAATCCTGAGACCCTTCCTATAGCATGAGATGTGATATCTCAATGCTTATACCAAACCTGAGAGCCTACCTATAGCATGAGATGTGATATCCAAGTCCATCCCATTCCAATCCTTAGACCCTTCCTACAGCATGCAATGTGATATCTCAATGATTCTAATACCAAACCAGAGACTCTTACTATAACATGAGATGGGATATCCAACTCCTTCCCATTCCAATCCTGAGCCGCTTCCGATAGCAGAGATGTGATATCTCAATGCTTATACCAAACCTGAGACCCTTCCTATAACATGAGATGTGATATCCAACTCCTTCCCGTTCCAAACCTGAGACACTAACTATAGCATATGTGATATCCAACTCCTTCCCATTCCAAACATGAGACCCTTCCTATAGCAAGAAAGTAATATCCAACTCCTACCCATTCCAATCCTGAGACCCTTCCTATAGCAAGAGATGTGATATCCAAATCCTTCCCATTCCAATCCTGAGACCCTTCCTATAACATGAGATGTGATATCCAACTCCTTCCCATTCCAACCTGAGACACTTCCTATAGCATTAGAAGGGATATCCAACTCCTTCCCAATCCAATCCTGAGACCCTTCCGATAGCAGAGATGTGATATCTCAATGCTTATACCAAACCTGAGACCCTTCCTATGGCATGAGATGTGATATCCAACTCCTTGCCATTCAAATCCTGAGACCCTTCCTATAGCATGAGAAGGGACATCCAACTCCTTCCCAATCCAATCCTGAGACCCTTCCGATAGCAGAGACGTGATATCTCAATGCTTCTACCAAACCTGAGACCCTTCCTTTAGCATGAGATGTGATATCCAAATCCTTCACATTCCAATCCTGAGACCCTTCCTATAGCATGAGATGTGATATCTCAATGCTTCTAATACCAAACCTGAGATCCTTCCTATAACATGAGATGTGATATCCAATTCCTTCCCATTCCAAACCTGAGACCCTTCCTATTGGATGAGATGTGATATCCAACTCCTTCCCATTCCAACCCTGAGACCCTTCCTATAGCATGAGATGTGATGTCTCAATGCTTCTAATACCAAACCTGAGATCCTTCCTATAACATGAGATGTGATATCCAACTCCTTCCATTCCAATCCTGAGACCCGTCCTATAGCATGAGATGTGATATCTCAATGCTTATACCAAACCTGAAACCCTTCCTATAGCATGAGATGTGATATCCAACTACTTCCCATTCCAATCCTGAGACCCTTCCTATAGCATGAGATGTGATATCTCAATGCTTCTAATAACAAACCTGAGATCCTTCCTCTAACATGAAATGTGATATCCAACTCCTTCGCTTCCCAAACCTAAGAGCCTATCTATAGCATGAGATGTGATATCCAAGTCCTTCCCATTCCAACCCTTAGACCCTTCCTACAGCATGCAATATGATATCTCAATGATTCTAATAACAAACCTGAGACCCGTCCTATAACATGAGATGGGATATCCAACTCCTTCCCATTCCAATCCTGAGACACTTCCGATAGCAGAGATGTGATATCTCAATGCTTATACCAAACCTGAGACCCTTCCTATAACATGAGATGTGATATCCAAATCCTTCCCGTTCCAAACCTGAGACCCTTCCTTTAGCATGAGATGTGATATCCAAATCCTTCCCGTTCCAAACCTGAGACCCTTCCTTTAGCATGAGATGTGATATCCAGCTCCTTCCCATTCCAATCCTGAGACACTTCCGATAGCATGAGATGTGATATTTCAATGCTTCTAATATCAAAACTGAGACCCTCCCTATAGCATGATATGTGATATCTAAGTCCTTCCCATTCCAATCCTGAGACACTCCCTAAAGCATGAGATGTGATATCCAACTCTTTCCCATTCCAATCCTGAGACCCTTCATATAGCATGAGATATGATATCTCAATACTTCTAATACCAAACGTGAGATCCTTCCGATAACATGAGATGTGATATCCAACTCCTTCCATTCCAATCCTGAGACCCGTCCTATAGCATGAGATGTGATATCTCAATGCTTATACCAAACCTGAGACCCTTCCTATAGCATGAGATGTGATATCCAACTACTTCCCATTCCAATCCTGAGACCCTTCCTATAGCATGAGATGTGATATCTCAATGCTTCTAATACCAAACCTGAGATCCTTCCTCCAACATGAAATGTGATATCCAACTCCTTCCCTTTCCAAACCTAAGAGCCTATCTATAGCATGAGATGTGATATCCAAGTCCTTCCCATTCCAATCCTTAGACCCTTCCTACAGCATGCAATATGATATCTCAATGATTCTAATAGCAAACCTGAGACCCGTCCTATAGCATGAGATATGATATCCAAGTCCTTCCCATTCCAATCCTGAGACCCTTCCTATAACATGAAATGTGATATCCAACTCCTTCCCATTCCAACCTGAGACCCCTCCTATAGCATGAGATGGGATATCCAACTTCTTCCAAATCCAATACTGATACCCTTCCGATAGCATGAGATGTGATATCCCAATGCTTCTACCAAACCTGAGACCCATACTATGGCATGAGATGTGATATCAAACTCCTTTCCATTCCAATCCTGAGACCCTTCCTATAGCTTGAGGTGTGATATCCAACTCCTTCCCATTCCAATTCTGAGACCCTTCTTATACCATGAGACTTGATATCTCAATGCTTCTAATACCAAACCTGAGACCCGTCCTATAACATGAGATGTGATATCCAAATCCTTCCCCTTCCAAACCTTAGACCCTTCCTTTATCATGAGATGTGGTATCCAACTCCTTCCCATTCCAATCCTGAGACCCTTCCGATATCATGAGATGTGTTATCTCAATGCTTCTAATATCAAACTTGAGACCCTCCCTATAGCATGAGATGTGACATCCAAGTCCTTCCCATTCCAATCCTGAGACCCTTCCTATAGCATGAGATGTGATATCTCTATGCTTCTAATACCAAACCTGAGACCCTTCCTATAACATGAGATGGGATATCCAACTCCTTCCCATTCCAATCCTGAGACCCTTCCGATAGCAGAGATGTGATATCTCAATGCTTATACCAAACCTGAGACCCTTCCTATGGCCTGAGATGTCATATACAACTCCTTCCCATTCCAATCCTGAGACCCTTCCTTTAGCATGAGATGTGATATCTCAATGCTTATACCAAATCTGAGACCCTTCCTATAGCATGAGATGTGATATCCAAATCCTTCCCATTCCAATCCTGAGACCCTTCCTATAGCATGAGATGTGATATCTCAATGCTTATACCAAACCTGAGAGCCTACCAATAGCATGAGATGTGATATCCAAGTCCATCCCATTCCAATCCTTAGACCCTTCCTACAGTATGCAATGTGATATCTCAATGATTCTAATACCAAACCAGAGACTCTTACTATAACATGAGATGGGATATCCAACTCCTTCCCATTCCAATCCTGAGCCGCTTCCGATAGCAGAGATGTGATATCTCAATGCTTATACCAAACCTGAGACCCTTCCTATAACATGAGATGTGATATCCAACTCCTTCCCGTTCCAAACCTGAGACACTAACTATAGCATTTGTGATATCCAACTCCTTCCCATTCCAATCCTGAGACCCTTCCTATAGCAAGAGATGTGATATCCAAATCCTTCCCATTCCAATCCTGAGACCCTTCCTATAACATGAGATGTGATATCCAACTCCTTCCCATTCCAACCTGAGACACTTCCTATAGCATGAGAAGGGATATCCAACTCCTTCCCAATCCAATCCTGAGACCCTTCCAATAGCAGAGATGTGATATCTCAATGCTTATACCAAACCTGAGACCCTTCCTATGGCATGAGATGTGATATCCAACTCCTTGCCATTCAAATCCTGAGACCCTTCCTATAGCATGAGAAGGGATATCCAACTCCTTCCCAATCCAATCCTGAGACCCTTCCGATAGCAGAGACGTGATATCTCAATGCTTCTACCAAACCTGAGACCCTTCCTTTAGCATGAGATGTGATATCCAAATCCTTCACATTCCAATCCTGAGACCCTTCCTATAGCATGAGATGTGATATCTCAATGCTTCTAATACCAAACCTGAGATCCTTCCTATAACATGAGATGCGATATCCAATTCCTTCCCATTCCAAACCTGAGACCCTTCCTATTGGATGAGATGTGATATCCAACTCCTTCCCATTCCAACCCTGAGACCCTTCCTATAGCATGAGATGTGATGTCTCAATGCTTCTAATACCAAACCTGAGATCCTTCCTATAACATGAGATGTGATATCCAACTCCTTCCATTCCAATCCTGAGACCCGTCCTATAGCATGAGATGTGATATCTCAATGCTTATATCAAACCTGAGACCCTTCCTATAGCATGAGATGTGATATCCAACTACTTCCCATTCCAATCCTGAGACCCTTCCTATAGCATGAGATGTGATATCTCAATGATTCTAATAACAAACCTGAGACCCATAATATAACATGAATTGTGATATCCAAATCCTTCCCATTCCAATCCTGAGACACTTCCTACAGCATGCAATATGATATCTCAATGATTCTAATAACAAACCTGAGACCCGTCCTATAACATGAGATGGGATATCCAACTCCTTCCCATTCCAATCCTGAGACACTTCCGATAGCAGAGATGTGATATCTCAATGCTTATACCAAACCTGAGACCCTTCCTATAACATGAGATGTGATATCCAAATCCTTCCCATTCCAAACCTGAGACCCTTCCTTTAGCATGAGATGTGATATCCAAATCCTTCCCGTTCCAAACCTGAGACCCTTCCTTTAGCATGAGATGTGATATCCAGCTCCTTCCCATTCCAATCCTGAGACACTTCCGATAGCATGAGATGTGATATTTCAATGCTTCTAATATCAAAACCGAGACCCTCCCTATAGCATGATATGTGATATCTAAGTCCTTCCCATTCCAATCCTGAGACACTCCCTAAAGCATGAGATGTGATATCCAACTCTTTCCCATTCCAATCCTGAGACCCTTCATATAGCATGAGATATGATATCTCAATACTTCTAATACCAAACGTGAGATCCTTCCGATAACATGAGATGTGATATCCAAATCCTTCCCCTTCCAAACCTGAGACCCTCCCTTTAGCATGAGATGTGATATCCAACTCCTTCCCATTCCAATCCTGAGACCCTTCTGATAGCATGAGATGTGATATCTCAATGCTTCTAATACCAAACCTGAGATCCTTCCGATAGCATGAGATGTGATATCTCAATGCTTCTAATACCAAACCTGAGATCCTTCCTATAACATGAGATGTGATATCCAAATCCTTCCCCTTCCAAACCTGAGACCCTCCCTTTAGCATGAGATGTGATATCCAACTCCTTCCCATTCCATTCCTGAGACCCTTCTGATAGCATGAGATGTGATATCTCAATGCCTCTAATACCAAACCTGAGATCCTACCTCTAACATGAAATGTGATATCCAGCTCTTTCCCCTTCCAAACCTGAGAGCCTTCCTATAGCATGAGATGTGATATCCAAGTCCTTCCCATTCCAATCCTGAGACCCTTCCTATAGCTTGAGATGTGATATCCAACTCCTTCCCATTCCAATTCTGAGACCCTTCCTATACTCTGAGACTTGATATCTCAATGCTTCTAATACCAAACCTGAGACCCATAATATAACATGAATTGTGATATCCAAATCCTTCCCCTTCCAAACCTTAGACCCTTCCTTTATCATGAGATGTGATATCCAACTCCTTCCCATTCCAATCCTGAGACCCTTCCGATATCATGAGATGTGATATCTCAAAGCTTCTAATATCAAACTTGAGACCCTCCCTATAGCATGAGATGTGATATCCAAGTCCTTCCCATTCCAATCCTGAGACCCTTCCTATAGCATGAGATGTGATATCTCAATGCTTCTAATACCAAACCTGAGACCCTTCCTATAACATGAGATGTGAATATCCAACTCCTTCCCATTCCAATCCTGAGACCCTTCCGATAGCAGAGATGTGATATCTCAATGCTTATACCAAACCTGAGACCCTTCCTATGGCATGAGATGTGATATCCAACTCCTTGCCATTCAAATCCCGAGACCCTTCCTATAGCATGAGAAGGGATATCCAACTCCTTCCCAATCCAATCCTGAGACCCTTCCGATAGCAGAGACGTGATATCTCAATGCTTCTACCAAACCTGAGACCCTTCCTTTAGCATGAGATGTGATATCCAAATCCTTCACATTCCAATCCTGAGACCCTTCCTATAGCATGAGATGTGATATCTCAATGCTTCTAATACCAAACCTGAGATCCTTCCTATAACATGAGATGTGATATCCAATTCCTTCCCATTCCAAACCTGAGACCCTTCCTATTGGATGAGATGTGATATCCAACTCCTTCCCATTCCAACCCTGAGACCCTTCCTATAGCATGAGATGTGATGTCTCAATGCTTCTAATACCAAACCTGAGATCCTTCCTATAACATGAGATGTGATATCCAACTCCTTCCATTCCAATCCTGAGACCCGTCCTATAGCATGAGATGTGATATCTCAATGCTTATACCAAACCTGAGACCCTTCCTATAGCATGAGATGTGACATCCAACTACTTCCCATTCCAATCCTGAGACCCTTCCTATAGCATGAGATGTGATATCTCAATGCTTCTAATACCAAACCTGAGATCCTTCCTCTAACATGAAATGTGATATCCAACTCCTTCCCTTTCCAAACCTAAGAGCCTATCTATAGCATGAGATGTGATATCCAAGTCCTTCCCATTCCAATCCTTAGACCCTTCCTACAGCATGCAATATGATATCTCAATGATTCTAATAACAAACCTGAGACCCGTCCTATAGCATGAGATATGATATCCAAGTCCTTCCCATTCCAATCCTGAGACCCTTCCTATAACATGAAATGTGATATCCAACTCCTTCCCATTCCAACCTGAGACCCTTCCTATAGCATGAGATGGGATATCCAACTTCTTCCAAATCCAATACTGATACCCTTCCGATAGCATGAGATGTGATATCCCTCTGCTAATCCTGAGACACTTCCTATAGCATGAGATGTGATATCTCACTGCTTATACCAAACCTGAGACCCTTCCCATAGCATGAGATGTGATATCCAACTCCTTCCCATTCCAATCCTCAGACCCTTCCTATAGCATGAGATGTGATATCTCAATGCTTCTAATATCAAACTTGAGACCCTACCTATAGCATGAGATGTGATATCCAAGTCCTTCCCATTACAATCCTGAGACACTTCCTATAGCATGAGATGTGATATCCAACTCCTTCCCATTCCAATCCTGAGACCCTTCCTATAGCATGAGATGTGATATCCAACTCCTTCCCATTCCAATCCTGAGACCCTTCTGATAGCATGAGATGTGATATCTCAATGCTTCTAATACCAAACCTGAGATCCTTCCGATAGCATGAGATGTGATATCTCAATGCTTCTAATACCAAACCTGAGATCCTTCCGATAGCATGAGATATGATATCTCAATACTTCTAATACCAAACGTGAGATCCTTCCGATAACATGAGATGTGATATCCAAATCCTTCCCCTTCCAAACCTGAGACGCTCCCTTTAGCATGAGATGTGATATCCAACTCCTTCCCATTCCAATCCTGAGACCCTTCTGATAGCATGAGATGTGATATCTCAATGCTTCTAATACCAAACCTGAGATCCTTCCGATAGCATGAGATGTGATATCTCAATGCTTCTAATACCAAACCTGAGATCCTTCCTATAACATGAGATGTGATATCCAAATCCTTCCCCTTCCAAACCTGAGACCCTCCCTTTAGCATGAGATGTGATATCCAACTCCTTCCCATTCCATTCCCGAGACCCTTCTGATAGCATGAGATGTGATATCTCAATGCCTCTAATACCAAACCTGAGATCCTACCTCTAACATGAAATGTGATATCCAACTCTTTCCCCTTCCAAACCTGAGAGCCTTCCTATAGCATGAGATGTGATATCCAAGTCCTTCCCATTCCAATCCTGAGACCCTTCCTATAGCTTGAGATGTGATATCCAACTCCTTCCCATTCCAATTCTGAGACCCTTCCTATACTCTGAGACTTGATATTTCAATGCTTCTAATACCAAACCTGAGACCCGTAATATAACATGAGATGTGATATCCAAATCCTTCCCCTTCCAAACCTTAGACCCTTCCTTTATCATGAGATGTGATATCCAACTCCTTCCCATTCCAATCCTGAGACCCTTCCGATATCATGAGATGTGATATCTCAAAGCTTCTAATATCAAACTTGAGACCCTCCCTATAGCATGAGATGTGATATCCAAGTCCTTCCCATTCCAATCCTGAGACCCTTCCTATAGCATGAGATGTGATATCTCAATGCTTCTAATACCAAACCTGAGACCCTTCCTATTACATGAGATGGGAATATCCAACTCCTTCCCATTCCAATCCTGAGACCCTTACGATAGCAGAGATGTGATATCTCAATGCTTATACCAAACCTGAGACCCTTCGTATGGCATGAGATGTGATATCCAACTCCTTGCCATTCAAATCCTGAGACCCTTCCTATAGCATGAGAAGGGATATCCAACTCCTTCCCAATCCAATCCTGAGACCCTTCCGATAGCAGAGACGTGATATCTCAATGCTTCTACCAAACCTGAGACCCTTCCTTTAGCATGAGATGTGATATCCAAATCCTTCACATTCCAATCCTGAGACCCTTCCTATAGCATGAGATGTGATATCTCAATGCTTCTAATACCAAACCTGAGATCCTTCCTATAACATGAGATGTGATATCCAATTCCTTCCCATTCCAAACCTGAGACCCTTCCTATTGGATGAGTTGTGATATCCAACTCCTTCCCATTCCAACCCTGAGACCCTTCCTAAAGCATGAGATGTGATGTCTCAATGATTCTAATACCAAACCTGAGATCCTTCCTATAACATAAGATGTGATATCCAACTCCTTCCCATTCCAATCCTGAGACCCTTCCTATAGCATGAGATGTGATATCTCAATGCTTCTAATACCAAACCTGAGATCCTTCCTCTAACATGAAATGTGATATCCAACTCCTTCCCTTTCCAAACCTAAGAGCCTATCTATAGCATGAGATGTGATATCCAGGTCCTTCCTATTCCAATCCTTAGACCCTTCCTACAGCATGCAATATGATATCTCAATGATTCTAATAACAAACCTGAGACCCGTCCTATAGCATGAGATATGATAATCAAGTCCTTCCCATTCCAATCCTGAGACCCTTCCTATAACATGAAATGTGATATCCAACTCCTTCCCATTCCAACCTGAGACCCTTCCTATAGCATGAGATGGGATATCCAACTTCTTCAAAATCCAATACTGATACCCTTCCGATAGCATGAGATGTGATATCCCAATGCTTCTACCAAACCTGAGACCCATACTATGGCATGAGATGTGATATCAAACTCCTTCCCATTCCAATCCTGAGACCCTTCCTATAGCTTGAGGTGTGATATCCAACTCCTTCCCATTCCAATTCTGAGACCCTTCTTATACCATGAGAATTGATATCTCAATGCTTCTAATACCAAACCTGAGACCCGTCCTATAACATGAGATGTGATATCCAAATCCTTCCCCTTCCAAACCTTAGACCCTTCCTTTATCATGAGATGTGATATCCAACTCCTTCCCATTCCAATCCTGAGACCCTTCCGATATCATGAGATTTGTTATCTCAATGCTTCTAATATCAAACTTGAGACCCTCCCTATAGCATGAGATGTGACATCCAAGTCCTTCCCATTGCAATCCTGAGACCCTTCCTATAGCATGAGATGTGTTATCTCTATGCTTCTAATACCAAACCTGAGACCCTTCCTATAACATGAGATGGGAGATCCAACTCCTTCCCATTCCAATCCTGAGACCTTTCCGATAGCAGAGATGTGATATCTCAATGCTTATACCAAACCTGAGACCCTTCCTATGGCCTGAGATGTCATATACAACTCCTTCCCATTCCAATCCTGAGACCCTTCCTTTAGCATGAGATGTGATATCTCAATGCTTATACCAAATCTGAGACCCTTCCTATAGCATGAGATGTGATATCCAATTCCTTCCCATTCAAATCATGAGACCCTTCCTATAGCATGAGATGTGATATCTCAATGCTTATACCAAACCTGAGAGCCTACCTATAGCATGAGATGTGATATCCAAGTCCATCCCATTCCAATCCTTAGACCCTTCCTACAGCAAGCGATGTGATATCTCAATGATTCTAATACCAAACCAGAGACTCTTCCTATAACATGAGATGGGATATCCAACTCCTTCCCATTCCAATCCTGAGCCGCTTCAGATAGCAGAGATGTGATATCTCAATGCTTATACCAAACCTGAGACCCTTCCTATAACATGAGATGTGATATCCAACTCCTTCCCGTTCCAAACCTGAGACACTAACTATAGCATATGTGATATCCAACTCCTTCCCATTCCAAACATGAGACCCTTCCTATAGCAAGAAAGTAATATCCAACTCCTACCCATTCCAATCCTGAGACCCTTCCTATAGCAAGAGATGTGATATCCAAATCCTTCCCATTCCAATCCTGAGACCCTTCCTATAACATGAGATGTGATATCCAACTCCTTCCCATTCCAACCTGAGACACTTCCTATAGCATGAGAAGGGATATCCAACTCCTTCCCAATCCAATCCTGAGACCCTTCCGATAGCAGAGATGTGATATCTCAATGCTTATACCAAACCTGAGACCCTTCCTATGGCATGAGATGTGATATCCAACTCCTTGCCATTCAAATCCTGAGACCCTTCCTATAGCATGAGAAGGGATATCCAACTCCTTCCCAATCCAATCCTGAGACCCTTCCGATAGCAGCGACGTGATATCTCAATGCTTCTACCAAACCTGAGACCCTTCCTTTAGCATGAGATGTGATATCCAAATCCTTCACATTCCAATCCTGAGACCCTTCCTTTAGCATGAGATGTGATATCCAACTCCTTCCCATTCCAACCTGAGACACTTCCTATAGCATGGGAAGGGATATCCAACTCCTTCCCAATCCAATCCTGAGACCCTTCCGATAGCAGAGATGTGATATCTCAATGCTTATACCAAACCTGAGACCCTTCCTATGGCATGAGATGTGATATCCAACTCCTTGCCATTCAAATCCTGAGACCCTTCCTATAGCATGAAAAGGAATATCCAACTCCTTCCCAATCCAATCCTGAGACCCTTCCGATAGCAGAGACGTGAAATCTCAATGCTTCTACCAAACCTGAGACCCTTCCTTTAGCATGAGATGTGATATCCAAATCCTTCACATTCCAATCCTGAGACCCTTCCTATAGCATGAGATTTGATATCTCAATGCTTCTAATACCAAACGTGAGATCCTTCCTATAACATGAGATGTGATATCCAAATCCTTCCCCTTCCAAACCTGAGACCCTCCCTTTAGCATGAAATGTGATATCCAACTCCTTCCTATTCCAATTCTGAGACCCTTCCTATACTCTGAGACTTGATATCTCAATGCTTCTAATACCAAACCTGAGATCCTTCCGATAGCATGAGATGTGATATCTCAATGCTTCTAATACCAAACCTGAGATCCTTCCTATAACATGAGATGTGATATCCAAATCCTTCCCGTTCCAAACCTGAGACCCTTCCTTTAGCATGAGATGTGATATCCAGCTCCTTCCCATTCCAATCCTGAGACACTTCCGATAGCATGAGATGTGATATCTCAATGCTTCTAATATCAAAACTGAGACCCTCCCTATAGCATGATATGTGATATCTAAGTCCTTCCCATTCCAATCCTGAGACACTCCCTATAGCATGAGATGTGATATCCAACTCTTTCCCATTCCAATCCTGAGACCCTTCCTATAGCATGAGATATGATATCTCAATACTTCTAATACCAAACGTGAGATCCTTCCGATAACATGAGATGTGATATCCAAATCCTTCCCCTTCCAAACCTGAGACCCTCCCTTTAGCATGAGATGTGATATCCAACTTCTTCACATTCCAATCCTGAGACCCTTCTGATAGCATGAGATGTGATATCTCAATGCTTCTAATACCAAACCTGAGATCCTTCCGATAGCATGAGATGTAATATCTCAATGCTTCTAATACCAAACCTGAGATCCTTCCTATAACATGAGATGTGATATCCAAATCCTTCCCCTTCCAAACCTGAGACCCTCCCTTTAGCATGAGATGTGATATCCAACTCCTTCCCATTCCATTCCTGAGACCCTTCTGATAGCATGAGATGTGATATCTCAATGCCTCTAATACCAAACCTGAGATCCTACCTCTAACATGAAATGTGATATCCAACTCTTTCCCCTTCCAAACCTGAGAGCCTTCCTATAGCATGAGATGTGATATCCAAGTCCTTCCCATTCCAATCCTGAGACCCTTCCTATAGCTTGAGATGTGATATCCAACTCCTTCCCATTCCAATTCTGAGACCCTTCCTATACTCTGAGACTTGATATCTCAATGCTTCTAATACCAAACCTGAGATCCTTCCGATAGCATGAGATGTGATATCTCAATGCTTCTAATACCAAACCTGAGATCCTTCCTATAACATGAGATGTGATATCCAAATCCTTCCCCTTTGAAAACCTGAGACCCTCCCTTTAGCATTAGATGTGATACCTAACTCCTTCCCATTCCATTCCCGAGACCCTTCTGATAGCATGAGATGTGATATCTCAATGCCTCTAATACCAAACCTGAGATCCTACCTCTAACATGAAATGAGATATCCAACTCTTTCCCCTTCCAAACCTGAGAGCCTTCCTATAACATGAGATGTGATATTCAAGTCCATCCCATTCCAATCCTTAGACCCTTCCTACAGCATGCGATGTGATATCTCAATGATTCTAATACCAAACCAGAGACTCTTCCTATAACATGAGATGGGATATCCAACTCCTTCCCATTCCAATTCTGAGACCCTTCCTATACTATGAGACTTGATATCTCAATGCTTCTAATACCAAACCTGAGACCCGTAATATAACATGAGATGTGATATCCAAATCCTTCCCCTTCCAAACCTTAGACCCTTCCTTTATCATGAGATGTGATATCCAACTCCTTCCCATTCCAATCCTGAGACCCTTCCGATATCATGAGATGTGATATCTCAAAGCTTCTAATATCAAACTTGAGACCCTCCCTATAGCATGAGATGTGATATCCAAGTCCTTCCCATTCCAATCCTGAGACCCTTCCTATAGCGTGAGATGTGATATCTCAATGCTTCTAATACCAAACCTGAGACCCTTCCTATAACATGAGATGGGAATATCCAACTCCTTCCCATTCCAATCTTGAGACCCTTCCGATAGCAGAGATGTGATATCTCAATGCTTATACCAAACCTGAGATCCTTCCTATAACATGAGATGTGATATCCAACTCCTTCCCATTCCAATCCTGAGACACTTCCTATAGCATGAGATGTGATATCTCACTGCTTATACCAAACCTGAGACCCTTCCCATAGCAGGAGATGTGATATCCAACTCCTTCCCATTCCAATCCTCAGACCCTTCCTATAGCATGAGATGTGATATCTCAATGCTTCTAATGTCAAACTTGAGACCCTACCTATAGCATGAGATGTGATATCCAAGTCCTTCCCATTCCAATCCTGAGACACTTCCTATAGCATGAGATGTGATATCTCAATGCTTCTAATACCAAACCTGAGACTCTTCCTATAACATGAGATGGGATATCCAACTCCTTCCCATTCCAATCCTGAGACACTTTTGATAGCAGAGATGTGATATCTCAATGTTTATACCAAACCTGAGACCCTTCCTACGGCATGAGATGTCATATTCAACTCCTTCCCATTCCAATCCTGAGACCCTTCCTATAGCATGAGATTTGATATCCAACTCCTTCCCATTCCAATCCTGAGACCCTTCCTATAGCATGAGATGTGATGTCTCAATGCTTCTAATACCAAACCTGAGATCCTTCCTATGACATGAGATGTGATATCCAACTCCTTCCATTCCAATCCTGAGACCATCCTATAGCATGAGATGTGATATCTCAATGCTTATACCAAACCTGAGACCCTTCCTATAGCATGAGATGTGATATCCAACTCCTTCCCATTCCAATCATGAGACCCTTCCTATAGCATGAGATGTGATATCTCAATGCTTCTAATACCAAACCTGAGATCCTTCCTCTAACATGAAATGTGAGATCCAACTCCTTCCCTTTCCAAACCTAAGAGCCTATCTATAGCATGAGATGTGATATCCAAGTCCTTCACATTCCAACCCTTAGACCCTTCCTACAGCATGCAATATGATATCTCAATGATTCTAATAACAAACCTGAGACCCGTCCTATAACATGAGATGGGATATCCAACTCCTTCCCGTTCCAAACCTGAGACCCTTCCTTTAGCATGAGATGTGATATCCAGCTCCTTCCCATTCCAATCCTGAGACACTTCCGATAGCAGAGATGTGATATCTCAATGTTTATACCAAACCTGAGACCCTTCCTATAACATGAGATGTGATATCCAACTCCTTCCCGTTCCAAACCTGAGACCCTTCCTTTAGCATGAGATGTGATATCCAGCTCCTTCCCATTCCAATCCTGAGACACTTCCGATAGCATGAGATGTGATATCTCAATGCTTCTAATATCAAAACTGAGACCCTCCCTATAGCATGATATGTGATATCTAAGTCCTTCCCATTCCAATCCTGAGACCCTTCCTATAGCATGAGATGTGATATCTCAATGCTTCTACCAAACCTGAGACCCTTCCTTTAGCATGAGATATGATATCCAACTCCTTCCCATTCCAATCCTGAGACCCTTCCTATAGCATGAGATGTGATATCTCAATACTTCTAATACCAAACCTGAGATCCATCCTATAACATGAGATGTGATATCCAACTCCTTCCCTTTCCAAACCTGAGAGCCGTTCTATAGCATGAGATGTGATATCCAGGTCCTTCCCATTCCAATCCTTAGACCCTTCCTACAGCATGCAATATGATATCTCAATGATTCTAATAACAAACCTGAGACCCGTCCTATAGCATGAGATATGATATCCAAGTCCTTCCCATTCCAATCCTGAGACCCTTCCTATAACATGAAATGTGATATCCAACTCCTTCCCATTCCAAAATGAGACCCTTCCTATAGCATGAGATGGGATATCCAACTTCTTCCAAATCCAATACTGATACCCTTCCGATAGCATGAGATGTGATATCCCAATGCTTCTACCAAACCTGAGACCCATACTATGGCATGAGATGTGATATCAAACTCCTTCCCATTCCAATCCTGAGACCCTTCCTATAGCTTGAGGTGTGATATCCAACTCCTTCCCATTCCAATTCTGAGACCCTTCTTATACCATGAGACTTGATATCTCAATGCTTCTAATATTAAACCTGAGACCCGTCCTATAACATGAGATGTGATATCCAAATCCTTCCCCTTCCAAACCTTAGACCCTTCCTTTATCATGAGATGTGATATCCAACTCCTTCCCATTCCAATCCTGAGACCCTTCCGATATCATGAGATTTGTTATCTCAATGCTTCTAATATCAAACTTGAGACCCTCCCTATAGAATGAGATGTGACATCCAAGTCCTTCCCATTCCAATCCTGAGACCCTTCCTATAGCATGAGATGTGATATCTCTATGCTTCTAATACCAAACCTGAGACCCTTCCTATAACATGAGATGGGATATCCAACTCCTTCCCATTCCAATCCTGAGACCTTTCCGATAGCAGAGATGTGATATCTCAATGCTTATACCAAACCTGAGAACCTTCCTATGGCCTGAGATGTCATATACAACTCCTTCCCATTCCAATCCTGAGACCCTTCCTTTAGCATGAGATGTGATATCTCAATGCTTATACCAAATCTGAGACCCTTCCTATAGCATGAGATGTGATATCCAATTCCTTCCCATTCCAATCCTGAGACCCTTCCTATAGCATGAGATGTGATATCTCAATGCTTATACCAAATCTGAGACCCTTCCTATAGCATGAGATGTGATATCCAAGTCCATCCCATTCCCATCCTTAGACCCTTCCTACAGCATGCGATGTGATATCTCAATGATTCTAATACCAAACCAAAGACTCTTCCTATAACATGAGATGGGATATCCAACTCCTTCCCATTCCAATCCTGAGCCGCTTCCGATAGCAGAGATGTGATATCTCACTGCTTATACCAAACCTGAGACCCTTCCTATAACATGAGATGTGATATCCAACTCCTTCCCATTCCAAACATGAGACCCTTCCTATAGCAAGAAAGTAATATCCAACTCCTACCCATTCCAATCCTGAGACCCTTCCTATAGCAAGAGATGTGATATCCAAATCCTTCCCATTCCAATCCTGAGACCCTTCCTATAACATGAGATGTGATATCCAACTCCTTCCCATTCCAATCCTGAGACACTTCCTATAGCATGAGATGTGATATCTCAATGCTTCTAATACCAAACCTGAGACTCTTCCTATAACATGAGATGGGATATCCAACTCCTTCCCATTCCAATCCTGAGACCCTTTTGATAGCAGAGATGTGATATCTCAATGTTTATACCAAACCTGAGACCCTTCCTACGGCATGAGATGTCATATTCAACTCCTTCCCATTCCAATCCTGAGACGCTTCCTATAGCATGAGATTTGATAACCAACTCCTTCCCATTCCAATCCTGAGACCCTTCCTATAGCATGAGATGTGATGTCTCAATGCTTCTAATACCAAACCTGAGATCTTTCCTATAACATGAGATGTGATATCCAACTCCTTCCATTCCAATCCTGAGACCCTTCCTATAGCATGAGATGTGATATCTCAATGCTTCTAATACCAAACCTGAGATCCTTCCTCTAACATGAAATGTTATATCCAACTCCTTCCCTTTCGAAACCTAAGAGCCTATCTATAGCATGAGATGTGATATCCAAGTCCTTCACATTCCAACCCTTAGACCCTTCCACAGCATGCAATATGATATCTCAATGATTCTAATAACAAACCTGAGACCCGTCCTATAACATGAGATGGGATATCCAACTCCTTCCCATTCCAATCCTGAGACACTTCCGATAGCAGAGATGTGATATCTCAATGTTTATACCAAACCTGAGACCCTTCCTATAACATGAGATGTGATATCCAACTCCTTCCCGTTCCAAACCTGAGACCCTTCCTTTAGCATGAGATGTGATATCCAGCTCCTTCCCATTCCAATCCTGAGACACTTCCGATAGCATGAGATGTGATATCTCAATGCTTCTAATATCAAAACTGAGACCCTCCCTATAGCATGATATGTGATATCTAAGTCCTTCCCATTCCAATCCTGAGACCCTTCCTATAGCATGAGATGTGATATCTCAATGCTTCTACCAAACCTGAGACCCTTCCTTTAGCATGAGATGTGATATCCAACTCCTTCCCATTCCAATCCTGAGACCCTTCCTATAGCATGAGATGTGATATCTCAATACTTCTAATACCAAACCTGAGATCCTTCCGATAACATGAGATGTGATATCTCAATACTTCTAATACCAAACCTGAGATCCATCCTATAACATGAGATGTGATATCCAACTCCTTCCCTTTCCAAACCTGAGAGCCGTTCTATAGCATGAGATGTGATGTCCAGGTCCTTCCCATTCCAATCCTTAGACCCTTCCTACAGCATGCAATATGATATCTCAATGATTCTAATAACAAACCTGAGACCCGTCCTATAGCATGAGATATGATATCCAAGTCCTTCCCATTCCAATCCTGAGACCCTTCCTATAACATGAAATGTGATATCCAACTCCTTCCCATTCCAACCTGAGACCTTTCCTATAGCATGAAATGGGATATCCAACTTCTTCCAAATCCAATACTGATACCCTTCCTATAGCATGAGATGTGATATCTCACTGCTTATACCAAACCTGAGACCCTTCCCATAGCATGAGATGTGATATCCAACTCCTTCCCATTCCAATCCTCAGACCCTTCCTATAGCATGAGATGTGATATCTCAATGCTTCTAATATCAAACTTGAGACCCTACCTATAGCATGAGATGTGATATCCAAGTCCTTCCCATTACAATCCTGAGACACTTCCTATAGCATGAGATGTGATATCCAACTCCTTCCCATTCCAATCCTGAGACCCTTCCTATAGCATGAGATATGATATCTCAATACTTCTAATACCAAACGTGAGATCCTTCCGATAACATGAGATGTGATATCCAAATCCTTCCCCTTCCAAACCTGAGACGCTCCCTTTAGCATGAGATGTGATATCCAACTCCTTCCCATTCCAATCCTGAGACCCTTCTGATAGCATGAGATGTGATATCTCAATGCTTCTAATACCAAACCTGAGATCCTTCCGATAGCATGAGATGTGATATCTCAATGCTTCTACCAAACCTGAGACCCATACTATGGCATGAGATGTGATATCAAACTACTTCCCATTCCAATCCTGAGACCCTTCCTATAGCTTGAGGTGTGATATCCAACTCCTTCCCATTCCAATCCTGAGACCCTTCCGATATCATGAGATTTGTTATCTCAATGCTTCTAATATCAAACTTGAGACCCTCCCTATAGCATGAGATGTGACATCCAAGTCCTTCCCATTCCAATCCTGAGACCCTTCCTATAACATGAGATGTGATATCCAACTCCTTCCCATTCCAACCTGAGACACTTCCTATAGCATGAGAAGGGATATCTAACTCCTTCCCAATCCAATCCTGAGACCCTTCCGATAGCAGAGCTGTGATATCTCAATGCTTATACCAAACCTGAGACCCTTCCTATGGCATGAGATGTGATATCCAACTCCTTGCCATTCAAATCCTGAGACCCTTCCTTTAGCATGAGATGTGATATCTCTATGCTTCTAATACCAAACCTGAGACCCTTCCTATAACATGAGATGGGATATCCAACTCCTTCCCATTCCAATCCTGAGACCCTTCCGATAGCAGAGATGTGATATCTCAATGTTTATACTAAACCTGAGAACCTTCCTATGGCCTGAGATGTCATATACAACTCCTTCCCATTCCAATCCTGAGACCCTTCCTTTAGCATGAGATGTGATATCCAACTCCTTCCCATTCCAACCTGAGACACTTCCTATAGCATGAGAAGGGATATCCAACTCCTTCCCAATCCAATCCTGAGACCCTTCCGATAGCAGAGATGTGATATCTCAATGCTTATACCAAACCTGAGACCCTTCCTATGGCATGAGATGTGATATCCAACTCCTTGCCATTCAAATCCTGAGACCCTTCCTATAGCATGAGAAGGGATATCCAACTCCTTCCCAATCCAATCCTGAGACCCTTCCGATAGCAGCGACGTGATATCTCAATGCTTCTACCAAACCTGAGACCCTTCCTTTAGCATGAGATGTGATATCCAAATCCTTCACATTCCAATCCTGAGACCCTTCCTTTAGCATGAGATGTGATATCCAACTCCTTCCCATTCCAACCTGAGACACTTCCTATAGCATGGGAAGGGATATCCAACTCCTTCCCAATCCAATCCTGAGACCCTTCCGATAGCAGAGATGTGATATCTCAATGCTTATACCAAACCTGAGACCCTTCCTATGGCATGAGATGTGATATCCAACTCCTTGCCATTCAAATCCTGAGACCCTTCCTATAGCATGAAAAGGAATATCCAACTCCTTCCCAATCCAATCCTGAGACCCTTCCGATAGCAGAGACGTGAAATCTCAATGCTTCTACCAAACCTGAGACCCTTCCTTTAGCATGAGATGTGATATCCAAATCCTTCACATTCCAATCCTGAGACCCTTCCTATAGCATGAGATTTGATATCTCAATGCTTCTAATACCAAACGTGAGATCCTTCCTATAACATGAGATGTGATATCCAAATCCTTCCCCTTCCAAACCTGAGACCCTCCCTTTAGCATGAAATGTGATATCCAACTCCTTCCTATTCCAATTCTGAGACCCTTCCTATACTCTGAGACTTGATATCTCAATGCTTCTAATACCAAACCTGAGATCCTTCCGATAGCATGAGATGTGATATCTCAATGCTTCTAATACCAAACCTGAGATCCTTCCTATAACATGAGATGTGATATCCAAATCCTTCCCGTTCCAAACCTGAGACCCTTCCTTTAGCATGAGATGTGATATCCAGCTCCTTCCCATTCCAATCCTGAGACACTTCCGATAGCATGAGATGTGATATCTCAATGCTTCTAATATCAAAACTGAGACCCTCCCTATAGCATGATATGTGATATCTAAGTCCTTCCCATTCCAATCCTGAGACACTCCCTATAGCATGAGATGTGATATCCAACTCTTTCCCATTCCAATCCTGAGACCCTTCCTATAGCATGAGATATGATATCTCAATACTTCTAATACCAAACGTGAGATCCTTCCGATAACATGAGATGTGATATCCAAATCCTTCCCCTTCCAAACCTGAGACCCTCCCTTTAGCATGAGATGTGATATCCAACTTCTTCACATTCCAATCCTGAGACCCTTCTGATAGCATGAGATGTGATATCTCAATGCTTCTAATACCAAACCTGAGATCCTTCCGATAGCATGAGATGTAATATCTCAATGCTTCTAATACCAAACCTGAGATCCTTCCTATAACATGAGATGTGATATCCAAATCCTTCCCCTTCCAAACCTGAGACCCTCCCTTTAGCATGAGATGTGATATCCAACTCCTTCCCATTCCATTCCTGAGACCCTTCTGATAGCATGAGATGTGATATCTCAATGCCTCTAATACCAAACCTGAGATCCTACCTCTAACATGAAATGTGATATCCAACTCTTTCCCCTTCCAAACCTGAGAGCCTTCCTATAGCATGAGATGTGATATCCAAGTCCTTCCCATTCCAATCCTGAGACCCTTCCTATAGCTTGAGATGTGATATCCAACTCCTTCCCATTCCAATTCTGAGACCCTTCCTATACTCTGAGACTTGATATCTCAATGCTTCTAATACCAAACCTGAGATCCTTCCGATAGCATGAGATGTGATATCTCAATGCTTCTAATACCAAACCTGAGATCCTTCCTATAACATGAGATGTGATATCCAAATCCTTCCCCTTTGAAAACCTGAGACCCTCCCTTTAGCATTAGATGTGATACCTAACTCCTTCCCATTCCATTCCCGAGACCCTTCTGATAGCATGAGATGTGATATCTCAATGCCTCTAATACCAAACCTGAGATCCTACCTCTAACATGAAATGAGATATCCAACTCTTTCCCCTTCCAAACCTGAGAGCCTTCCTATAACATGAGATGTGATATTCAAGTCCATCCCATTCCAATCCTTAGACCCTTCCTACAGCATGCGATGTGATATCTCAATGATTCTAATACCAAACCAGAGACTCTTCCTATAACATGAGATGGGATATCCAACTCCTTCCCATTCCAATTCTGAGACCCTTCCTATACTATGAGACTTGATATCTCAATGCTTCTAATACCAAACCTGAGACCCGTAATATAACATGAGATGTGATATCCAAATCCTTCCCCTTCCAAACCTTAGACCCTTCCTTTATCATGAGATGTGATATCCAACTCCTTCCCATTCCAATCCTGAGACCCTTCCGATATCATGAGATGTGATATCTCAAAGCTTCTAATATCAAACTTGAGACCCTCCCTATAGCATGAGATGTGATATCCAAGTCCTTCCCATTCCAATCCTGAGACCCTTCCTATAGCGTGAGATGTGATATCTCAATGCTTCTAATACCAAACCTGAGACCCTTCCTATAACATGAGATGGGAATATCCAACTCCTTCCCATTCCAATCTTGAGACCCTTCCGATAGCAGAGATGTGATATCTCAATGCTTATACCAAACCTGAGATCCTTCCTATAACATGAGATGTGATATCCAACTCCTTCCCATTCCAATCCTGAGACACTTCCTATAGCATGAGATGTGATATCTCACTGCTTATACCAAACCTGAGACCCTTCCCATAGCAGGAGATGTGATATCCAACTCCTTCCCATTCCAATCCTCAGACCCTTCCTATAGCATGAGATGTGATATCTCAATGCTTCTAATGTCAAACTTGAGACCCTACCTATAGCATGAGATGTGATATCCAAGTCCTTCCCATTCCAATCCTGAGACACTTCCTATAGCATGAGATGTGATATCTCAATGCTTCTAATACCAAACCTGAGACTCTTCCTATAACATGAGATGGGATATCCAACTCCTTCCCATTCCAATCCTGAGACACTTTTGATAGCAGAGATGTGATATCTCAATGTTTATACCAAACCTGAGACCCTTCCTACGGCATGAGATGTCATATTCAACTCCTTCCCATTCCAATCCTGAGACCCTTCCTATAGCATGAGATTTGATATCCAACTCCTTCCCATTCCAATCCTGAGACCCTTCCTATAGCATGAGATGTGATGTCTCAATGCTTCTAATACCAAACCTGAGATCCTTCCTATGACATGAGATGTGATATCCAACTCCTTCCATTCCAATCCTGAGACCATCCTATAGCATGAGATGTGATATCTCAATGCTTATACCAAACCTGAGACCCTTCCTATAGCATGAGATGTGATATCCAACTCCTTCCCATTCCAATCATGAGACCCTTCCTATAGCATGAGATGTGATATCTCAATGCTTCTAATACCAAACCTGAGATCCTTCCTCTAACATGAAATGTGAGATCCAACTCCTTCCCTTTCCAAACCTAAGAGCCTATCTATAGCATGAGATGTGATATCCAAGTCCTTCACATTCCAACCCTTAGACCCTTCCTACAGCATGCAATATGATATCTCAATGATTCTAATAACAAACCTGAGACCCGTCCTATAACATGAGATGGGATATCCAACTCCTTCCCGTTCCAAACCTGAGACCCTTCCTTTAGCATGAGATGTGATATCCAGCTCCTTCCCATTCCAATCCTGAGACACTTCCGATAGCAGAGATGTGATATCTCAATGTTTATACCAAACCTGAGACCCTTCCTATAACATGAGATGTGATATCCAACTCCTTCCCGTTCCAAACCTGAGACCCTTCCTTTAGCATGAGATGTGATATCCAGCTCCTTCCCATTCCAATCCTGAGACACTTCCGATAGCATGAGATGTGATATCTCAATGCTTCTAATATCAAAACTGAGACCCTCCCTATAGCATGATATGTGATATCTAAGTCCTTCCCATTCCAATCCTGAGACCCTTCCTATAGCATGAGATGTGATATCTCAATGCTTCTACCAAACCTGAGACCCTTCCTTTAGCATGAGATATGATATCCAACTCCTTCCCATTCCAATCCTGAGACCCTTCCTATAGCATGAGATGTGATATCTCAATACTTCTAATACCAAACCTGAGATCCATCCTATAACATGAGATGTGATATCCAACTCCTTCCCTTTCCAAACCTGAGAGCCGTTCTATAGCATGAGATGTGATATCCAGGTCCTTCCCATTCCAATCCTTAGACCCTTCCTACAGCATGCAATATGATATCTCAATGATTCTAATAACAAACCTGAGACCCGTCCTATAGCATGAGATATGATATCCAAGTCCTTCCCATTCCAATCCTGAGACCCTTCCTATAACATGAAATGTGATATCCAACTCCTTCCCATTCCAAAATGAGACCCTTCCTATAGCATGAGATGGGATATCCAACTTCTTCCAAATCCAATACTGATACCCTTCCGATAGCATGAGATGTGATATCCCAATGCTTCTACCAAACCTGAGACCCATACTATGGCATGAGATGTGATATCAAACTCCTTCCCATTCCAATCCTGAGACCCTTCCTATAGCTTGAGGTGTGATATCCAACTCCTTCCCATTCCAATTCTGAGACCCTTCTTATACCATGAGACTTGATATCTCAATGCTTCTAATATTAAACCTGAGACCCGTCCTATAACATGAGATGTGATATCCAAATCCTTCCCCTTCCAAACCTTAGACCCTTCCTTTATCATGAGATGTGATATCCAACTCCTTCCCATTCCAATCCTGAGACCCTTCCGATATCATGAGATTTGTTATCTCAATGCTTCTAATATCAAACTTGAGACCCTCCCTATAGAATGAGATGTGACATCCAAGTCCTTCCCATTCCAATCCTGAGACCCTTCCTATAGCATGAGATGTGATATCTCTATGCTTCTAATACCAAACCTGAGACCCTTCCTATAACATGAGATGGGATATCCAACTCCTTCCCATTCCAATCCTGAGACCTTTCCGATAGCAGAGATGTGATATCTCAATGCTTATACCAAACCTGAGAACCTTCCTATGGCCTGAGATGTCATATACAACTCCTTCCCATTCCAATCCTGAGACCCTTCCTTTAGCATGAGATGTGATATCTCAATGCTTATACCAAATCTGAGACCCTTCCTATAGCATGAGATGTGATATCCAATTCCTTCCCATTCCAATCCTGAGACCCTTCCTATAGCATGAGATGTGATATCTCAATGCTTATACCAAATCTGAGACCCTTCCTATAGCATGAGATGTGATATCCAAGTCCATCCCATTCCCATCCTTAGACCCTTCCTACAGCATGCGATGTGATATCTCAATGATTCTAATACCAAACCAAAGACTCTTCCTATAACATGAGATGGGATATCCAACTCCTTCCCATTCCAATCCTGAGCCGCTTCCGATAGCAGAGATGTGATATCTCACTGCTTATACCAAACCTGAGACCCTTCCTATAACATGAGATGTGATATCCAACTCCTTCCCATTCCAAACATGAGACCCTTCCTATAGCAAGAAAGTAATATCCAACTCCTACCCATTCCAATCCTGAGACCCTTCCTATAGCAAGAGATGTGATATCCAAATCCTTCCCATTCCAATCCTGAGACCCTTCCTATAACATGAGATGTGATATCCAACTCCTTCCCATTCCAATCCTGAGACACTTCCTATAGCATGAGATGTGATATCTCAATGCTTCTAATACCAAACCTGAGACTCTTCCTATAACATGAGATGGGATATCCAACTCCTTCCCATTCCAATCCTGAGACCCTTTTGATAGCAGAGATGTGATATCTCAATGTTTATACCAAACCTGAGACCCTTCCTACGGCATGAGATGTCATATTCAACTCCTTCCCATTCCAATCCTGAGACGCTTCCTATAGCATGAGATTTGATAACCAACTCCTTCCCATTCCAATCCTGAGACCCTTCCTATAGCATGAGATGTGATGTCTCAATGCTTCTAATACCAAACCTGAGATCTTTCCTATAACATGAGATGTGATATCCAACTCCTTCCATTCCAATCCTGAGACCCTTCCTATAGCATGAGATGTGATATCTCAATGCTTCTAATACCAAACCTGAGATCCTTCCTCTAACATGAAATGTTATATCCAACTCCTTCCCTTTCGAAACCTAAGAGCCTATCTATAGCATGAGATGTGATATCCAAGTCCTTCACATTCCAACCCTTAGACCCTTCCACAGCATGCAATATGATATCTCAATGATTCTAATAACAAACCTGAGACCCGTCCTATAACATGAGATGGGATATCCAACTCCTTCCCATTCCAATCCTGAGACACTTCCGATAGCAGAGATGTGATATCTCAATGTTTATACCAAACCTGAGACCCTTCCTATAACATGAGATGTGATATCCAACTCCTTCCCGTTCCAAACCTGAGACCCTTCCTTTAGCATGAGATGTGATATCCAGCTCCTTCCCATTCCAATCCTGAGACACTTCCGATAGCATGAGATGTGATATCTCAATGCTTCTAATATCAAAACTGAGACCCTCCCTATAGCATGATATGTGATATCTAAGTCCTTCCCATTCCAATCCTGAGACCCTTCCTATAGCATGAGATGTGATATCTCAATGCTTCTACCAAACCTGAGACCCTTCCTTTAGCATGAGATGTGATATCCAACTCCTTCCCATTCCAATCCTGAGACCCTTCCTATAGCATGAGATGTGATATCTCAATACTTCTAATACCAAACCTGAGATCCTTCCGATAACATGAGATGTGATATCTCAATACTTCTAATACCAAACCTGAGATCCATCCTATAACATGAGATGTGATATCCAACTCCTTCCCTTTCCAAACCTGAGAGCCGTTCTATAGCATGAGATGTGATGTCCAGGTCCTTCCCATTCCAATCCTTAGACCCTTCCTACAGCATGCAATATGATATCTCAATGATTCTAATAACAAACCTGAGACCCGTCCTATAGCATGAGATATGATATCCAAGTCCTTCCCATTCCAATCCTGAGACCCTTCCTATAACATGAAATGTGATATCCAACTCCTTCCCATTCCAACCTGAGACCTTTCCTATAGCATGAAATGGGATATCCAACTTCTTCCAAATCCAATACTGATACCCTTCCTATAGCATGAGATGTGATATCTCACTGCTTATACCAAACCTGAGACCCTTCCCATAGCATGAGATGTGATATCCAACTCCTTCCCATTCCAATCCTCAGACCCTTCCTATAGCATGAGATGTGATATCTCAATGCTTCTAATATCAAACTTGAGACCCTACCTATAGCATGAGATGTGATATCCAAGTCCTTCCCATTACAATCCTGAGACACTTCCTATAGCATGAGATGTGATATCCAACTCCTTCCCATTCCAATCCTGAGACCCTTCCTATAGCATGAGATATGATATCTCAATACTTCTAATACCAAACGTGAGATCCTTCCGATAACATGAGATGTGATATCCAAATCCTTCCCCTTCCAAACCTGAGACGCTCCCTTTAGCATGAGATGTGATATCCAACTCCTTCCCATTCCAATCCTGAGACCCTTCTGATAGCATGAGATGTGATATCTCAATGCTTCTAATACCAAACCTGAGATCCTTCCGATAGCATGAGATGTGATATCTCAATGCTTCTACCAAACCTGAGACCCATACTATGGCATGAGATGTGATATCAAACTACTTCCCATTCCAATCCTGAGACCCTTCCTATAGCTTGAGGTGTGATATCCAACTCCTTCCCATTCCAATCCTGAGACCCTTCCGATATCATGAGATTTGTTATCTCAATGCTTCTAATATCAAACTTGAGACCCTCCCTATAGCATGAGATGTGACATCCAAGTCCTTCCCATTCCAATCCTGAGACCCTTCCTATAACATGAGATGTGATATCCAACTCCTTCCCATTCCAACCTGAGACACTTCCTATAGCATGAGAAGGGATATCTAACTCCTTCCCAATCCAATCCTGAGACCCTTCCGATAGCAGAGCTGTGATATCTCAATGCTTATACCAAACCTGAGACCCTTCCTATGGCATGAGATGTGATATCCAACTCCTTGCCATTCAAATCCTGAGACCCTTCCTTTAGCATGAGATGTGATATCTCTATGCTTCTAATACCAAACCTGAGACCCTTCCTATAACATGAGATGGGATATCCAACTCCTTCCCATTCCAATCCTGAGACCCTTCCGATAGCAGAGATGTGATATCTCAATGTTTATACTAAACCTGAGAACCTTCCTATGGCCTGAGATGTCATATACAACTCCTTCCCATTCCAATCCTGAGACCCTTCCTTTAGCATGAGATGTGATATCTCAATGCTTATACCAAATCTGAGACCCTTCCTATAGCATGAGATGTGATATCCAATTCCTTCCCATTCCAATCCTGAGACCCTTCCTATAGCATGAGATGTGATATCTCAATGCTTATACCAAACCTGAGAGCCTACCTATAGCATGAGATGTGATATCCAAGTCCATCCCATTCCAATCCTTAGACCCTTCCTACAGCATGCAATGTGATATCTCAATGATTCTAATACCAAACCAGAGACTCTTCCTATAACATGAGATGGGATATCCAACTCCTTCCCATTCCAATCCTGAGCGCTTCCGATAGCAGAGATGTGATATCTCAATGCTTATACCAAACCTGAGACCCTTCCTATAACATGAGATGTGATATCCAACTCCTTCCCGTTCCAAACCTGAGACACTAACTATAGCATATGTGATATCCAACTCCTTCCCATTCCAAACATGAGACCCTTCCTATAGCAAGAAAGTAATATCCAACTCCTACCCATTCCAATCCTGAGACCCTTCCTATAGCAAGAGATGTGGTATCCAAATCCTTCCCATTCCAATCCTGAGACCCTTCCTATAACATGAGATGTGATATCCAACTCCTTCCCATTCCAACCTGAGACACTTCCTATAGCATGAGAAGGGATATCCAACTCCTTCCCAATCCAATCCTGAGACCCTTCCGATAGCAGAGATGTGATATCTCAATGCTTATACCAATCCTGAGACCCTTCCTATGGCATGAGATGTGATATCCAACTCCTTCCCAATCCAATCCTGAGACCCTTCCGATAGCAGAGACGTGATATCTCAATGCTTCTACCAAACCTGAGACCCTTCCTTTAGCATGAGATGTGATATCCAAATCCTTCACATTCCAATCCTGAGACCCTTCCTATAGCATGAGATGTGATATCTCAATGCTTCTAATACCAAACCTGAGATCCTTCCTATAACATGAGATGTGATATCCAATTCCTTCCCATTCCAAACCTGAGACCCTTCCTATTGGATGAGATGTGATATCCAACTAGTTCCATTCCAACCCTGAGACCCTTCCTATAGCATGAGATGTGATGTCTCAATGCTTCTAATACCAAACCTGAGATCCTTCCTATAACATGAGATGTGATATCCAACTCCTTCCATTCCAATCCTGAGACCCGTCCTATAGCATGAGATGTGATATCTCAATGCTTATACCAAACCTGAGACCCTTCCTATAGCATGAGATGTGATATCCAACTGCTTCCCATTCCAATCCTGAGACCCTTCCTATAGCATGAGATGTGATATCTCAATGTTTCTAATACCAAACCTGAGATCCTTCCTCTAACATGAAATGTGATATCCAACTCCTTCCCTTTCCAAACCTAAGAGCCTATCTATAGCATGAGATGTGATATCCAAGTCCTTCCCATCCCAACCCTTAGACCCTTCCTACAGCATGCAATATGATATCTCAATGATTCTAATAACAAACCTGAGACGTGTCCTATAACATGAGATGGGATATCCAACTCCTTCCCATTCCAATCCTGAGACACTTCCGATAGCAGAGATGTGATATCTCAATGCTTATACCAAACCTGAGACCCTTCCTATAACATGAGATATGATATCTCAATACTTCTAATACCAAACGTGAGATCCTTCCGATAACATGAGATGTGATATCCAAATCCTTCCCCTTCCAAACCTGAGACGCTCCCTTTAGCATGAGATGTGATATCCAACTCCTTCCCATTCCAATCCTGAGACCCTTCTGATAGCATGAGATGTGATATCTCAATGCTTCTAATACCAAACCTGAGATCCTTCCGATAGCATGAGATGTGATATCCCAATGCTTCTACCAAACCTGAGACCCATACTATGGCATGAGATGTGATATCAAACTACTTCCCATTCCAATCCTGAGACCATTCCTATAGCTTGAGGTGTGATATCCAACTCCTTCCCATTCCAATTCTGAGACCCTTCTTATACCATGAGACTTGATATCTCAATGCTTCTAATACCAAACCTGAGACCCGTCCTATAACATGAGATGTGATATCCAAATCCTTCCCCTTCCAAACCTTAGACCCTTCCTTTATCATGAGATGTGATATCCAACTCCTTCCCATTCCAATCCTGAGACCCTTCCGATATCATGAGATTTGTTATCTCAATGCTTCTAATATCAAACTTGAGACCCTCCCTATAGCATGAGATGTGACATCCAAGTCCTTCCCATTCCAATCCTGAGACCCTTCCTATAACATGAGATGTGATATCCAACTCCTTCCCATTCCAACCTGAGACACTTCCTATAGCATGAGAAGGGATATCTAACTCCTTCCCAATCCAATCCTGAGACCCTTCCGATAGCAGAGATGTGATATCTCAATGCTTATACCAAACCTGAGACCCTTCCTATGGCATGAGATGTGATATCCAACTCCTTGCCATTCAAATCCTGAGACCCTTCCTATAGCATGAGATGTGATATCTCTATGCTTCTAATACCAAACCTGAGACCCTTCCTATAACATGAGATGGGATATCCAACTCCTTCCCATTCCAATCCTGAGACCCTTCCGATAGCAGAGATGTGATATCTCAATGTTTATACTAAACCTGAGAACCTTCCTATGGCCTGAGATGTCATATACAACTCCTTCCCATTCCAATCCTGAGACCCTTCCTTTAGCATGAGATGTGATATCTCAATGCTTATACCAAATCTGAGACCCTTCCTATAGCATGAGATGTGATATCCAATTCCTTCCCATTCCAATCCTGAGACCCTTCCTATAGCATGCGATGTGATATCTCAATGATTCTAATACCAAACCAGAGACTCTTCCTATAACATGAGATGGGATATCCAACTCCTTCCCATTCCAATCCTGAGCGCTTCCGATAGCAGAGATGTGATATCTCAATGCTTATACCAAACCTGAGACCCTTCCTATAACATGAGATGTGATATCCAACTCCTTACCGTTCCAAGCCTGAGACACTAACTATAGCATATGTGATATCCAACTCCTTCCCATTCCAAACATGAGACCCTTCCTATAGCAAGAAAGTAATATCCAACTCCTACCCATTCCAATCCTGAGACCCTTCCTATAGCAAGAGATGTGGTATCCAAATCCTTCCCATTCCAATCCTGAGACCCTTCCTATAACATAAGATGTGATATCCAACTCCTTCCCATTCCAACCTGAGACACTTCCTATAGCATGAGAAGGGATATCCAACTCCTTCCCAATCCAATCCTGAGACCCTTCCGATAGCAGAGATGTGATATCTCAATGCTTATACCAATCCTGAGACCCTTCCTATGGCATGAGATGTGATATCCAACTCCTTCCCAATCCAATCCTGAGACCCTTCCGATAGCAGAGACGTGATATCTCAATGCTTCTACCAAACCTGAAACCCTTCCTTTAGCATGAGATGTGATATCCAAATCCTTCACATTCCAATCCTGAGACCCTTCCTATAGCATGAGATGTGATATCTCAATGCTTCTAATACCAAACCTGAGATCCTTCCTATAACATGAGATGTGATATCCAATTCCTTCCCATTCCAAACCTGAGACCCTTCCTATTGGATGAGATGTGATATCCAACTCCTTCCCATTCCAACCCTGAGACCCTTCCTATAGCATGAGATGTGATGTCTCAATGCTTCTAATACCAAACCTGAGATCCTTCCTATAACATGAGATGTGATATCCAACTCCTTCCATTCCAATCCTGAGACCCGTCCTATAGCATGAGATGTGATATCTCAATGCTTATACCAAACCTGAGACCCTTCCTATAGCATGAGATGTGATATCCAACTGCTTCCCATTCCAATCCTGAGACCCTTCCTATAGCATGAGATGTGATATCTCAATGTTTCTAATACCAAACCTGAGATCCTTCCTCTAACATGAAATGTGATATCCAACTCCTTCCCTTTCCAAACCTAAGAGCCTATCTATAGCATGAGATGTGATATCCAAGTCCTTCCCATCCCAACCCTTAGACCCTTCCTACAGCATGCAATATGATATCTCAATGATTCTAATAACAAACCTGAGACGTGTCCTATAACATGAGATGGGATATCCAACTCCTTCCCGTTCCAATCCTGAGACACTTCCGATAGCAGAGATGTGATATCTCAATGCTTATACCAAACCTGAGACCCTTCCTATAACATGAGATGTGATATCCAAATCCTTCCCGTTCCAAACCTGAGACCCTTCCTTTAGCATGAGATGTGATATCCAGAACCTTCCCATTCCAATCCTGAGACACTTCCTATAGCATGAGATGTGATATCTCAATGCTTCTAATATCAAAACTGAGACCCTCCCTATAGCATGATATGTGATATCTAAGTCCTTCCCATTCCAATCCTGAGACCCTCCCTATAGCATGAGATGTGATATCCAACTCCTTCCCATTCCAATCCTGAGACCCTTCCTATAGCATGAGATATGATATCTCAATACTTCTAATACCAAACGTGAGATCCTTCCGATAACATGAGATGTGATATCCAAATCCTTCCCCTTCCAATCCTGAGACCCTCCCTTTAGCATGAGATGTGATATCCAACTCCTTCCTATTCCAATCCTGAGACTCTTCTTATAGCATGAGATGTGATATCTCAATGCTTCTAATACCAAACCTGAGATCCTTCCGATAGCATGAGATGTGATATCTCAATGCTTCTAATACCAAACCTGAGATCCTTCCTATAACATGAGATGTGATATCCAAATCCTTCCCCTTCCAAACCTGAGACCCTCCCTTTAGCATGAGATGTGATATTCAACTCCTTCCCATTCCATTCCTGAGACCCTTCTGATAGCATGAGATGTGATATCTCAATGCCTCTAATACCAAACCTGAGATCCTACCTCTAACATGAAATGTGATATCCAACTCTTTCCCCTTCCAAACCTGAGAGCCTTCCTATAGCATGAGATGTGATATCCAAGTCCTTCCCATTCCAATCCTGAGACCCTTCCTATAGCTTGAGATGTGATATCCAACTCCTTCCCATTCCAATTCTGAGACCCTTCCTATACTATGAGACTTGATATCTCAATGCTTCTAATACAAACGTGAGACCCGTAATATAACATGAGATGTGATATCCAAATCCTTCCCCTTCCAAACCTTAGACCCTTCCTTTATCATGAGATGTGATATCCAACTCCTTCCCATTCCAATCCTGAGACCCTTCGGATATCATGAGATGTGATATCTCAAAGCTTCTAATATCAAACTTGAGACCCTCCCTATAGCATGAGATGTGATATCCAAGTCCTTCCCATTCCAATCCTGAGACCCTTCCTATAGCATGAGATGTGATATCTCAATGCTTCTAATACCAAACCTGAGAACCTTCCTATAACATGAGATGGGAATATCCAACTCCTTCCCATTCCAATCCTGAGACCCTTCCGATAGCAGAGATGTGATATCTCAATGCTTATACCAAACCTGAGATCCTTCCTATAACATGAGATGTGATATCCAACTCCTTCCCATTCCAATCCTGAGACACTTCCTATAGCATGAGATGTGATATCTCACTGCTTATACCAAACCTGAGACCCTTCCCATAGCATGAGATGTGATATCCAACTCCTTCCCATTCCAATCCTCAGACCCTTCCTATAGCATGAGATGTGATATCTCAATGCTTCTAATATCAAACTTGAGACCCTACCTATAGCATGAGATGTGATATCCAAGTCCTTCCCATTACAATCCTGAGACACTTCCTATAGCATGAGATGTGATATCCAACTCCTTCCCATTCCAATCCTGAGACCCTTCCTATAGCATGAGATATGATATCTCAATACTTCTAATACCAAACGTGAGATCCTTCCAATAACATGAGATGTGATATCCAAATCCTTCCCCTTCCAAACCTGAGACGCTCCCTTTAGCATGAGATGTGATATCCAACTCCTTCCCATTCCAATCCTGAGACCCTTCTGATAGCATGAGATGTGATATCTCAATGCTTCTAATACCAAACCTGAGATCCTTCCGATAGCATGAGATGTGATATCTCAATGCTTCTAATACCAAACCTGAGATCCTTCCTATAACATGAGATGTGATATCCAAATCCTTCCCCTTCCAAACCTGAGACCCTCCCTTTAGCATGAGATGTGATATCCAACTCCTTCCCATTCCATTCCCGAGACCCTTCTGATAGCATGAGATGTGATATCTCAATGCCTCTAATACCAAACCTGAGGTCCTACCTCTAACATGAAATGTGATATCCAACTCTTTCCCCTTCCAAACCTGAGAGCCTTCCTATAGCATGAGATGTGATATCCAAGTCCTTCCCATTCCAATCCTGAGACCCTTCCTATAGCTTGAGATGTGATATCCAACTCCTTCCCATTCCAATTCTGAGACCCTTCCTATACTCTGAGACTTGATATCTCAATGCTTCTAATACCAAACCTGAGACCCATAATATAACATGAGATGTGATATCCAAATCCTTCCCCTTCCAAACCTTAGACCCTTCCTTTATCATGAGATGTGATATCCAACTCCTTCCCATTCCAATCCTGAGACCCTTTCGATATCATGAGATGTGATATCTCAAAGCTTCTAATATCAAACTTGAGACCCTCCCTATAGCATGAGATGTGATATCCAAGTCCTTCCCATTCCAATCCTGAGACCCTTCCTATAGCATGAGATGTGATATCTCAATGCTTCTAATACCAAACCTGAGACCCTTCCTATTACATGAGATGGGAATATCCAACTCCTTCCCATTCCAATCCTGAGACCCTTCCGATAGCAGAGATGTGATATCTCAATGCTTATACCAAACCTGAGACCCTTCGTATGGCATGAGATGTGATATCCAACTCCTTGCCATTCAAATCCTGAGACCCTTCCTATAGCATGAGAAGGGATATCCAACTCCTTCCCAATCCAATCCTGAGACCCTTCCGATAGCAGAGACGTGATATCTCAATGCTTCTACCAAACCTGAGACCCTTCCTTTAGCATGAGATGTGATATCCAAATCCTTCACATTCCAATCCTGAGACCCTTCCTATAGCATGAGATGTGATATCTCAATGCTTCTAATACCAAACCTGAGATCCTTCCTATAACATGAGATGTGATATCCAATTCCTTCCCATTCCAAACCTGAGACCCTTCCTATTGGATGAGTTGTGATATCCAACTCCTTCCCATTCCAACCCTGAGACCCTTCCTATAGCATGAGATGTGATGTCTCAATGATTCTAATACCAAACCTGAGATCCTTCCTATAACATAAGATGTGATATCCAACTCCTTCCATTCCAATCCTGAGACCCGTCCTATAGCATGAGATGTGATATCTCAATGCTTATACCAAACCTGAGACCCTTCCTATAGCATGAGATGTGATATCCAACTACTTCCCATTCCAATCCTGAGACCCTTCCTATAGCATGAGATGTGATATCTCAATGCTTCTAATACCAAACCTGAGATCCTTCCTCTAACATGAAATGTGATATCCAACTCCTTCCCTTTCCAAACCTAAGAGCCTATCTATAGCATGAGATGTGATATCCAGGTCCTTCCTATTCCAATCCTTAGACCCTTCCTACAGCATGCAATATGATATCTCAATGATTCTAATAACAAACCTGAGACCCGTCCTATAGCATGAGATATGATATCCAAGTCCTTCCCATTCCAATCCTGAGACCCTTCCTATAACATGAAATGTGATATCCAACTCCTTCCCATTCCAACCTGAGACCCTTCCTATAGCATGAGATGGGATATCCAACTTCTTCAAAATCCAATACTGATACCCTTCCGATAGCATGAGATGTGATATCCCAATGCTTCTACCAAACCTGAGACCCATACTATGGCATGAGATGTGATATCAAACTCCTTCCCATTCCAATCCTGAGACCCTTCCTATAGCTTGAGGTGTGATATCCAACTCCTTCCCATTCCAATTCTGAGACCCTTCTTATACTATGAGAATTGATATCTCAATGCTTCTAATACCAAACCTGAGACCCGTCCTATAACATGAGATGTGATATCCAAATCCTTCCCCTTCCAAACCTTAGACCCTTCCTTTATCATGAGATGTGATATCCAACTCCTTCCCATTCCAATCCTGAGACCCTTCCGATATCATGAGATTTGTTATCTCAATGCTTCTAATATCAAACTTGAGACCCTCCCTATAGCATGAGATGTGACATCCAAGTCCTTCCCATTGCAATCCTGAGACCCTTCCTATAGCATGAGATGTGATATCTCTATGCTTCTAATACCAAACCTGAGACCCTTCCTATAACATGAGATGGGAGATCCAACTCCTTCCCATTCCAATCCTGAGACCTTTCGGATAGCAGAGATGTGATATCTCAATGCTTATACCAAACCTGAGACCCTTCCTATGGCCTGAGATGTCATATACAACTCCTTCCCATTCCAATCCTGAGACCCTTCCTTTAGCATGAGATGTGATATCTCAATGCTTATACCAAATCTGAGACCCTTCCTATAGCATGAGATGTGATATCCAATTCCTTCCCATTCCAATCATGAGACCCTTCCTATAGCATGAGATGTGATATCTCAATGCTTATACCAACCTGAGAGCCTACCTATAGCATGAGATGTGATATCCAAGTCCATCCCATTCCAATCCTTAGACCCTTCCTACAGCAAGCGATGTGATATCTCAATGATTCTAATACCAAACCAGAGACTCTTCCTATAACATGAGATGGGATATCCAACTCCTTCCCATTCCAATCCTGAGCCGCTTCAGATAGCAGAGATGTGATATCTCAATGCTTATACCAAACCTGAGACCCTTCCTATAACATGAGATGTGATATCCAACTCCTTCCCGTTCCAAACCTGAGACACTAACTATAGCATATGTGATATCCAACTCCTTCCCATTCCAAACATGAGACCCTTCCTATAGCAAGAAAGTAATATCCAAATCCTTCCCATTCCAATCCTGAGACCCTTCCTATAACATGAGATGTGATATCCAACTCCTTCCCATTCCAACCTGAGACACTTCCTATAGCATGAGAAGGGATATCCAAGTCCTTCCCAATCCAATCCTGAGACCCTTCCGATAGCAGAGATGTGATATCTCAATGCTTATACCAAACCTGAGACCCTTCCTATGGCATGAGATGTGATATCCAACTCCTTGCCATTCAAATCCTGAGACCCTTCCTATAGCATGAGAAGGGATATCCAACTCCTTCCCAATCCAATCCTGAGACCCTTCCGATAGCAGCGACGTGATATCTCAATGCTTCTACCAAACCTGAGACCCTTCCTTTAGCATGAGATGTGATATCCAAATCCTTCACATTCCAATCCTGAGACCCTTCCTTTAGCATGAGATGTGATATCCAACTCCTTCCCATTCCAACCTGAGACACTTCCTATAGCATGAGAAGGGATATCCAACTCCTTCCCAATCCAATCCTGAGACCCTTCCGATAGCAGAGATGTGATATCTCAATGCTTATACCAAACCTGAGACCCTTCCTATGGCATGAGATGTGATATCCAACTCCTTGCCATTCAAATCCTGAGACCCTTCCTATAGCATGAAAAGGAATATCCAACTCCTTCCCAATCCAATCCTGAGACCCTTCCGATAGCAGAGACGTGAAATCTCAATGCTTCTACCAAACCTGAGACCCTTCCTTTAGCATGAGATGTGATATCCAAATCCTTCACATTCCAATCCTGAGACCCTTCCTATAGCATGAGATTTGATATCTCAATGCTTCTAATACCAAACGTGAGATCCTTCCTATAACATGAGATGTGATATCCAAATCCTTCCCCTTCCAAACCTGAGACCCTCCCTTTAGCATGAAATGTGATATCCAACTCCTTCCTATTCCAATCCTGAGACTCTTCTGATAGCATGAGATGTGATATCTCAATGCTTCTAATACCAAACCTGAGATCCTTCCGATAGCATGAGATGTGATATCTCAATGCTTCTAATACCAAACCTGAGATCCTTCCTATAACATGAGATGTGATATCCAAATCATTCCCCTTTGAAAACCTGAGACCCTCCCTTTAGCATTAGATGTGATATCTAACTCCTTCCCATTCCATTCCTGAGACCCTTCTGATAGCATGAGATGTGATATCTCACTGCCTCTAATACCAAACCTGAGATCCTACCTCTAACATGAAATGAGATATCCAACTCTTTCCCCTTCCAAACCTGAGAGCCTTCCTATAACATGAGATGTGATATCCAAGTCCATCCCATTCCAATCCTTAGACCCTTCCTACAGCATGCGATGTGATATCTCAATGATTCTAATACCAAACCAGAGACTCTTCCTATAACATGAGATGGGATATCCAACTCCTTCCCATTCCAATTCTGAGACCCTTCCTATACTATGAGACTTGATATCTCAATGCTTCTAATACCAAACCTGAGACCCGTAATATAACATGAGATGTGATATCCAAATCCTTCCCCTTCCAAACCTTAGACCCTTCCTTTATCATGAGATGTGATATCCAACTCCTTCCCATTCCAATCCTGAGACCCTTCCGATATCATGAGATGTGATATCTCAAAGCTTCTAATATCAAACTTGAGACCCTCCCTATAGCATGAGATGTGATATCCAAGTCCTTCCCATTCCAATCCTGAGACCCTTCCTATAGCGTGAGATGTGATATCTCAATGCTTCTAATACCAAACCTGAGACCCTTCCTATAACATGAGATGGGAATATCCAACTCCTTCCCATTCCAATCTTGAGACCCTTCCGATAGCAGAGATGTGATATCTCAATGCTTATACCAAACCTGAGATCCTTCCTATAACATGAGATGTGATATCCAACTCCTTCCCATTCCAATCCTGAGACACTTCCTATAGCATGAGATGTGATATCTCACTGCTTATACCAAACCTGAGAACCTTCCCATAGCAGGAGATGTGATATCCAACTCCTTCCCATTCCAATCCTCAGACCCTTCCTATAGCATGAGATGTGATATCTCAATGCTTCTAATGTCAAACTTGAGACCCTACCTATAGCATGAGATGTGATATCCAAGTCCTTCCCATTCCAATCCTGAGACACTTCCTATAGCATGAGATGTGATATCTCAATGCTTCTAATACCAAACCTGAGACTCTTCCTATAACATGAGATGGGATATCCAACTCCTTCCCATTCCAATCCTGAGACCCTTTTGATAGCAGAGATGTGATATCTCAATGTTTATACCAAACCTGAGACCCTTCCTACGGCATGAGATGTCATATTCAACTCCTTCCCATTCCAATCCTGAGACCCTTCCTATAGCATGAGATTTGATATCCAACTCCTTCCCATTCCAATCCTGAGACCCTTCCTATAGCATGAGATGTGATGTCTCAATGCTTCTAATACCAAACCTGAGATCCTTCCTATGACATGAGATGTGATATCCAACTCCTTCCATTCCAATCCTGAGACCATCCTATAGCATGAGATGTGATATCTCAATGCTTATACCAAACCTGAGACCCTTCCTATAGCATGAGATGTGATATCCAACTCCTTCCCATTCCAATCATGAGACCCTTCCTATAGCATGAGATGTGATATCTCAATGCTTCTAATACCAAACCTGAGATCCTTCCTCTAACATGAAATGTGAGATCCAACTCCTTCCCTTTCCAAACCTAAGAGCCTATCTATAGCATGAGATGTGATATCCAAGTCCTTCACATTCCAACCCTTAGACCCTTCCTACAGCATGCAATATGATATCTCAATGATTCTAATAACAAACCTGAGACCCGTCCTATAACATGAGATGGGATATCCAACTTCTTCCCATTCCAATCCTGAGACACTTCCGATAGCAGAGATGTGATATCTCAATGTTTATACCAAACCTGAGACCCTTCCTATAACATGAGATGTGATATCCAACTCCTTCCCGTTCCAAACCTGAGACCCTTCCTTTAGCATGAGATGTGATATCCAGCTCCTTCCCATTCCAATCCTGAGACACTTCCGATAGCATGAGATGTGATATCTCAATGCTTCTAATATCAAAACTGAGACCCTCCCTATAGCATGATATGTGATATCTAAGTCCTTCCCATTCCAATCCTGAGACCCTTCCTATAGCATGAGATGTGATATCTCAATGCTTCTACCAAACCTGAGACCCTTCCTTTAGCATGAGATATGATATCCAACTCCTTCCCATTCCAATCCTGAGACCCTTCCTATAGCATGAGATGTGATATCTCAATACTTCTAATACCAAACCTGAGATCCATCCTATAACATGAGATGTGATATCCAACTCCTTCCCTTTCCAAACCTGAGAGCCGTTCTATAGCATGAGATGTGATATCCAGGTCCTTCCCATTCCAATCCTTAGACCCTTCCTACAGCATGCAAAATGATATCTCAATGATTCTAATAACAAACCTGAGACCCGTCCTATAGCATGAGATATGATATCCAAGTCCTTCCCATTCCAATCCTGAGACCCTTCCTATAACATGAAATGTGATATCCAACTCCTTCCCATTCCAACCTGAGACCCTTCCTATAGCATGAGATGGGATATCCAACTTCTTCCAAATCCAATACTGATACCCTTCCGATAGCATGAGATGTGATATCCCAATGCTTCTACCAAACCTGAGACCCATACTATGGCATGAGATGTGATATCAAACTCCTTCCCATTCCAATCCTGAGACCCTTCCTATAGCTTGAGGTGTGATATCCAACTCCTTCCCATTCCAATTCTGAGACCCTTCTTATACCATGAGACTTGATATCTCAATGCTTCTAATATTAAACCTGAGACCCGTCCTATAACATGAGATGTGATATCCAAATCCTTCCCCTTCCAAACCTTAGACCCTTCCTTTATCATGAGATGTGATATCCAACTCCTTCCCATTCCAATCCTGAGACCCTTCCGATATCATGAGATTTGTTATCTCAATGCTTCTAATATCAAACTTGAGACCCTCCCTATAGCATGAGATGTGACATCCAAGTACTTCCCATTCCAATCCTGAGACCCTTCCTATAGCATGAGATGTGATATCTCTATGCTTCTAATACCAAACCTGAGACCCTTCCTATAACATGAGATGGGATATCCAACTCCTTCCCATTCCAATCCTGAGACCTTTCCGATAGCAGAGATGTGATATCTCAATGCTTATACCAAACCTGAGAACCTTCCTATGGCCTGAGATGTCATATACAACTCCTTCCCATTCCAATCCTGAGACCCTTCCTTTAGCATGAGATGTGATATCTCAATGCTTATACCAAATCTGAGACCCTTCCTATAGCATGAGATGTGATATCCAATTCCTTCCCATTCCAATCCTGAGACCCTTCCTATAGCATGAGATGTGATATCTCAATGCTTATACCAAATCTGAGACCCTTCCTATAGCATGAGATGTGATATCCAAGTCCATCCCATTCCCATCCTTAGACCCTTCCTACAGCATGCGATGTGATATCTCAATGATTCTAATACCAAACCAGAGACTCTTCCTATAACATGAGATGGGATATCCAACTCCTTCCCATTCCAATCCTGAGCCGCTTCCGATAGCAGAGATGTGATATCTCACTGCTTATACCAAACCTGAGACCCTTCCTATAACATGAGATGTGATATCCAACTCCTTCCCATTCCAAACATGAGACCCTTCCTATAGCAAGAAAGTAATATCCAACTCCTACCCATTCCAATCCTGAGACCCTTCCTATAGCAAGAGATGTGATATCCAAATCCTTCCCATTCCAATCCTGAGACCCTTCCTATAACATGAGATGTGATATCCAACTCCTTCCCATTCCAATCCTGAGACACTTCCTATAGCATGAGATGTGATATCTCAATGCTTCTAATACCAAACCTGAGACTCTTCCTATAACATGAGATGGGATATCCAACTCCTTCCCATTCCAATCCTGAGACCCTTTTGATAGCAGAGATGTGATATCTCAATGTTTATACCAAACCTGAGACCCTTCCTACGGCATGAGATGTCATATTCAACTCCTTCCCATTCCAATCCTGAGACGCTTCCTATAGCATGAGATTTGATATCCAACTCCTTCCCATTCCAATCCTGAGACCCTTCCTATAGCATGAGATGTGATGTCTCAATGCTTCTAATACCAAACCTGAGATCCTTCCTATAACATGAGATGTGATATCCAACTCCTTCCATTCCAATCCTGAGACCCTTCCTATAGCATGAGATGTGATATCTCAATGCTTATACCAAACCTGAGACCCTTCCTATAACATGAGATTTGATATCCAACTCCTTCCCATTCCAATCCTGAGACCCTTCCTATAGCATGAGATGTGATGTCTCAATGCTTCTAATACCAAACCTGAGATCCTTCCTATAACATGAGATGTGATATCCAACTCCTTCCATTCCAATCCTGAGACCCTTCCTATAGCATGAGATGTGATATCTCAATGCTTATACCAAACCTGAGACCCTTCCTATAGCATGAGATGTGATATCCAACTCCTTCCCATTCCAATCCTGAGACCCTTCCTATAGCATGAGATGTGATATCTCAATGCTTCTAATACCAAACCTGAGATCCTTCCTCTAACATGAAATGTTATATCCAACTCCTTCCCTTTCCAAACCTAAGAGCCTATCTATAGCATGAGATGTGATATCCAAGTCCTTCACATTCCAACCCTTAGACCCTTCCTACAGCATGCAATATGATATCTCAATGATTCTAATAACAAACCTGAGACCCGTCCTATAACATGAGATGGGATATCCAACTCCTTCCCATTCCAATCCTGAGACACTTCCGATAGCAGAGATGTGATATCTCAATGTTTATACCAAACCTGAGACCCTTCCTATAACATGAGATGTGATATCCAACTCCTTCCCGTTCCAAACCTGAGACCCTTCCTTTAGCATGAGATGTGATATCCAGCTCCTTCCCATTCCAATCCTGAGACACTTCCGATAGCATGAGATGTGATATCTCAATGCTTCTAATATCAAAACTGAGACCCTCCCTATAGCATGATATGTGATATCTAAGTCCTTCCCATTCCAATCCTGAGACCCTTCCTATAGCATGAGATGTGATATCTCAATGCTTCTACCAAACCTGAGACCCTTCCTTTAGCATGAGATGTGATATCCAACTCCTTCCCATTCCAATCCTGAGACCCTTCCTATAGCATGAGATGTGATATCTCAATACTTCTAATACCAAACCTGAGATCCTTCCGATAACATGAGATGTGATATCTCAATACTTCTAATACCAAACCTGAGATCCATCCTATAACATGAGATGTGATATCCAACTCCTTCCCTTTCCAAACCTGAGAGCCGTTCTATAGCATGAGATGTGATATCCAGGTCCTTCCCATTCCAATCCTTAGACCCTTCCTACAGCATGCAATATGATATCTCAATGATTCTAATAACAAACCTGAGACCCGTCCTATAGCATGAGATATGATATCCAAGTCCTTCCCATTCCAATCCTGAGACCCTTCCTATAACATGAAATGTGATATCCAACTCCTTCCCATTCCAACCTGAGACCTTTCCTATAGCATGAAATGGGATATCCAACTTCTTCCAAATCCAATACTGATACCCTTCCGATAGCATGAGATGTGATATCCCAATGCTTCTACCAAACCTGAGACCCATACTATGGCATGAGATGTGATATCAAACTCCTTCCCATTCCAATCCTGAGACCCTTCCGATATCATGAGATTTGTTATCTCAATGCATCTAATATCAAACTTGAGACCCTCCCTATAGCATGAGATGTGACATCCAAGTCCTTCCCATTCCAATCCTGAGACCCTTCCTATAGCATGAGATGTGATATCTCTATGCTTCTAATACCAAACCTGAGACCCTTCCTATAACATGAGATGGGATATCCAACTCCTTCCCATTCCAATCCTGAGACCTTTCCGATAGCAGAGATGTGATATCTCAATGCTTATACCAAACCTGAGAACCTTCCTATGGCCTGAGATGTCATATACAACTGCTTCCCATTCCAATCCTGAGACCCTTCCTTTAGCATGAGATGTGATATCTCAATGCTTATACCAAATCTGAGACACTTCCTATAGCATGAGATGTGATATCCAATTCCTTCCCATTCCAATCCTGAGACCCTTCCTATAGCATGAGATGTGATATCTCAATGCTTATACCAAACCTGAGAGCCTACCTATAACATGAGATGTGATATCCAAGTCTATCCCATTCCAATCCTTAGACCCTTCCTACAGCATGCGATGTGATATCGCAATAATTCTAATACCAAACCAGAGACTCTTCCTATAACATGAGATGGGATATCCAACTCCTTCCCATTCCAATCCTGAGCCGCTTCCGATAGCAGAGATGTGATATCTCAATGCTTATACCAAACCTGAGACCCTTCCTATAACATGAGATGTGATATCCAACTCCTTCCCGTTCCAAACCTGAGACACTAACTATAGCATATGTGATATCCAACTCCTTCCCATTCCAAACATGAGACCCTTCCTATAGCAAGAAAGTAATATCCAACTCCTACCCATTCCAATCCTGAGACCCTTCCTATAGCAAGAGATGTGATATCCAAATCCTTCCCATTCCAATCCTGAGACCCTTCCTATAACATGAGATGTGATATCCAACTCCTTCCCATTCCAACCTGAGACACTTCCTATAGCATGAGATGTGATATCTCAATGCTTCTAATACCAAACCTGAGATCCTTCCTCTAACATGAAATGTGATATCCAACTCCTTCCCTTTCCAAACCTAAGAGCCTATCTATAGCATGAGATGTGATATCCAAGTCCTTCACATTCCAACACTTAGACCCTTCCTACAGCATGCAATATGATATCTCAATGATTCTAATAACAAACCTGAGACCCGTCCTATAACATGAGATGGGATATCCAACTCCTTCCCATTCCAATCCTGAGACACTTCCGATAGCAGAGATGTGATATCTCAATGCTTATACCAAACCTGAGACCCTTCCTATAACATGAGATGTGATATCCAAATCCTTCCCGTTCCAAACCTGAGACCCTTCCTTTAGCATGAGATGTGATATCCAGCTCCTTCCCATTCCAATCCTGAGACACTTCCGATAGCATGAGATGTGATATCTCAATGCTTCTAATATCAAAACTGAGACCCTCCCTATAGCATGATATGTGATATCTAAGTCCTTCCCATTCCAATCCTGAGACCCTCCCTATAGCATGAGATGTGATATCCAACTCCTTCCCATTCCAATCCTGAGACCCTTCCTATAGCATGAGATATGATATCTCAATACTTCTAATACCAAACGTGAAATCCTTCCGATAACATGAGATGTGATATCCAAATCCTTCCCCTTCCAAACCTGAGACCCTCCCTTTAGCATGAAATGTGATATCCAACTCCTTCCTATTCCAATCCTGAGACTCTTCTGATAGCATGAGATGTGATATCTCAATGCTTCTAATACCAAACCTGAGATCCTTCCGATAGCATGAGATGTGATATCTCAATGCTTCTAATACCAAACCTGAGATCCTTCCTATAACATGAGATGCGATATCCAAATCCTTCCCCTTCCAAACCTGAGACCCTCCCTTTAGCATGAGATGTGATATCTAACTCCTTCCCATTTTATTCCTGAGACCCTTCTGATAGCATGAGATGTGATATCTCAATGCCTCTAATACCAAACCTGAGATCCTACCTCTAACATGAAATGAGATATCCAACTCTTTCCCCTTCCAAACCAGAGAGCCTTCCTATAGCATGAGATGTGATATCCAAGTCCTTCCCATTCCAATACTGAGACCCTTCCTATAGCTTGAGATGTGATATCCAACTCCTTCCCATTCCATTTCTGAGACCCTTCCTATAGCATGAGATGTGATATCTCAATGCTTATACCAAACCTGAGAGCCTACCTATAACATGAGATGTGATATCCAAGTCCATCCCATTCCAATCCTTAGACCCTTCCTACAGCATGCGATGTGATATCTCAATGATTCTAATACCAAACCAGAGACTCTTCCTATAACATGAGATGGGATATCCAACTCCTTCCCATTCCAATTCTGAGACCCTTCCTATACTATGAGACTTGATATCTCAATGCTTCTAATACCAAACCTGAGACCCGTAATATAACATGTGATGTGATATCCAAATCCTTCCCCTTCCAAACATTAGACCCTTCCTTTATCATGAGATGTGATATCCAACTCCTTCCCATTCCAATCCTGAGACCCTTCCGATATCATGAGATGTGATATCTCAAAGCTTCTAATATCAAACTTGAGACCCTCCCTATAGCATGAGATGTGATATCCAAGTCCTTCCCATTCCAATCCTGAGACCCTTCCTATAGCATGAGATGTGATATCTCAATGCTTCTAATACCAAACCTGAGACCCTTCCTATAACATGCGATGGGAATATCCAACTCCTTCCCATTCCAATCTTGAGACCCTTCCGATAGCAGAGATGTGATATCTCAATGCTTATACCAAACCTGAGATCCTTCCTATAACATGAGATGTGATATCCAACTCCTTCCCATTCCAATCCTGAGACACTTCCTATAGCATGAGATGTGATATCTCACTGCTTATACCAAACCTGAGACCCTTCCCATAGCAGGAGATGTGATATCCAACTCCTTCCCATTCCAATCCTCAGACCCTTCCTATAGCATGAGATGTGATATCTCAATGCTTCTAATGTAAAACTTGAGACCCTACCTATAGCATGAGGTGTGATATCCAAGTCCTTCCCATTCCAATCCTAAGACACTTCCTATAGCATGAGATGTGATATCTCAATACTTCTAATACCAAACTTGAGACTCTTCCTATAACATGAGATGGGATATCCAACTCCTTCCCATTCCAATCCTGAGACCCTTTTGATAGCAGAGATGTGATATCTCAATGTTTATACCAAACCTGAGACCCTTCCTACGGCATGAGATGTCATATTCAACTCCTTCCCATTCCAATCCTGAGACCCTTCCTATAGCATGAGATTTGATATCCAACTCCTTCCCATTCCAATCCTGAGACCCTTCCTATAGCATGAGATGTGATGTCTCAATGCTTCTAATACCAAACCTGAGATCCTTCCTATAACATGAGATGTGATATCCAACTCCTTCCATTCCAATCCTGAGACCCTTCCTATAGCATGAGATGTGATGTATCAATGCTTATACCAAACCTGAGACCCTTCCTATAGCATGAGATGTGATATCCAACTCCTTCCCATTCCAATCCTGAGACCCTTCCTATAGCATGAGATGTGATATCTCAATGCTTCTAATACCAAACCTGAGATCCTTCCTCTAACATGAAATGTGAGATCCAACTCCTTCCCTTTCCAAACCTAAGAGCCTATCTATAGCATGAGATGTGATATCCAAGTCCTTCACATTCCAACCCTTAGACCCTTCCTACAGCATGCAATATGATATCTCAATGATTCCAATAAGAAACCTGAGACCCGTCCTATAACATGAGATGGGATATCCAACTCCTTCCCATTCCAATCCTGAGACACTTCCGATAGCAGAGATGTGATATCTCAATGTTTATACCAAACCTGAGACCCTTCCTATAACATGAGATGTGATATCCAACTCCTTCCCGTTCCAAACCTGAGACCCTTCCTTTAGCATGAGATGTGATATCTAGCTCCTTCCCATTCCAATCCTGAGACACTTCCGATAGCATGAGATGTGATATCTCAATGCTTCTAATATCAAAACTGAGACCCTCCCTATAGCATGATATGTGATATCTAAGTCCTTCCCATTCCAATCCTGAGACCCTTCCTATAGCATGAGATGTGATATCTCAATGCTTCTACCAAACCTGAGACCCTTCCTTTAGCATGAGTTGTGATATCCAACTCCTTCCGATTCCAATCCTGAGACCCTTCCTATAGCATGAGATGTGATATCTCAATACTTCTAATACCAAACCTGAGATCCTTCCGATAACATGATATGTGATATCTCAATACTTCTAATACCAAACCTGAGATCCATCCTATAACATGAGATGTGATATCCAACTCCTTCCCTTTCCAAACCTGAGAGCCGTTCTATAGCATGAGATGTGATATCCAGGTCCTTCCCATTCCAATCCTTAGACCCTTCCTACAGCATGCAATATCATATCTCAATGCTTATACCAAACCTGAGAACCTTCCTATGGCCTGAGATGTCATGGCCTGAGATGTCATATACAACTCCTTCCCATTCCAATCCTGAGACCCTTCCTTAAGCATGCGATGTGATATCTCAATGCTTATACCTAATCTGAGACCCTTCCTATAGCATGAGATGTGATATCCAATTCCTTCCCATTCCAATCCTGAGACCCTCCCTATAGCATGAGATGTGATATCTCAATGCTTATACCAAACCTGAGAGCCTACCTATAACATGAGATGTGATATCCAAGTCCATCCCATTCCAATCCTTAGACCCTTCCTACAGCATGCGATGTGATATCTCAATGATTCTAATACCAAACCAGAGACTCTTCCTATAACATGAGATGGGATATCCAACTCCTTCCCATTCCAATCCTGAGCCGCTTCCGATAGCAGAGATGTGATATCTCAATGCTTATACCAAACCTGAGACCCTTCCTATAACATGAGATGTGATATCCAACTCCTTCCCGTTCCAAACCTGAGACACTAACTATAGCATATGTGATATCCAACTCCTTCCCATTCCAAACATGAGACCCTTCCTATAGCAAGAAAGTAATATCCAACTCCTACCCATTCCAATCCTGAGACCCTTCCTATAGCAAGAGATGTGATATCCAAATCCTTCCCATTCCAATCCTGAGACCCTTCCTATAACATGAGATGTGATATCCAACTCCTTCCCATTCCAACCTGAGACACTTCCTAAGGCATGAGAAGGGATATCCAACTCCTTCCCAATCCAATCCTGAGACCCTTCCGATAGCAGAGATGTGATATCTCAATGCTTATACCAAACCTGAGACCCTTCCTATGGCATGAGATGTGATATCCAACTCCTTGCCATTCAAATCCTGAGACCCTTCCTATAGCATGAGAAGGGATATCCAACTCCTTCCCAATCCAATCCTGAGACCCTTCCGATAGCAGCGACGTGATATCTCAATGCTTCTACCAAACCTGAGACCCTTCCTTTAGCATGAGATGTGATATCCAAATCCTTCACATTCCAATCCTGAGACCCTTCCTATAGCATGAGATGTGATATCTCAATGCTTCTAATACCAAACCTGAGATCCTTCCTATAACATGAGATGTGATATCCAATTCCTTCCCATTCCAAACCTGAGACCCTTCCTATTGGATGAGATGTGATATCCAACTCCTTCCCATTCCAACCCTGAGACCCTTCCTATAGCATGAGATGTGATGTCTCAATGCGTCTAATACCAAACCTGAGATCCTTCCTATAACATGAGATGTGATATCCAACTCCTTCCATTCCAATCCTGAGACCCGTCCTATAGCATGAGATGTGATATCTCAATGCTTATACCAAACCTGAGACCCTTCCTATAGCATGAGATGGGATATCCAACTCCTTCCCATTCCAATCCTGAGAAACTTCCGATAGCAGAGATGTGATATCTCAATGCTTATACCAAACCTGAGACCCTTCCTATAACATGAGATGTGATATCCAAATCCTTCCCGTTCCAAACCTGAGACCCTTCCTTTAGCATGAGATGTGATATCCAGCTCCTTCCCATTCCAATCCTGAGACACTTCCGATAGCATGAGATGTGATATCTCAATGCTTCTAATATCAAAACTGAGACCCTCCCTATAGCATGATATGTGATATCTAAGTCCTTCCCATTCCAATCCTGAGACCCTCCCTATAGCATGAGATGTGATATCCAACTCCTTCCCATTCCAATCCTGAGACCCTTCCTATAGCATGAGATATGATATCTCAATACTTCTAATACCAAACGTGAGATCCTTCCGATAACATGAGATGTGATATCCAAATCCTTCCCCTTCCAAACCTGAGACCCTCCCTTTAGCATGAAATGTGATATCCAACTCCTTCCTATTCCAATCCTGAGACTCTTCTGATAGCATGAGATGTGATATCTCAATGCCTCTAATACCAAACCTGAGATCCTACCTCTAACATGAAATGAGATATCCAACTCTTTCCCCTTCCAAACCTGAGAGCCTTCCTATAGCATGAGATGTGATATCTCAATGCTTCTAATACCAAACCTGAGATCCTTCCTATAACATGAGATGTGATATCCAAATCCTTCCCCTTCCAAACCTGAGACCCTCCCTTTAGCATGAGATGTGATATCTAACTCCTTCCCATTCCATTCCTGAGACCCTTCTGATAGCATGAGATGTGATATCTCAATGCCTCTAATACCAAACCTGAGATCCTACCTCTAACATGAAATGAGATATCCAACTCTTTCCCCTTCCAAACCTGAGAGCCTTCCTATAGCATGAGATGTGATATCCAAGTCCTTCCCATTCCAATACTGAGACCCTTCCTACAGCTTGAGATGTGATATCCAACTCCTTCCCATTCCAATTCTGAGACCCTTCCTATAGCATGAGATGTGATATCTCAATGCTTATACCAAACCTGAGAGCCTACCTATAGCATGAGATGTGATATCCAAGTCCATCCCATTCCAATCCTTAGACCCTTCCTACAGCATGCGATGTGATATCTCAATGATTCTAATACCAAACCAGAGACTCTTCCTATAGCATGAGATGTGATATCCAAGTCCTTCACATTCCAACCCTTAGACCCTTCCTACAGCATGCAATATGATATCTCAATGATTCTAATAACAAACCTGAGACCCGTCCTATAACATGAGATGGGATATCCAACTCCTTCCCATTCCAATCCTGAGACACTTCCGATAGCAGAGATGTGATATCTCAATGCTTATACCAAACCTGAGACCCTTCCTATAACATGAGATGTGATATCCAAATCCTTCCCGTTCCAAACCTGAGACCCTTCCTTTAGCATGAGATGTGATATCCAGCTCCTTCCCATTCCAATCCTGAGACACTTCCGATAGCATGAGATGTGATATCTCAATGCTTCTAATATCAAAACTGAGACCCTCCCTATAGCATGATATGTGATATCTAAGTCCTTCCCATTCCAATCTTGAGACCCTTCCTATAGCATGAGATGTGATATCTCAATGCTTCTACCAAACCTGAGACCCTTCCTTTAGCTTGAGATGTGATATCCAACTCCTTCCCATTCCAATCCTGAGACCCTTCCTATAGCATGAGATGTGATATCTAAATACTTCTAATACCAAACCTGAGATCCTTCCGATAACATGAGATGTGATATCTCAATACTTCTAATACCAAACCTGAGATCCATCCTATAACATGAGATGTGATATCCAAATCCTTCCCCTTCCAAACCTGAGACCCTCCCTTTAGCATGAGATGTGATATCCAACTCCTTCCCATTCCAATCCTGAGACCCTTCTGATAGCATAAGATATGATATCTCAATGCTTCTATACCAAACCTGAGATCCTTCCGATAGCATGAGATGTGATATCTCAATACTTCTAATACCAAACCTGAGATCCTTCCTATAACATGAGATGTGATATCCAAATCCTTATCTTCCAAACCTGAGACCCTCCCTTTACCATGAGATGTGATATCCAACTCCTTCCCATTCCAATCCTGAGACTCTTCTGATAGCATAAGATATGATATCTCAATGCTTCTATACCAAACCTGAGATCCTTCTGATAGCATGAGATGTGATATCTCAATGCTTCTAATACCAAACCTGAGATCCTACCTCTAACATGAAATGTGATATCCAACTCTTTCCCCTTGCAAACCTGAGAGCCTTCCTATAGCATGAGATGTGATATCCAAGTCCTTCCCATTCCAATCCTGAGACCCTTCCTATAACATGAGATGTGATATCCAACTCCTTCCCATTCCAACCTGAGACCCTTCCTATAGCATGAGATGGGATATCTAACTCCTTCCAAATCCAATCCCGATACCCTTCCGATAGCATGAGATGTGATAACCCAATGCTTCTACCAAACCTGAGACCCATATTATGGCATGAGATGTGATATCAAACTCCTTCCCATTCTAATCCTGAGACCCTTCCTATAGCTTGAAATGTGATATCCAACTCCTTCCCATTCCAATTCTGAGACCCTTCCTATACCATGAGACTTGATATCTCAATGCTTCTAATACCAAACCTGAGACCCGTCCTATAACATGAGATGTGATATCCAAATCCTTCCCCTTCCAAACCTTAGACCCTTCCTTTATCATGAGATGTGATATCCAACTCCTTCCCATTCCAATCTTGAGACCCTTCCGATATCATGAAATGTGATATCTCAATGCTTCTATCAAACTTGAGACCCTCCCTATAGCATGAGATGTGATATCCAACTCCTTCCCATTCCAATCCTGAGACCCTTCTGATAGCATAAGATATGATATCTCAATGCTTCTATACCAAACCTGAGATCCTTCCGATAGCATGAGATGTGATATCTCAATACTTCTAATACCAAACCTCAGATCCTTCCTATAACATGAGATGTGATATCCAAATCCTTATCTTCCAAACCTGAGACCCTCCCTTTACCATGAGATGTGATATCCAACTCCTTCCCATTCCAATCCTGAGACTCTTCTGATAGCATAAGATATGATATCTCAATGCTTCTAATATCAAACTTGAGACCCTCCCTATAGCATGAGATGTGATATCCAAGTCCTTCCCATTCCAATCCTGAGACCCTTCCTATAGCATGAGATGTGATATCTCAATGCTTCTAATACCAAACCTGAGACCCTTCCTATAACATGAGATGGGAATATCCAACTCCTTCCCATTCCAATCTTGAGACCCTTCCGATAGCAGAGATGTGATATCTCAATGCTTATACCACACCTGAGATCCTTCCTATAACATGAGATGTGATATCCAACTCCTTCCCATTCCAATCCTGAGACACTTCCTATAGCATGAGATGTGATATCTCACTGCTTATACCAAACCTGAGACCCTTCCCATAGCAGGAGATGTGATATCCAACTCCTTCCCATTCCAATCCTCAGACCCTTCCTATAGCATGAGATGTGATATCTCAATGCTTCTAATGTCAAACTTGAGACCCTACCTATAGCATGAGATGTGATATCCAAGTCCTTCCCATTCCAATCCTGAGACACTTCCTATAGCATGAGATGTGATATCTCAATGCTTCTAATACCAAACCTGAGACTCTTCCTATAACATGAGATGGGATATCCAACTCCTTCCAATTCCAATCCTGAGACCCTTTTGATAGCAAAGATGTGATATCTCAATGTTTATACCAAACCTGAGACCCTTCCTACGGCATGAGATGTCATATTCAACTCCTTCCCATTCCAATCCTGAGACCCTTCCTATAGCATGAGATTTGATATCCAACTCCTTCCCATTCCAATCCTGAGACCCTTCCTATAGCATGAGATGTGATGTCTCAATGCTTCTAATACCAAACCTGAGATCCTTCCTATAACATGAGATGTGATATCCAACTCCTTCCATTCCAATCCTGAGACCCTTCCTATAGCATGAGATGTGATATCTCAATGCTTATACCAAACCTGAGACCCTTCCTATAGCATGAGATGTGATATCCAACTCCTTCCCATTCCAATCCTGAGACCCTTCCTATAGCCTGAGATGTGATATCTCAATGCCTCTAATACCAAACCTGAGATCCTTCCTCTAACATGAAATGTGATATCCAACTCCTTCACTTTCCAAACCTGAGAGCCTATCTATAGCATGAGATGTGATATCCAAGTCCTTCGCATTCCAATCCTTAGACCCTTCCTACAGCATGCAATATGATATCTCAATGATTCTAATAAAAAACCTGAGACCCGTCCTATAACATGAGATGGGATATCCAACTCCTTCCCATTCCAATCCTGAGACACTTCCGATAGCAGAGATGTGATATCTCAATGTTTATACCAAACCTGAAACCCTTCCTATAACATGAGATGTGATATCCAACTCCTTCCCTTCCAAACCTGAGACCCTTCCTTTAGCATGAGATGTGATATCCAGCTCCTTCCCATTCCAATCCTGAGACACTTCCGATAGCATGAGATGTGATATCTCAATGCTTCTAATATCAAAACTGAGACCCTCCCTATAGCATGATATGTGATATCTAAGTCCTTCCCATTCCAATCCTGAGACCCTTCCTATAGCATGAGATGTGATATCTCAATGCTTCTACCAAACCTGAGACCCTTGCTTTAGCATGAGATGTGATATCCAACTCCTTCCCATTCCAAACCTGAGACCCTTCCTATAGCATGAGATGTGATATCTAAATACTTCTAATACCAAACCTGAGATCCTTCCGATAACATGAGATGTGATATCTCAATACTTCTAATACCAAACCTGAGATCCATCCTATAACATGAGATGTGATATCCAAATCCTTCCCCTTCCAAACCTGAGACCCTCCCTTTAGCATGAGATGTGATATCCAACTCCTTCCCATTCCAATCCTGAGACCCTTCTGATAGCATAAGATATGATATCTCAATGCTTCTATACCAAACCTGAGATCCTTCCGATAGCATGAGATGTGATATCTCAATACTTCTAATACCAAACCTGAGATCCTTCCTATAACATGAGATGTGATATCCAAATCCTTATCTTCCAAACCTGAGACCCTCCCTTTACCATGAGATGTGATATCCAACTCCTTCCCATTCCAATCCTGAGACTCTTCTGATAGCATAAGATATGATATCTCAATGCTTCTATACCAAACCTGAGATCCTTCTGATAGCATGAGATGTGATATCTCAATGCTTCTAATACCAAACCTGAGATCCTACCTCTAACATGAAATGTGATATCCAACTCTTTCCCCTTGCAAACCTGAGAGCCTTCCTATAGCATGAGATGTGATATCCAAGTCCTTCCCATTCCAATCCTGAGACCCTTCCTATAACATGAGATGTGATATCCAACTCCTTCCCATTCCAACCTGAGACCCTTCCTATAGCATGAGATGGGATATCTAACTCCTTCCAAATCCAATCCCGATACCCTTCCGATAGCATGAGATGTGATAACCCAATGCTTCTACCAAACCTGAGACCCATATTATGGCATGAGATGTGATATCAAACTCCTTCCCATTCTAATCCTGAGACCCTTCCTATAGCTTGAAATGTGAAATCCAACTCCTTCCCATTCCAATTCTGAGACCCTTCCTATACCATGAGACTTGATATCTCAATGCTTCTAATACCAAACCTGAGACCCGTCCTATAACATGAGATGTGATATCCAAATCCTTCCCCTTCCAAACCTTAGACCCTTCCTTTAGCATGAGATGTGATATCCAGCTCCTTCCCATTCCAATCCTGAGACACTTCCGATAGCATGAGATGTGATATCTCAATGCTTCTAATATCAAAACTGAGACCCTCCCTATAGCATGATATGTGATATCTAAGTCCTTCCCATTCCAATCCTGAGACCCTCCCTATAGCATGAGATGTGATATCCAACTCTTTCCCATTCCAATCCTGAGACCCTTCCTATAGCATGAGATATGATATCTCAATACTTCTAATACCAAACGTGAGATCCTTCCGATAACATGAGATGTGATATCCAAATCCTTCCCCTTCCAAACCTGAGACCCTCCCTTTAGCATGAAATGTGATATCCAACTCCTTCCTATTCCAATCCTGAGACTCTTCTAATAGCATGAGATGTGATATCTCAATGCTTCTAATACCAAACCTGAGATCCTTCCGATAGCATGAGATGTGATATCTCAATGCATCTAATACCAAACCTGAGATCCTTCCTATAACATGAGATGTGATATCCAAATCCTTCCCCTTCCAAACCTTTGACCCTTCCTTTAGCATGAGATGTGATATCCAGCTCCTTCCCATTCCAATCCTGAGACACTTCCGATAGCATGAGATGTGATATCTCAATGCTTCTAATATCAAAACTGAGATCCTCCCTATAGCATGATATGTGATATCTAAGTCCTTCCCATTCCAATCCTGAGACCCTCCCTATAGCATGAGATGTGATATCCAACTCCTTCCCATTCCAATCCTGAGACCCTTCCTATAGCATGAGATATGATATCTCAATACTTCTAATACCAAACGTGAGATCCTTCCGATAACATGAGATGTGATATCCAAATTCTTCCCCTTCCAAACCTGAGACCCTCCCTTTAGCATGAAATGTGATATCCAACTCCTTCCTATTCCAATCCTGAGACTCTTCTGATAGCATGAGATGTGATATCTCAATGCTTCTAATACCAAACCTGAGATCCTTCCGATAGAATGAGATGTGATATCTCAATGCTTCTAATACCAAACCTGAGATCCTTCCTATAACATGAGATGTGATATCCAAATCCTTCCCCTTCCAAACCTGAGACCCTCCCTTTAGCATGAGATGTGATATCTAACTCCTTCCCATTTTATTCCTGAGACCCTTCTGATAGCATGAGATGTGATATCTCAATGCCTCTAATACCAAACCTGAGATCCTACCTCTAACATGAAATGAGATATCCAACTCTTTCCCCTTCCAAACCAGAGAGCCTTCCTATAGCATGAGATGTGATATCCAAGTCCTTCCCATTCCAATACTGAGACCCTTCCTATAGCTTGAGATGTGATATCCAACTCCTTCCCATTCCATTTCTGAGACCCTTCCTATAGCATGAGATGTGATATCTCAATGCTTATACCATACCTGAGAGCCTACCTATAACATGAGATGTGATATCCAAGTCCATCCCATTCCAATCCTTAGACCCTTCCTACAGCATGCAATGTGATATCTCAATGATTCTAATACCAAACCAGAGACTCTTCCTATAACATGAGATGGGATATCCAACTCCTTCCCATTCCAATTCTGAGACCCTTCCTATACTATGAGACTTGATATCTCAATGCTTCTAATACCAAACCTGAGACCCGTCCTATAACATGAGATGGGATATCCAACTCCTTCCCATTCCAATCCTGAGACACTTCCGATAGCAGAGATGTAATATCTCAATGCTTATACCAAACCTGAGATCCTTCCTATAACATGAGATGTGATATCCAAATCCTTCCCGTTCCAAACCTGAGACCCTTCCTTTAGCATGAGATGTGATATCCAGCTCCTTCCCATTCCAATCCTGAGACCCTTCCTATAGCATGAGATTTGATATCTCAATGCTTCTAATATCAAAACTGAGACCCTCCCTATAGCATGATATGTGATATCTAAGTCCTTCCCATTCCAATCCTGAGACCCTCCCTATAGCATGAGATGTGATATCCAACTCCTTCCCATTCCAATCCTGAGACCCTTCCTATAGCATGAGATATGATATCTCAATACTTCTAATACCAAACCTGAGATCCTTCCGATAGCATGAGATGTGATATCTCAATGCTTCTAATACCAAACCTGAGATCCTTCCTATAACATGAGATGTGATATCCAAATCCTTCCCCTTCCAAACCTGAGACCCTCCCTTTAGCATGAGATGTGATATCTAACTCCTTCCCATTCCATTCCTGAGACCCTTCTGATAGCATGAGATGTGATATCTCAATGCCTCTAATACCAAACCTGAGATCCTACCTCTAACATGAAATGAGATATCCAACTCTTTCCCCTTCCAAACCTGAGAGCCTTCCTATAGCATGAGATGTGATATCCAAGTCCTTCCCATTCCAATACTGAGACCCTTCCTATAGCTTGAGATGTGATATCCAACTCCTTCCCATTCCAATTCTGAGACCCTTCCTATAGCATGAGATGTGATATCTCAATGCTTATACCAAACCTGAGAGCCTACCTAAAGCATGAGATGTGATATCCAAGTCCATCCCATTCCAATCCTTAGACCCTTCCTACAGCATGCGATGTGATATCTCAATGATTCTAATACCAAACCAGAGACTCTTCCTATAACATGAGATGGGATATCCAACTCCTTCCCATTCCAATTCTGAGACCCTTCCTATACTATGAGACTTGATATCTCAATGCTTCTAATACCAAACCTGAGACCCGTAATATAACATGAGATGTGATATCCAAATCCTTCCCCTTCCAAACCTTAGACCCTTCCTTTATCATGAGATGTGATATCCAACTCCTTCCCATTCCAATCCTGAGACCCTTCCGATATCATGAGATGTGATATCTCAAAGCTTCTAATATCAAACTTGAGACCCTCCCTATAGCATGAGATGTGATATCCAAGTCCTTCCCATTCCAATCCTGAGACCCTTCCTATAGCATGAGATGTGATATCTCAATGCTTCTAATACCAAACCTGAGACCCTTCCTATAACATGAGATGGGAATATCCAACTCCTTCCCATTCCAATCTTGAGACCCTTCCGATAGCAGAGATGTGATATCTCAATGCTTATACCAAACCTGAGATCCTTCCTATAACATGAGATGTGATATCCAACTCCTTCCCATTCCAATCCTGAGACACTTCCTATAGCATGAGATGTGATATCTCACTGCTTATACCAAACATGAGACCCTTCCCATAGCAGGAGATGTGATATCCAACTCCTTCCCATTCCAATCCTCAGACCCTTCCTATAGCATGAGATGTGATATCTCAATGCTTCTAATGTCAAACTTGAGACCCTACCTATAGCATGAGATGTGATATCCAAGTCCTTCCCATTCCAATCCTAAGACACTTCCTATAGCATGAGATGTGATATCTCAATGCTTCTAATACCAAACTTGAGACTCTTCCTATAACATGAGATGGGATATCCAACTCCTTCCCATTCCAATCCTGAGACCCTTTTGATAGCAGAGATGTGATATCTCAATGTTTATACCAAACCTGAGACCCTTCCTACGGCATGAGATGTCATATTCAACTCCTTCCCATTCCAATCCTGAGACCCTTCCTATAGCATGAGATTTGATATCCAACTCCTTCCCATTCCAATCCTGAGACCCTTCCTATAGCATGAGATGTGATGTCTCAATGCTTCTAATACCAAACCTGAGATCCTTCCTATAACATGAGATGTGATATCCAACTCCTTCCATTCCAATCCTGAGACCCTTCCTATAGCATGAGATGTGATATCTCAATGCTTATACCAAACCTGAGACCCTTCCTATAGCATGAGATGTGATATCCAACTCCTTCCCATTCCAATCCTGAGACCCTTCCTATAGCATGAGATGTGATATCTCAATGCTTCTAATACCAAACCTGAGATCCTTCCTCTAACATGAAATGTGAGATCCAACTCCTTCCCTTTCCAAACCTAAGAGCCTATCTATAGCATGAGATGTGATATCCAAGTCCTTCACATTCCAACCCTTAGACCCTTCCTACAGCATGCAATATGATATCTCAATGATTCCAATAACAAACCTGAGACCCGTCCTATAACATGAGATGGGATATCCAACTCCTTCCCATTCCAATCCTGAGACACTTCCGATAGCAGAGATGTGATATCTCAATGTTTATACCAAACCTGAGACCCTTCCTATAACATGAGATGTGATATCCAACTCCTTCCCGTTCCAAACCTGAGACCGTTCCTTTAGCATGAGATGTGATATCCAGCTCCTTCCCATTCCAATCCTGAGACACTTCCGATAGCATGAGATGTGATATCTCAATGCTTCTAATATCAAAACTGAGACCCTCCCTTTAGCATGATATGTGATATCTAAGTCCTTCCCATTCCAATCCTGAGACCCTTCCTATAGCATGAGATGTGATATCTCAATGCTTCTACCAAACCTGAGACCCTTCCTTTAGCATGAGATGTGATATCCAACTCCTTCCCATTCCAATCCTGAGACCCTTCCTATAGCATGAGATGTGATATCTCAATACTTCTAATACCAAACCTGAGATCCTTCCGATAACATGAGATGTGATATCTCAATACTTCTAATACCAAACCTGAGATCCATCCTATAACATGAGATGTGATATCCAACTCCTTCCCTTTCCAAACCTGAGAGCCGTTCTATAGCATGAGATGTGATATCCAGGTCCTTCCCATTCCAATCCTTAGACCCTTCCTACAGCATGCAATATGATATCTCAATGCTTATACCAAACCTGAGAACCTTCCTATGGCCTGAGATGTCATGGCCTGAGATGTCATATACAATTCCTTCCCATTCCAATCCTGAGACCCTTCCTTTAGCATGCGATGTGATATCTCAATGCTTATACCAAATCTGAGACCCTTCCTATAGCATGAGATGTGATATCCAATTCCTTCCCATTCCAATCCTGAGACCCTCCCTATAGCATGAGATGTGATATCTCAATGCTTATACCAAACCTGAGAGCCTACCTATAACATGAGATGTGATATCCAAGTCCATCCCATTCCAATCCTTAGACCCTTCCTACAGCATGCGATGTGATATCTCAATGATTCTAATACCAAACCAGAGACTCTTCCTATAACATGAGATGGGATATCCAACTCCTTCCCATTCCAATCCTGAGCCGCTTCCGATAGCAGAGATGTGATATCTCAATGCTTATACCAAACCTGAGACCCTTCCTATAACATGAGATGTGATATCCAACTCCTTCCCGTTCCAAACCTGAGACACTAACTATAGCATATGTGATATCCAACTCCTTCCCATTCCAAACATGAGACCCTTCCTATAGCAAGAAAGTAATATCCAACTCCTACCCATTCCAATCCTGAGACCCTTCCTATAGCAAGAGATGTGATATCCAACTCCTTCCCATTCCAACCTGAGACACTTCCTAAAGCATGAGAAGGGATATCCAACTCCTTCCCAATCCAATCCTGAGACCCTTCCGATAGCAGAGATGTGATATCTCAATGCTTATACCAAACCTGAGACCCTTCCTATGGCATGAGATGTGATATCCAACTCCTTGCCATTCAAATCCTGAGACCCTTCCTATAGCATGAGAAGGGATATCCAACTCCTTCCCAATCCAATCCTGAGACCCTTCCGATAGCAGCGACGTGATATCTCAATGCTTCTACCAAACCTGAGACCCTTCCTTTAGCATGAGATGTGATATCCAAATCCTTCACATTCCAATCCTGAGACCCTTCCTATAGCATGAGATGTGATATCTCAATGCTTCTAATACCAAACCTGAGATCCTTCCTATAACATAAGATGTGATATCCAACTCCTTCCATTCCAATCCTGAGACCCGTCCTATAGCATGAGATGTGATATCTCAATGCTTATACCAAACCTGAGACCCTTCCTATAGCATGAGATGTGATATCCAACTGCTTCCCATTCCAATCCTGAGACCCTTCCTATAGCATGAGATGTGATATCTCAATGCTTCTAATACCAAACCTGAGATCCTTCCTCTAACATGAAATGTGATATCCAACTCCTTCCCTTTCCAAACCTAAGAGCCTATCTATAGCATGAGATGTGATATCCAAGTCCTTCACATTCCAACCCTTAGACCCTTCCTACAGCATGCAATATGTTATCTCAATGATTCTAATAACAAACCTGAGACCCGTCCTATAACATGAGATGGGATATCCAACTCCTTCCCATTCCAATCCTGAGACACTTCCGATAGCAGAGATGTGATATCTCAATGCTTATACCAAACCTGAGACCCTTCCTATAACATGAGATGTGATATCCAAATCCTTCCCGTTCCAAACCTGAGACCCTTCCTTTAGCATGAGATGTGATATCCAGCTCCTTCCCATTCCAATCCTGAGACACTTCCGATAGCATGAGATGTGATATCTCACTGCTTATACCAAACCTGAGACCCTTCCCATAGCAGGAGATGTGATATCCAACTCCTTCCCATTCCAACCTGAGACACTTCCTATAGCATGAGAAGGGATATCTCACTGCTTATACCAAACCTGAGACCCTTCCCATAGCAGGAGATGTGATATCCAACTCCTTCCCATTCCAACCTGAGACACTTCCTATAGCATGAGAAGGGATATCCAACTCCTTCCCAATCCAAGCCTGAGACCCTTCCGATAGCAGAGATGTGATATCTCAATGCTTATACCAAACCTGAGACCCTTCCTATGGCATGAGATATGATATCCAACTCCTTGCCATTCAAATCCTGAGACCCTTCCTATAGCATGAGAAGGGATATCCAACTCCTTCCCAATCCAATCCTGAGACGCTTCCGATAGCAGCGACGTGATATCTCAATGCTTCTACCAAACCTGAGACCCTTCCTTTAGCATGAGATGTGATATCCAAATCCTTCACATTCCAATCCTGAGACCCTTCCTATAGCATGAGATGTGATATCTCAATGCTTCTAATACCAAACCTGAGATCCTTCCTATAACATGAGATGTGATATCCAATTCCTTCCCATTCCAAACCTGAGACCCTTCCTATTGGATGAGATGTGATATCCAACTCCTTCCCATTCCAACCCTGAGACCCTTCCTATAGCATGAGATGTGATGTCTCAATGCGTCTAATACCAAACCTGAGATCCTTCCTATAACATGAGATGTGATATCCAACTCCTTCCATTCCAATCCTGAGACCCGTCCTATAGCATGAGATGTATTATCTCAATGCTTATACCAAACCTGAGACCCTTCCTATAGCATGAGATGTGATATCCAAGTCCTTCACATTCCAACCCTTAGACCCTTCCTACAGCATGCAATATGATATCTCAATGATTCTAATAACAAACCTGAGACCCGTCCTATAACATGAGATGGGATATCCAACTCCTTCCCATTCCAATCCTGAGACACTTCCGATAGCAGAGATGTGATATCTCAATGCTTATACCAAACCTGAGACCCTTCCTATAACATGAGATGTGATATCCAAATCCTTCCCGTTCCAAACCTGAGACCCTTCCTTTAGCATGATGTGATATCCAGCTCCTTCCCATTCCAATCCTGAGACACTTCCGATAGCATGAGATGTGATATCTCAATGCTTCTAATATCAAAACTGAGACCCTCCCTATAGCATGATATGTGATATCTAAGTCCTTCCCATTCCAATCCTGAGACCCTCCCTATAGCATGAGATGTGATATCCAACTCCTTCCCATTCCAATCCTGAGACCCTTCCTATAGCATGAGATATGATATCTCAATACTTCTAATACCAAACCTGAGATCCTTCCGATAGCATGAGATGTGATATCTCAATGCTTCTAATACCAAACCTGAGATCCTTCCTATAACATGAGATGTGATATCCAAATCCTTCCCCTTCCAAACCTCAGACCCTCCCTTTAGCATGAGATGTGATATCTAACTCCTTCCCATTCCATTCCTGAGACCCTTCTGATAGCATGAGATGTGATATCTCAATGCCTCTAATACCAAACCTGAGATCCTACCTCTAACATGAAATGAGATATCCAACTCTTTCCCCTTCCAAACCTGAGAGCCTTCCTATAGCATGAGATGTGATATCCAAGTCCTTCCCATTCCAATACTGAGACCCTTCCTATAGCTTGAGATGTGATATCCAAATCCTTCCCATTCCAATTCTGAGACCCTTCCTATAGCATGAGATGTGATATCTCAATGCTTATACCAAACCTGAGAGCCTACATATAGCATGAGATGTGATATCCAAGTCCATCCCATTCCAATCCTTAGACCCTTCCTACAGCATGCGATGTGATATCTCAATGATTCTAATACCAAACCAGAGACTCTTCCTATAACATGAGATGGGATATCCAACTCCTTCCCATTCCAATTCTGAGACCCTTCCTATACTATGAGACTTGATATCTCAATGCTTCTAATACCAAACCTGAGACCCGTAATATAACATGAGATGTGATATCCAAATCCTTCCCCTTCCAAACCTTAGACCCTTCCTTTATCATGAGATGTGATATCCAACTCCTTCCCATTCCAATCCTGAGACCCTTCCGATATCATGAGATGTGATATCTCAAAGCTTCTAATATCAAACTTGAGACCCTCCCTATAGCATGAGATGTGATATCCAAGTCCTTCCCATTCCAATCCTGAGACCCTTCCTATCGCATGAGATGTGATATCTCAATGCTTCTAATACCAAACCTGAGACCCTTCCTATAACATGAGATGGGAATATCCAACTCCTTCCCATTCCAATCTTGAGACCCTTCCGATAGCAGAGATGTGATATCTCAATGCTTATACCAAACCTGAGATCCTTCCTATAACATGAGATGTGATATCCAACTCCTTCCCATTCCAATCCTGAGACACTTCCTATAGCATGAGATGTGATATCTCACTGCTTATACCAAACCTGAGACCCTTCCCATAGCAGGAGATGTGATATCCAACTCCTTCCCATTCCAATCCTCAGACCCTTCCTATAGCATGAGATGTGATATCTCAATGCTTCTAATGTCAAACTTGAGACCCTACCTATAGCATGAGATGTGATATCCAAGTCCTTCCCATTCCAATCCTAAGACACTTCCTATAGCATGAGATGTGATATCTCAATGCTTCTAATACCAAACTTGAGACTCTTCCTATAACATGAGATGGGATATCCAACTCCTTCCCATTCCAATCCTGAGACCCTTTTGATAGCAGAGATGTGATATCTCAATGTTTATACCAAACCTGAGACCCTTCCTACGGCATGAGATGTCATATTCAACTCCTTCCCATTCCAATCCTGAGACCCTTCCTATAGCATGAGATTTGATATCCAACTCCTTCCCATTCCAATCCTGAGACCCTTCCTATAGCATGAGATGTGATGTCTCAATGCTTCTAATACCAAACCTGAGATCCTTCCTATAACATGAGATGTGATATCCAACTCCTTCCATTCCAATCCTGAGACCCTTCCTATAGCATGAGATGTGATATCTCAATGCTTATACCAAACCTGAGACCCTTCCTATAGCATGAGATGTGATATCCAACTCCTTCCCATTCCAATCCTGAGACCGTTCCTATAGCATGAGATGTGATATCTCAATGCTTCTAATACCAAACCTGAGATCCTTCCTCTAACATGAAATGTGAGATCCAACTCCTTCCCTTTCCAAACCTAAGAGCCTATCTATAGCATGAGATGTGATATCCAAGTCCTTCACATTCCAACCCTTAGACCCTTCCTACAGCATGCAATATGATATCTCAATGATTCCAATAACAAACCTGAGACCCGTCCTATAACATGAGATGGGATATCCAACTCCTTCCCATTCCAATCCTGAGACACTTCCGATAGCAGAGATGTGATATCTCAATGTTTATACCAAACCTGAGACCCTTCCTATAACATGAGATGTGATATCCAACTCCTTCCCGTTCCAAACCTGAGACCCTTCCTTTAGCATGAGATGTGATATCCAGCTCCTTCCCATTCCAATCCTGAGACACTTCCGATAGCATGAGATGTGATATCTCAATGCTTCTAATATCAAAACTGAGACCCTCCCTATTGCATGATATGTGATATCTAAGTCCTTCCCATTCCAATCCTGAGACCCTTCCTATAGCATGAGATGTGATATCTCAATGCTTCTACCAAACCTGAGACCCTTCCTTTAGCATGAGATGTGATATCCAACTCCTTCCCATTCCAATCCTGAGACCCTTCCTATAGCATGAGATGTGATATCTCAATACTTCTAATACCAAACCTGAGATCCTTCCGATAACATGATATGTGATATCTCAATACTTCTAATACCAAACCTGAGATCCATCCTATAACATGAGATGTGATATCCAACTCCTTCCCTTTCCAAACCTGAGAGCCGTTCTATAGCATGAGATGTGATATCCAGGTCCTTCCCATTCCAATCCTTAGACCCTTCCTACAGCATGCAATATGATATCTCAATGCTTATACCAAACCTGAGAACCTTCCTATGGCCTGAGATGTCATGGCCTGAGATGTCATATACAACTCCTTCCCATTCCAATCCTGAGACCCTTCCTTTAGCATGCGATGTGATATCTCAATGCTTATACCAAATCTGAGACCCTTCCTATAGCATGAGATGTGATATCCAATTCCTTCCCATTCCAATCCTGAGACCCTCCCTATAGCATGAGATGTGATATCTCAATGCTTATACCAAACCTGAGAGCCTACCTATAACATGAGATGTGATATCCAAGTCCATCCCATTCCAATCCTTAGACCCTTCCTACAGCATGCGATGTGATATCTCAATGATTCTAATACCAAACCAGAGACTCTTCCTATAACATGAGATGGGATATCCAACTCCTTCCCATTCCAATCCTGAGCCGCTTCCGATAGCAGAGATGTGATATCTCAATGCTTTACCAAACCTGAGACCCTTCCTATAACATGAGATGTGATATCCAACTCCTTCCCGTTCCAAACCTGAGACACTAACTATAGCATATGTGATATCCAACTCCTTCCCATTCCAAACATGAGACCCTTCCTATAGCAAGAAAGTAATATCCAACTCCTACCCATTCCAATCCTGAGACCCTTCCTACAGCAAGAGATGTGATATCCAAATCCTTCCCATTCCAATCCTGAGACCCTTCCTATAACATGAGATGTGATATCCAACTCCTTCCCATTCCAACCTGAGACACTTCCTAAAGCATGAGAAGGGATATCCAACTCCTTCCCAATCCAATCCTGAGACCCTTCCGATAGCAGAGATGTGATATCTCAATGCTTATACCAAACCTGAGACCCTTCCTATGGCATGAGATGTGATATCCAACTCCTTGCCATTCAAATCCTGAGACCCTTCCTATAGCATGAGAAGGGATATCCAACTCCTTCCCAATCCAATCCTGAGACCCTTCCGATAGCAGCGACGTGATATCTCAATGCTTCTACCAAACCTGAGACCCTTCCTTTAGCATGAGATGTGATATCCAAATCCTTCACATTCCAATCCTGAGACCCTTCCTATAGCATGAGATGTGATATCTCAATGCTTCTAATACCAAACCTGAGATCCTTCCTATAACATGAGATGTGATATCCAATTCCTTCCCATTCCAAACCTGAGACCCTTCCTATTGGATGAGATGTGATATCCAACTCCTTCCCATTCCAACCCTGAGACCCTTCCTATAGCATGAGATGTGATGTCTCAATGCGTCTAATACCAAACCTGAGATCCTTCCTATAACATGAGATGTGATATCCAACTCCTTCCATTCCAATCCTGAGACCCGTCCTATAGCATGAGATGTGATATCTCAATGCTTATACCAAACCTGAGACCCTTCCTATAGCATGAGATGTGATATCCAACTGCTTCCCATTCCAATCCTGAGACCCTTCCTATAGCATGAGATGTGATATCTCAATGCTTCTAATACCAAACCTGAGATCCTTCCTCTAACATGAAATGTGATATCCAACTCCTTCCCTTTCCAAACCTAAGAGCCTATCTATAGCATGAGATGTGATATCCAAGTCCTTCACATTCCAACCCTTAGACCCTTCCTACAGCATGCAATATGTTATCTCAATGATTCTAATAACAAACCTGAGACCCGTCCTATAACATGAGATGGGATATCCAACTCCTTCCCATTCCAATCCTGAGACACTTCCGATAGCAGAGATGTGATATCTCAATGCTTATACCAAACCTGAGACCCTTCCTATAACATGAGATGTGATATCCAAATCCTTCCCGTTCCAAACCTGAGACCCTTCCTTTAGCATGAGATGTGATATCCAGCTCCTTCCCATTCCAATCCTGAGACACTTCCGATAGCAGAGATGTGATATCTCAATGCTTATACCAAACCTGAGACCCTTCCTATGGCATGAGATGTGATATCCAACTCCTTGCCATTCAAATCCTGAGACCCTTCCTATAGCATGAGAAGGGATATCCAAATCCTTCACATTCCAATCCTGAGACCCTTCCTATAGCATGAGATGTGATATCTCAATGCTTCTAATACCAAACCTGAGATCCTTCCTATAACATGAGATGTGATATCCAATTCCTTCCCATTCCAAACCTGAGACCCTTCCTATTGGATGAGATGTGATATCCAACTCCTTCCCATTCCAACCCTGAGACCCTTCCTATAGCATGAGATGTGATGTCTCAATGCGTCTAATACCAAACCTGAGATCCTTCCTATAACATGAGATGTGATATCCAACTCCTTCCATTCCAATCCAGAGACCCGTCCTATAGCATGAGATGTGATATCTCAATGCTTATACCAAACCTGAGACCCTTCCTATAGCATGAGATGTGATATCCAAGTCCTTCACATTCCAACCCTTAGACCCTTCCTACAGCATGCAATATGATATCTCAATGATTCTAATAACAAACCTGAGACCCGTCCTATAACATGAGATGGGATATCCAACTCCTTCCCATTCCAATCCTGAGACACTTCCGATAGCAGAGATGTGATATCTCAATGCTTATACCAAACCTGAGACCCTTCCTATAACATGAGATGTGATATCCAAATCCTTCCCGTTCCAAACCTGAGACCCTTCCTTTAGCATGAGATGTGATATCCAGCTCCTTCCCATTCCAATCCTGAGACACTTCCGATAGCATGAGATGTGATATCTCAATGCTTCTAATATCAAAACTGAGACCCTCCCTATAGCATGATATGTGATATCTAAGTCCTTCCCATTCCAATCCTGAGACCCTCCCTATAGCATGAGATGTGATATCCAACTCCTTCCCATTCCAATCCTGAGACCCTTCCTATAGCATGAGATATGATATCTCAATACTTCTAATACCAAACCTGAGATCCTTCCGATAGCATGAGATGTGATATCTCAATGCTTCTAATACCAAACCTGAGATCCTTCCTATAACATGAGATGTGATATCCAAATCCTTCCCCTTCCAAACCTGAGACCCTCCCTTTAGCATGAGATGTGATATCTAACTCCTTCCCATTCCATTACTGAGACCCTTCTGATAGCATGAGATGTGATATCTCAATGCTTCTAATACCAAACCTGAGATCCTTCCTCTAACATGAAATGTGATATCCAACTCCTTCCCTTTCCAAACCTAAGAGCCTATCTATAGCATGAGATGTGATATCCAAGTTCTTCACATTCCAACCCTTAGACCCTTCCTACAGCATGCAATATGTTATTTCAATGATTCTAATAACAAACCTGAGACCCGTCCTATAACATGAGATGGGATATCCAACTCCTTCCCATTCCAATCCTGAGACACTTCCGATAGCAGAGATGTGATATCTCAATGCTTATACCAAACCTGAGACCCTTCCTATAACATGAGATGTGATATCCAAATCCTTCCCGTTCCAAACCTGAGACCCTTCCTTTAGCATGAGATGTGATATCCAGCTCCTTCCCATTCCAATCCTGAGACACTTCCGATAGCATGAGATGTGATATCTCACTGCTTATACCAAACCTGAGACCCTTCCCATAGCAGGAGATGTGATATCCAACTCCTTCCCATTCCAACCTGAGACACTTCCTATAGCATGAGAAGGGATATCTCACTGCTTATACCAAACCTGAGACCCTTCCCATAGCAGGAGATGTGATATCCAACTCCTTCCCATTCCAACCTGAGACACTTCCTATAGCATGAGAAGGGATATCCAACTCCTTCCCAATCCAAGCCTGAGACCCTTCCGATAGCAGAGATGTGATATCTCAATGCTTATACCAAACCTGAGACCCTTCCTATGGCATGAGATGTGATATCCAACTCCTTGCCATTCAAATCCTGAGACCCTTCCTATAGCATGAGAAGGGATATCCAACTCCTTCCCAATCCAATCCTGAGACCCTTCCGATAGCAGCGACGTGATATCTCAATGCTTCTACCAAACCTGAGACCCTTCCTTTAGCATGAGATGTGATATCCAAATCCTTCACATTCCAATCCTGAGACCCTTCCTATAGCATGAGATGTGATATCTCAATGCTTCTAATACCAAACCTGAGATCCTTCCTATAACATGAGATGTGATATCCAATTCCTTCCCATTCCAAACCTGAGACCCTTCCTATTGGATGAGATGTGATATCCAACTCCTTCCCATTCCAACCCTGAGACCCTTCCTATAGCATGAGATGTGATGTCTCAATGCGTCTAATACCAAACCTGAGATCCTTCCTATAACATGAGATGTGATATCCAACTCCTTCCATTCCAATCCTGAGACCCGTCCTATAGCATGAGATGTGATATCTCAATGCTTATACCAAACCTGAGACCCTTCCTATAGCATGAGATGTGATATCCAAGTCCTTCACATTCCAACCCTTAGACCCTTCCTACAGCATGCAATATGATATCTCAATGATTCTAATAACAAACCTGAGACCCGTCCTATAACATGAGATGGGATATCCAACTCTTTCCCATTCCAATCCTGAGACACTTCCGATAGCAGAGATGTGATATCTCAATGCTTATACCAAACCTGAGACCCTTCCTATAACATGAGATGTGATATCCAAATCCTTCCCGTTCCAAACCTGAGACCCTTCCTTTAGCATGAGATGTGATATCCAGCTCCTTCCCATTCCAATCCTGAGACACTTCCGATAGCATGAGATGTGATATCTCAATGCTTCTAATATCAAAACTGAGACCCTCCCTATAGCATGATATGTGATATCTAAGTCCTTCCCATTCCAATCCTGAGACCCTCCCTATAGCATGAGATGTGATATCCAACTCCTTCCCATTCCAATCCTGAGACCCTTCCTATAGCATGAGATATGATATCTCAATACTTCTAATACCAAACCTGAGATCCTTCCGATAGCATGAGATGTGATATCTCAATGCTTCTAATACCAAACCTGAGATCCTTCCTATAACATGAGATGTGATATCCAAATCCTTCCCCTTCCAAACCTGAGACCCTCCCTTTAGCATGAGATGTGATATCTAACTCCTTCCCATTCCATTCCTGAGACCCTTCTGATAGCATGAGATGTGATATCTCAATGCCTCTAATACCAAACCTGAGATCCTACCTCTAACATGAAATGAGATATCCAACTCTTTCCCCTTCCAAACCTGAGAGCCTTCCTATAGCATGAGATGTGATATCCAAGTCCTTCCCATTCCAATACTGAGACCCTTCCTATAGCTTGAGATGTGATATCCAACTCCTTCCCATTCCAATTCTGAGACCCTTCCTATAGCATGAGATGTGATATCTCAATGCTTATACCAAACCTGAGAGCCTACCTATAGCATGAGATGTGATATCCAAGTCCATCCCATTCCAATCCTTTGACCCTTCCTACAGCATGCGATGTGATATCTCAATGATTCTAATACCAAACCAGAGACTCTTCCTATAACATGAGATGGGATATCCAACTCCTTCCCATTCCAATTCTGAGACCCTTCCTATACTATGAGACTTGATATCTCAATGCTTCTAATACCAAACCTGAGACCCGTAATATAACATGAGATGTGATATCCAAATCCTTCCCCTTCCAAACCTTAGACCCTTCCTTTATCATGAGATGTGATATCCAACTCCTTCCCATTCCAATCCTGAGACCCTTCCGATATCATGAGATGTGATATCTCAAAGCTTCTAATATCAAACTTGAGACCCTCCCTATAGCATGAGATGTGATATCCAAGTCCTTCCCATTCCAATCCTGAGACCCTTCCTGTAGCATGAGATGTGATATCTCAATGCTTCTAATACCAAACCTGAGACCCTTCCTATAACATGAGATGGGAATATCCAACTCCTTCCCATTCCAATCTTGAGACCCTTCCGATAGCAGAGATGTGATATCTCAATGCTTATACCAAACCTGAGATCCTTCCTATAACATGAGATGTGATATCCAACTCCTTCCCATTCCAATCCTGAGACACTTCCTATAGCATGAGATGTGATATCTCACTGCTTATACCAAACCTGAGACCCTTCCCATAGCAGGAGATGTGATATCCAACTCCTTCCCATTCCAATCCTCAGACCCTTCCTATAGCATGAGATGTGATATCTCAATGCTTCTAATGTCAAACTTGAGACCCTACCTATAGCATGAGATGTGATATCCAAGTCCTTCCCATTCCAATCCTAAGACACTTCCTATAGCATGAGATGTGATATCTCAATGCTTCTAATACCAAACTTGAGACTCTTCCTATAACATGAGATGGGATATCCAACTCCTTCCCATTCCAATCCTGAGACCCTTTTGATAGCAGAGATGTGATATCTCAATGTTTATACCAAACCTGAGACCCTTCCTACGGCATGAGATGTCATATTCAACTCCTTCCCATTCCAATCCTGAGACCCTTCCTATAGCATGAGATTTGATATCCAACTCCTTCCCATTCCAATCCTGAGACCCTTCCTATAGCATGAGATGTGATGTCTCAATGCTTCTAATACCAAACCTGAGATCCTTCCTATAACATGAGATGTGATATCCAACTCCTTCCATTCCAATCCTGAGACCCTTCCTATAGCATGAGATGTGATATCTCAATGCTTATACCAAACCTGAGACCCTTCCTATAGCATGAGATGTGATATCCAACTCCTTCCCATTCCAATCCTGAGACCCTTCCTATAGCATGAGATGTGATATCTCAATGCTTCTAATACCAAACCTGAGATCCTTCCTCTAACATGAAATGTGAGATCCAACTCCTTCCCTTTCCAAACCTAAGAGCCTATCTATAGCATGAGATGTGATATCCAAGTCCTTCACATTCCAACCCTTAGACCCTTCCTACAGCATGCAATATGATATCTCAATGATTCCAATAACAAACCTGAGACCCGTCCTATAACATGAGATGGGATATCCAACTCCTTCCCATTCCAATCCTGAGACACTTCCGATAGCAGAGATGTGATATCTCAATGTTTATACCAAACCTGAGACCCTTCCTATAACATGAGATGTGATATCCAACTCCTTCCCGTTCCAAACCTGAGACCCTTCCTTTAGCATGAGATGTGATATCCAGCTCCTTCCCATTCAAATCCTGAGACACTTCCGATAGCATGAGATGTGATATCTCAATGCTTCTAATATCAAAACTGAGACCCTCCCTATAGCATGATATGTGATATCTAAGTCCTTCCCATTCCAATCCTGAGACCCTTCCTATAGCATGAGATGTGATATCTCAATGCTTCTACCAAACCTGAGACCCTTCCTTTAGCATGAGATGTGATATCCAACTCCTTCCCATTCCAATCCTGAGACCCTTCCTATAGCATGAGATGTGATATCTCAATACTTCTAATACCAAACCTGAGATCCTTCCGATAACATGAGATGTGATATCTCAATACTTCTAATACCAAACCTGAGATCCATCCTATAACATGAGATGTGATATCCAACTCCTTCCCTTTCCAAACCTGAGAGCCGTTCTATAGCATGAGATGTGATATCCAGGTCCTTCCCATTCCAATCCTTAGACCCTTCCTACAGCATGCAATATGATATCTCAATGCTTATACCAAACCTGAGAACCTTCCTATGGCCTGAGATGTCATGGCCTGAGATGTCATATACAACTCCTTCCCATTCCAATCCTGAGACCCTTCCTTTAGCATGCGATGTGATATCTCAATGCTTATACCAAATCTGAGACCCTTCCTATAGCATGAGATGTGATATCCAATTCCTTCCCATTCCAATCCTGAGACCCTCCCTATAGCATGAGATGTGATATCTCAATGCTTATACCAAACCTGAGAGCCTGCCTATAACATGAGATTTGATATCCAAGTCCATCCCATTCCAATCCTTAGACCCTTCCTACACCATGCGATGTGATATCTCAATGATTCTAATACCAAACCAGAGACTCTTCCTATAACATGAGATGGGATATCCAACTCCTTCCCATTCCAATCCTGAGCCGCTTCCGATAGCAGAGATGTGATATCTCAATGCTTATACCAAACTTGAGACCCTTCCTATAACATGAGATGTGATATCCAACTCCTTCCCGTTCCAAACCTGAGACACTAACTATAGCATATGTGATATCCAACTCCTTCCCATTCCAAACATGAGACCCTTCCTATAGCAAGAAAGTAATATCCAACTCCTACCCATTCCAATCCTGAGACCCTTCCTATAGCAAGAGATGTGATATCCAAATCCTTCCCATTCCAATCCTGAGACCCTTCCTATAACATGAGATATGATATCCAACTCCTTCCCATTCCAACCTGAGACACTTCCTAAAGCATGAGAAGGGATATCCAACTCCTTCCCAATCCAATCCTGAGACCCTTCCGATAGCAGAGATGTGATATCTCAATGCTTATACCAAACCTGAGACCCTTCCTATGGCATGAGATGTGATATCCAACTCCTTGCCATTCAAATCCTGAGACCCTTCCTATAGCATGAGAAGGGATATCCAACTCCTTCCCAATCCAATCCTGAGACCCTTCCGATAGCAGCGACGTGATATCTCAATGCTTCTACCAAACCTGAGACCCTTCCTTTAGCATGAGATGTGATATCCAAATCCTTCACATTCCAATCCTGAGACCCTTCCTATAGCATGAGATGTGATATCTCAATGCTTCTAATACCAAACCTGAGATCCTTCCTATAACATGAGATGTGATATCCAATTCCTTCCCATTCCAAACCTGAGACCCTTCCTATTGGATGAGATGTGATATCCAACTCCTTCCCATTCCAACCCTGAGACCCTTCCTATAGCATGAGATGTGATGTCTCAATGCGTCTAATACCAAACCTGAGATCCTTCCTATAACATGAGATGTGATATCCAACTCCTTCCATTCCAATCCTGAGACCCGTCCTATAGCATGAGATGTGATATCTCAATGCTTATACCAAACCTGAGACCCTTCCTATAGCATGAGATGTGATATCCAACTGCTTCCCATTCCAATCCTGAGACCCTTCCTATAGCATGAGATGTGATATCTCAATGCTTCTAATACCAAACCTGAGATCCTTCCTCTAACATGAAATGTGATATCCAACTCCTTCCCTTTCCAAACCTAAGAGCCTATCTATAGCATGAGATGTGATATCCAAGTCCTTCACATTCCAACCCTTAGACCCTTCCTACAGCATGCAATATGATATCTCAATGATTCTAATAACAAACCTGAGACCCGTCCTATAACATGAGATGGGATATCCAACTCCTTCCCATTCCAATCCTGAGACACTTCCGATAGCAGAGATGTGATATCTCAATGCTTATACCAAACCTGAGACCCTTCCTATAACATGAGATGTGATATCCAAATCCTTCCCGTTCCAAACCTGAGACCCTTCCTTTAGCATGAGATGTGATATCCAGCTCCTTCCCATTCCAATCCTGAGACACTTCCGATAGCATGAGATGTGATATCTCAATGCTTCTAATATCAAAACTGAGACCCTCCCTATAGCATGATATGTGATATCTAAGTCCTTCCCATTCCAATCCTGAGACCCTCCCTATAGCATGAGATGTGATATCCAACTCCTTCCCATTCCAATCCTGAGACCCTTCCTATAGCATGAGATATGATATCTCAATACTTCTAATACCAAACGTGAGATCCTTCCGATAACATGAGATGTGATATCCAAATCCTTCCCCTTCCAAACCTGAGACCCTCCCTTTAGCATGAGATGTGATATCTAACTCCTTCCCATTCCATTCCTGAGACCCTTCTGATAGCATGAGATGTGATATCTCAATGCCTCTAATACCAAACCTGAGATCCTTCCTCTAACATGAAATGTGATATCCAACTCCTTCCCTTTCCAAACCTAAGAGCCTATCTATAGCATGAGATGTGATATCCAAGTCCTTCACATTCCAACCCTTAGACCCTTCCTACAGCATACAATATGATATCTCAATGATTCTAATACCAAACCTGAGACCCTTCCTATAACATGAGATGGGAATATCCAACTCCTTCCCATTCCAATCTTGAGACCCTTCCGATAGCAGAGATGTGATATCTCAATGCTTATACCACACCTGAGATCCTTCCTATAACATGAGATGTGATATCCAACTCCTTCCCATTCCAATCCTGAGACACTTCCTATAGCATGAGATGTGATATCTCACTGCTTATACCAAACCTGAGACCCTTCCCATAGCAGGAGATGTGATATCCAACTCCTTCCCATTCCAATCCTCAGACCCTTCCTATAGCATGAGATGTGATATCTCAATGCTTCTAATGTCAAACTTGACACCCTACCTATAGCATGAGATGTGATATCCAAATCCTTCCCATTCCAATCCTGAGACACTTCCTATAGCATGAGATGTGATATCTCAATGCTTCTAATACCAAATCTGAGACTCTTCCTATAACATGAGATGGGATATCCAACTCCTTCCAATTCCAATCCTGAGACCCTTTTGATAGCAGAGATGTGATATCTCAATGTTTATACCAAACCTGAGACCCTTCCTACGGCATGAGATGTCATATTCAACTCCTTCCCATTCCAATCCTGAGACCCTTCCTATAGCATGAGATTTGATATCCAACTCCTTCCCATTCCAATCCTGAGACCCTTCCTATAGCATGAGATGTGATGTCTCAATGCTTCTAATACCAAACCTGAGATCCTTCCTATAACATGAGATGTGATATCCAACTCCTTCCCATTCCAATCCTGAGACCCTTCCTATAGCATGAGATGTGATGTCTCAATGCTTCTAATACCAAACCTGAGATCCTTCCTATAACATGAGATGTGATATCCAACTCCTTCCATTCCAATCCTGAGACCCTTCCTATAGCATGAGATGTGATATCTCAATGCTTATACCAAACCTGAGACCCTTCCTATAGCATGAGATGTGATATCCAACTCCTTCCCATTCCAATCCTGAGACCCTTCCTATAGCCTGAGATGTGATATCTCAATGCCTCTAATACCAAACCTGAGATCCTTCCTCTAACATGAAATGTGATATCCAACTCCTTCACTTTCCAAACCTGAGAGCCTATCTATAGCATGAGATGTGATATCCAAGTCCTTCGCATTCCAATCCTTAGACCCTTCCTACAGCATGCAATATGATATCTCAATGATTCTAATAAAAAACCTGAGACCCGTCCTATAACATGAGATGGGATATCCAACTCCTTCCCATTCCAATCCTGAGACACTTCCGATAGCAGAGATGTGATATCTCAATGTTTATACCAAACCTGAGACCCTTCCTATAACATGAGATGTGATATCCAACTCCTTCCCGTTCCAAACCTGAGACCCTTCCTTTAGCATGAGATGTGATATCCAGCTCCTTCCCATTCCAATCCTGAGACACTTCCGATAGCATGAGATGTGATATCTCAATGCTTCTAATATCAAAACTGAGACCCTCCCTATAGCATGATATGTGATATCTAAGTCCTTCCCATTCCAATCTTGAGACCCTTCCTATAGCATGAGATGTGATATCTCAATGCTTCTACCAAACCTGAGACCCTTGCTTTAGCATGAGATGTGATATCCAACTCCTTCCCATTCCAAACCTGAGACCCTTCCTATAGCATGAGATGTGATATCCAAGTCCTTCCCATTCCAATCCTGAGACCCTTCCTATAACATGAGATGTGATATCCAACTCCTTCCCATTCCAACCTGAGACCCTTCCTATAGCATGAGATGGGATATCTAACTCCTTCCAAATCCAATCCCGATACCCTTCCGATAGCATGAGATGTGATAACCCAATGCTTCTACCAAACCTGAGACCCATATTATGGCATGAGATGTGATATCAAACTCCTTCCCATTCTAATCCTGAGACCCTTCCTATAGCTTGAAATGTGATATCCAACTCCTTCCCATTCCAATTCTGAGACCCTTCCTATACCATGAGACTTGATATCTCAATGCTTCTAATACCAAACCTGAGACCCGTCCTATAACATGAGATGTGATATCCAAATCCTTCCCCTTCCAAACCTTAGACCCTTCCTTTATCATGAGATGTGATATCCAACTCCTTCCCATTCCAATCTTGAGACCCTTCCGATATCATGAAATGTGATATCTCAATGCTTCTATCAAACTTGAGACCCTCCCTATAGCATGAGATGTGATATCCAACTCCTTCCCATTCCAATCCTGAGACCCTTCTGATAGCATAAGATATGATATCTCAATGCTTCTATACCAAACCTGAGATCCTTCCGATAGCATGAGATGTGATATCTCAATACTTCTAATACCAAACCTCAGATCCTTCCTATAACATGAGATGTGATATCCAAATCCTTATCTTCCAAACCTGAGACCCTCCCTTTACCATGAGATGTGATATCCAACTCCTTCCCATTCCAATCCTGAGACTCTTCTGATAGCATAAGATATGATATCTCAATGCTTCTAATATCAAACTTGAGACCCTCCCTATAGCATGAGATGTGATATCCAAGTCCTTCCCATTCCAATCCTGAGACCCTTCCTATAGCATGAGATGTGATATCTCAATGCTTCTAATACCAAACCTGAGACCCTTCCTATAACATGAGATGGGAATATCCAACTCCTTCCCATTCCAATCTTGAGACCCTTCCGATAGCAGAGATGTGATATCTCAATGCTTATACCACACCTGAGATCCTTCCTATAACATGAGATGTGATATCCAACTCCTTCCCATTCCAATCCTGAGACACTTCCTATAGCATGAGATGTGATATCTCACTGCTTATACCAAACCTGAGACCCTTCCCATAGCAGGAGATGTGATATCCAACTCCTTCCCATTCCAATCCTCAGACCCTTCCTATAGCATGAGATGTGATATCTCAATGCTTCTAATGTCAAACTTGAGACCCTACCTATAGCATGAGATGTGATATCCAAGTCCTTCCCATTCCAATCCTGAGACACTTCCTATAGCATGAGATGTGATATCTCAATGCTTCTAATACCAAACCTGAGACTCTTCCTATAACATGAGATGGGATATCCAACTCCTTCCAATTCCAATCCTGAGACCCTTTTGATAGCAAAGATGTGATATCTCAATGTTTATACCAAACCTGAGACCCTTCCTACGGCATGAGATGTCATATTCAACTCTTTCCCATTCCAATCCTGAGACCCTTCCTATAGCATGAGATTTGATATCCAACTCCTTCCCATTCCAATCCTGAGACCCTTCCTATAGCATGAGATGTGATGTCTCAATGCTTCTAATACCAAACCTGAGATCCTTCCTATAACATGAGATGTGATATCCAACTCCTTCCATTCCAATCCTGAGACCCTTCCTATAGCATGAGATGTGATATCTCAATGCTTATACCAAACCTGAGACCCTTCCTATAGCATGAGATGTGATATCCAACTCCTTCCCATTCCAATCCTGAGACCCTTCCTATAGCCTGAGATGTGATATCTCAATGCCTCTAATACCAAACCTGAGATCCTTCCTCTAACATGAAATGTGATATCCAACTCCTTCACTTTCCAAACCTGAGAGCCTATCTATAGCATGAGATGTGATATCCAAGTCCTTCGCATTCCAATCCTTAGACCCTTCCTACAGCATGCAATATGATATCTCAATGATTCTAATAAAAAACCTGAGACCCGTCCTATAACATGAGATGGGATATCCAACTCCTTCCCATTCCAATCCTGAGACACTTCCGATAGCAGAGATGTGATATCTCAATGTTTATACCAAACCTGAGACCCTTCCTATAACATGAGATGTGATATCCAACTCCTTCCCGTTCCAAACCTGAGACCCTTCCTTTAGCATGAGATGTGATATCCAGCTCCTTCCCATTCCAATCCTGAGACACTTCCGATAGCATGAGATGTGATATCTCAATGCTTCTAATATAAAACTGAGACCCTCCCTATAGCATGATATGTGATATCTAAGTCCTTCCCATTCCAATCCTGAGACCCTTCCTATAGCATGAGATGTGATATCTCAATGCTTCTACCAAACCTGAGACCCTTGCTTTAGCATGAGATGTGATATCCAACTCCTTCCCATTCCAAACCTGAGACCCTTCCTATAGCATGAGATGTGATATCTAAATACTTCTAATACCAAACCTGAGATCCTTCCGATAACATGAGATGTGATATCTCAATACTTCTAATACCAAACCTGAGATCCATCCTATAACATGAGATGTGATATCCAAATCCTTCCCCTTCCAAACCTGAGACCCTCCCTTTAGCATGAGATGTGATATCCAACTCCTTCCCATTCCAATCCTGAGACCCTTCTGATAGCATAAGATATGATATCTCAATGCTTCTATACCAAACCTGAGATCCTTCCGATAGCATGAGATGTGATATCTCAATACTTCTAATACCAAACCTGAGATCCTTCCTATAACATGAGATGTGATATCCAAATCCTTATCTTCCAAACCTGAGACCCTCCCTTTACCATGAGATGTGATATCCAACTCCTTCCCATTCCAATCCTGAGACTCTTCTGATAGCATAAGATATGATATCTCAATGCTTCTATACCAAACCTGAGATCCTTCTGATAGCATGAGATGTGATATCTCAATGCTTCTAATACCAAACCTGAGATCCTACCTCTAACATGAAATGTGATATCCAACTCTTTCCCCTTGCAAACCTGAGAGCCTTCCTATAGCATGAGATGTGATATCCAAGTCCTTCCCATTCCAATCCTGAGACCCTTCCTATAACATGAGATGTGATATCCAACTCCTTCCCATTCCAACCTGAGACCCTTCCTATAGCATGAGATGGGATATCTAACTCCTTCCAAATCCAATCCCGATACCCTTCCGATAGCATGAGATGTGATAACCCAATGCTTCTACCAAACCTGAGACCCATATTATGGCATGAGATGTGATATCAAACTCCTTCCCATTCTAATCCTGAGACCCTTCCTATAGCTTGAAATGTGATATCCAACTCCTTCCCATTCCAATTCTGAGACCCTTCCTATACCATGAGACTTGATATCTCAATGCTTCTAATACCAAACCTGAGACCCGTCCTATAACATGAGATGTGATATCCAAATCCTTCCCCTTCCAAACCTTAGACCCTTCCTTTAGCATGAGATGTGATATCCAGCTCCTTCCCATTCCAATCCTGAGACACTTCCGATAGCATGAGATGTGATATCTCAATGCTTCTAATATCAAAACTGAGACCCTCCCTATAGCATGATATGTGATATCTAAGTCCTTCCCATTCCAATCCTGAGACCCTCCCTATAGCATGAGATGTGATATCCAACTCTTTCCCATTCCAATCCTGAGACCCTTCCTATAGCATGAGATATGATATCTCAATACTTCTAATACCAAACGTGAGATCCTTCCGATAACATGAGATGTGATATCCAAATCCTTCCCCTTCCAAACCTGAGACCCTCCCTTTAGCATGAAATGTGATATCCAACTCCTTCCTATTCCAATCCTGAGACTCTTCTAATAGCATGAGATGTGATATCTCAATGCTTCTAATACCAAACCTGAGATCCTTCCGATAGCATGAGATGTGATATCTCAATGCTTCTAATACCAAACCTGAGATCCTTCCTATAACATGAGATGTGATATCCAAATCCTTCCCCTTCCAAACCTTTGACCCTTCCTTTAGCATGAGATGTGATATCCAGCTCCTTCCCATTCCAATCCTGAGACACTTCCGATAGCATGAGATGTGATATCTCAATGCTTCTAATATCAAAACTGAGATCCTCCCTATAGCATGATATGTGATATCTAAGTCCTTCCCATTCCAATCCTGAGACCCTCCCTATAGCATGAGATGTGATATCCAACTCCTTCCCATTCCAATCCTGAGACCCTTCCTATAGCATGAGATATGATATCTCAATACTTCTAATACCAAACGTGAGATCCTTCCGATAACATGAGATGTGATATCCAAATCCTTCCCCTTCCAAACCTGAGACCCTCCCTTTAGCATGAAATGTGATATCCAACTCCTTCCTATTCCAATCCTGAGACTCTTCTGATAGCATGAGATGTGATATCTCAATGCTTCTAATACCAAACCTGAGATCCTTCCGATAGCATGAGATGTGATATCTCAATGCTTCTAATACCAAACCTGAGATCCTTCCTATAACATGAGATGTGATATCCAAATCCTTCCCCTTCCAAACCTGAGACCCTCCCTTTAGCATGAGATGTGATATCTAACTCCTTCCCATTTTATTCCTGAGACCCTTCTGATAGCATGAGATGTGATATCTCAATGCCTCTAATACCAAACCTGAGATCCTACCTCTAACATGAAATGAGATATCCAACTCTTTCCCCTTCCAAACCAGAGAGCCTTCCTATAGCATGAGATGTGATATCCAAGTCCTTCCCATTCCAATACTGAGACCCTTCCTATAGCTTGAGATGTGATATCCAACTCCTTCCCATTCCATTTCTGAGACCCTTCCTATAGCATGAGATGTGATATCTCAATGCTTATACCATACCTGAGAGCCTACCTATAACATGAGATGTGATATCCAAGTCCATCCCATTCCAATCCTTAGACCCTTCCTACAGCATGCGATGTGATATCTCAATGATTCTAATACCAAACCAGAGACTCTTCCTATAACATGAGATGGGATATCCAACTCCTTCCCATTCCAATTCTGAGACCCTTCCTATACTATGAGACTTGATATCTCAATGCTTCTAATACCAAACCTGAGACCCGTAATATAACATGTGATGTGATATCCAAATCCTTCCCCTTCCAAACATTAGACCCTTCCTTTATCATGAGATGTGATATCCAACTCCTTCCCATTCCAATCCTGAGACCCTTCCGATATCATGAGATGTGATATCTCAAAGCTTCTAATATCAAACTTGAGACCCTCCCTATAGCATGAGATGTGATATCCAAGTCCTTCCCATTCCAATCCTGAGACCCTTCCTATAGCATGAGATGTGATATCTCAATGCTTCTAATACCAAACCTGAGACCCTTCCTATAACATGAGATGGGAATATCCAACTCCTTCCCATTCCAATCTTGAGACCCTTCCGATAGCAGAGATGTGATATCTCAATGCTTATACCAAACCTGAGATCCTTCCTATAACATGAGATGTGATATCCAACTCCTTCCCATTCCAATCCTGAGACACTTCCTATAGCATGAGATGTGATATCTCACTGCTTATACCAAACCTGAGACCCTTCCCATAGCAGGAGATGTGATATCCAACTCCTTCCCATTCCAATCCTCAGACCCTTCCTATAGCATGAGATGTGATATCTCAATGCTTCTAATGTCAAACTTGAGACCCTACCTATAGCATGAGGTGTGATATCCAAGTCCTTCCCATTCCAATCCTAAGACACTTCCTATAGCATGAGATTTGATATCTCAATGCTTCTAATACCAAACTTGAGACTCTTCCTATAACATGAGATGGGATATCCAACTCCTTCCCATTCCAATCCTGAGACCCTTTTGATAGCAGAGATGTGATATCTCAATGTTTATACCAAACCTGAGACCCTTCCTACGGCATGAGATGTCATATTCAACTCCTTCCCATTCCAATCCTGAGACCCTTCCTATAGCATGAGATTTGATATCCAACTCCTTCCCATTCCAATCCTGAGACCCTTCCTATAGCATGAGATGTGATGTCTCAATGCTTCTAATACCAAACCTGAGATCCTTCCTATAACATGAGATGTGATATCCAACTCCTTCCATTCCAATCCTGAGACCCTTCCTATAGCATGAGATGTGATGTATCAATGCTTATACCAAACCTGAGACCCTTCCTATAGCATGAGATGTGATATCCAACTCCTTCCCATTCCAATCCTGAGACCCTTCCTATAGCATGAGATGTGATATCTCAATGCTTCTAATACCAAACCTGAGATCCTTCCTCTAACATGAAATGTGAGATCCAACTCCTTCCCTTTCCAAACCTAAGAGCCTATCTATAGCATGAGATGTGATATCCAAGTCCTTCACATTCCAACCCTTAGACCCTTCCTACAGCATGCAATATGATATCTCAATGATTCCAATAAGAAACCTGAGACCCGTCCTATAACATGAGATGGGATATCCAACTCCTTCCCATTCCAATCCTGAGACACTTCCGATAGCAGAGATGTGATATCTCAATGTTTATACCAAACCTGAGACCCTTCCTATAACATGAGATGTGATATCCAACTCCTTCCCGTTCCAAACCTGAGACCCTTCCTTTAGCATGAGATGTGATATCCAGCTCCTTCCCATTCCAATCCTGAGACACTTCCGATATCATGAGATGTGATATCTCAATGCTTCTAATATCAAAACTGAGACCCTCCCTATAGCATGATATGTGATATCTAAGTCCTTCCCATTCCAATCCTGAGACCCTTCCTATAGCATGAGATGTGATATCTCAATGCTTCTACCAAACCTGAGACCCTTCCTTTAGCATGAGATGTGATATCCAACTCCTTCCCATTCCAATCCTGAGACCCTTCCTATAGCATGAGATGTGATATCTCAATACTTCTAATACCAAACCTGAGATCCTTCCGATAACATGAGATGTGATATCTCAATACTTCTAATACCAAACCTGAGATCCATACTATAACATGAGATGTGATATCCAACTCCTTCCCTTTCCTGAGACACTTCCGATAGCATGAGATGTGATATCTCAATGCTTCTAATATCAAAACTGAGACCCTCCCTATAGCATGATATGTGATATCTAAGTCCTTCCCATTCCAATCCTGAGACCCTTCCTATAGCATGAGATGTGATATCTCAATGCTTCTACCAAACCTGAGACCCTTCCTTTAGCATGAGATGTGATATCCAACTCCTTCCCATTCCAATCCTGAGACCCTTCCTATAGCATGAGATGTGATATCTCAATACTTCTAATACCAAACCTGAGATCCTTCCGATAACATGAGATGTGATATCTCAATACTTCTAATACCAAACCTGAGATCCATACTATAACATGAGATGTGATATCCAACTCCTTCCCTTTCCAAACCTGAGAGCCGTTCTATAGCATGAGATGTGATATCCAGGTCCTTCCCATTCCAATCCTTAGACCCTTCCTACAGCATGCAATATGATATCTCAATGCTTATACCAAACCTGAGAACCTTCCTATGGCCTGAGATGTCATGGCCTGAGATGTCATATACAACTCCTTCCCATTCCAATCCTGAGACCCTTCCTTTAGCATGAGATGTGATATCTCAATGCTTATACCAAATCTGAGACCCTTCCTATAGCATGAGATGTAATATCCAATTCCTTCCCATTCCAATCCTGAGACCCTTCCTATAGCATGAGATGTGATATCTCAATGCTTATACCAAACCTGAGAGCCTACCTATAACATGAGATGTGATATCCAAGTCCATCCCATTCCAATCCTTAGACCCTTCCTACAGCATGCGATGTGATATCTCAATGATTCTAATACCAAACCAGAGACTCTTCCTATAACATGAGATGTGATATCCAACTCCTTCCCGTTCCAAACCTGAGACACTAACTATAGCATATGTGATATCCAACTCCTTCCCATTCCAAACATGAGACCCTTCCTATAGCAAGAAAGTAATATCCAACTCCTACCCATTCCAATCCTGAGACCCTTCCTATAGCAAGAGATGTGATATCCAAATCCTTCCCATTCCAATCCTGAGACCCTTCCTATAACATGAGATGTGATATCCAACTCCTTCCCATTCCAACCTGAGACACTTCCTATAGCATGAGAAGGGATATCCAACTCCTTCCCAATCCAATCCTGAGACCCTTCCGATAGCAGAGATGTGATATCTCAATGCTTATACCAAACCTGAGACCCTTCCTATGGCATGAGATGTGATATCCAACTCCTTGCCATTAAAATCCTGAGACCCTTCCTATACCATGAGAAGGGATATCCAACTCCTTCCCAATCCAATCCTGAGACCCTTCCGATAGCAGCGACGTGATATCTCAATGCTTCTACCAAACCTGAGACCCTTCCTTTAGCATGAGATGTGATATCCAAATCCTTCACATTCCAATCCTGAGACCCTTCCTATAGCATGAGATGTGATATCTCAATGCTTCTAATACCAAACCTGAGATCCTTCCTATAACATGAGATGTGATATCCAATTCCTTCCCATTCCAAACCTGAGACCCTTCCTATTGGATGAGATATGATATCCAACTCCTTCCCATTCCAACCCTGAGACCCTTCCTATAGCATGAGATGTGATGTCTCAATGCTTATACCAAACCTGAGACCCTTCCTATAGCATGAGATGTGATATCCAACTGCTTCCCATTCCAATCCTGAGACCCTTCCTATAGCATGAGATGTGATATCTCAATGCTTCTAATACCAAACCTGAGATCCTTCCTCTAACATGAAATGTGATATCCAACTATTTCCCTTTCCAAACCTAAGAGCCTATCTATAGCATGAGATGTGATATCCAAGTCCTTCACATTCCAACCCTTAGACCCTTCCTACAGCATGCAATATGATATCTCATTGATTCTAATAACAAACCTGAGACCCGTCCTATAACATGAGATGGGATATCCAACTCCTTCCCATTCCAATCCTGAGACACTTCCGATAGCAGAGATGTGATATCTCAATGCTTATACCAAACCTGAGACCCTTCCTATAACATGAGATGTGATATCCAAATCCTTCCCGTTCCAAACCTGAGACCCTTCCTTTAGCATGAGATGTGATATCCAGCTCCTTCCCATTCCAATCCTGAGACACTTTCGACAGCATGAGATGTGATATCTCAATGCTTCTAATATCAAAACTGAGACCCTCCCTATAGCATGATATGTGATATCTAAGTCCTTCCCATTCCAATCCTGAGACCCTCCCTATAGCATGAGATGTGATATCCAACTCCTTCCCATTCCAATCCTGAGACCCTTCCTATAGCATGAGATATGATATCTCAATACTTCTAATACCAAACGTGAGATCCTTCCGATAACATGAGATGTGATATCCAAATCCTTCCCCTTCCAAACCTGAGACCCTCCCTTTAGCATGAAATGTGATATCCAACTCCTTCCTATTCCAATCCTGAGACTCTTCTGATAGCATGAGATGTGATATCTCAATGCTTCTAATACCAAACCTGAGATCCTTCCGATAGCATGAGATGTGATATCTCAATGCTTCTAATACCAAACCTGAGATCCTTCCTATAACATGAGATGTGATATCCAAATCCTTCCCCTTCCAAACCTGAGACCCTCCCTTTAGCATGAGATGTGATATCTCAATGCCTCTAATACCAAACCTGAGATCCTTCCGATAGCATGAGATGTGATATCTCAATGCTTCTAATACAAAACCTGAGATCCTTCCTATAACATGAGATGTGATATCCAAATCCTTCCCATTCCATTCCTGAGACCCTTCTGATAGCATGAGATGTGATATCTCAATGCCTCTAATACCAAACCTGAGATCCTACCTCTAACATGAAATGAGATATCCAACTCTTTCCCCTTCCAAACCTGAGAGCCTTCCTATAGCATGAGATGTGATATCCAAGTCCTTCCCATTCCAATACTGAGACCCTTCCTATAGCTTGAGATGTGATATCCAACTCCTTCCCATTCCAATTCTGAGACCCTTCCTATAGCATGAGATGTGATATCTCAATGCTTATACCAAACCTGAGAGCCTACCTATAGCATGAGATGTGATATCCAAGTCCATCCCATTCCAATCCTTAGACCCTTCCTACAGCATGCGATGTGATATCTCAATGATTATAATACCAAACCAGAGACTCTTCCTATAACATGAGATGTGATATCCAAATCCTTCCCCTTCCAAACCTTAGACCCTTCCTTTATCATGAGATTTCATATCCAACTCCTTCCCATTCCAATCCTGAGACCCTTCCGATATCATGAGATGTGATATCTCAAAGCTTCTAATATCAAACTTGAGACCCTCCCTATAGCATGAGATGTGATATCCAAGTCCTTCCCATTCCAATCCTGAGACCCTTCCTATAGCATGAGATGTGATATCTCAATGCTTCTAATACCAAACCTGAGACCCTTCCTATAACATGAGATGGGAATATCCAACTCCTTCCCATTCCAATCTTGAGACCCTTCCGATAGCAGAGATGTGATATCTCAATGCTTATACCAAACCTGAGATCCTTCCTATAACATGAGATGTGATATCCAACTCCTTCCCATTCCAACCTGAGACACTTCCTATAGCATGAGAAGGGATATCCAACTCCTTCCCAATCCAAGCCTGAGACCCTTCCGATAGCAGAGATGTGATATCTCAATGCTTATACCAAACCTGAGACCCTTCCTATGGCATGAGATGTGATATCCAACTCCTTGCCATTCAAATCCTGAGACCCTTCCTATAGCATGAGAAGGGATATCCAACTCCTTCCCAATCCAATCCTGAGACCCTTCCGATAGCAGCGACGTGATATCTCAATGCTTCTACCAAACCTGAGACCCTTCCTTTAGCATGAGAGTTGATATCCAAATCCTTCACATTCCAATCCTGAGACCCTTCCTATAGCATGAGATGTGATATCTCAATGCTTCTAATACCAAACCTGAGATCCTTCCTATAACATGAGATGTGATATCCAATTCCTTCCCATTCCAAACCTGAGACCCTTCCTATTGGATGAGATGTGATATCCAACTCCTTCCCATTCCAACCCTGAGACCCTTCCTATAGCATGAGATGTGATGTCTCAATGCGTCTAATACCAAACCTGAGATCCTTCCTATAACATGAGATGTGATATCCAACTCCTTCCATTCCAATCCTGAGACCCGTCCTATAGCATGAGATGTGATATCTCAATGCTTATACCAAACCTGAGACCCTTCCTATAGCATGAGATGTGATATCCAAGTCCTTCACATTCCAACCCTTAGACCCTTCCTACAGCATGCAATATGATATCTCAATGATTCTAATAACAAACCTGAGACCCGTCCTATAACATGAGATGGGATATCCAACTCCTTCCCATTCCAATCCTGAGACACTTCCGATAGCAGAGATGTAATATCTCAATGCTTATACCAAACCTGAGATCCTTCCTATAACATGAGATGTGATATCCAAATCCTTCCCGTTCCAAACCTGAGACCCTTCCTTTAGCATGAGATGTGATATCCAGCTCCTTCCCATTCCAATCCTGAGACCCTTCCTATAGCATGAGATTTGATATCTCAATGCTTCTAATATCAAAACTGAGACCCTCCCTATAGCATGATATGTGATATCTAAGTCCTTCCCATTCCAATCCTGAGACCCTCCCTATAGCATGAGATGTGATATCCAACTCCTTCCCATTCCAATCCTGAGACCCTTCCTATAGCATGAGATATGATATCTCAATACTTCTAATACCAAACCTGAGATCCTTCCGATAGCATGAGATGTGATATCTCAATGCTTCTAATACCAAACCTGAGATCCTTCCTATAACATGAGATGTGATATCCAAATCCTTCCCCTTCCAAACCTGAGACCCTCCCTTTAGCATGAGATGTGATATCTAACTCCTTCCCATTCCATTCCTGAGACCCTTCTGATAGCATGAGATGTGATATCTCAATGCCTCTAATACCAAACCTGAGATCCTACCTCTAACATGAAATGAGATATCCAACTCTTTCCCCTTCCAAACCTGAGAGCCTTCCTATAGCATGAGATGTGATATCCAAGTCCTTCCCATTCCAATACTGAGACCCTTCCTATAGCTTGAGATGTGATATCCAACTCCTTCCCATTCCAATTCTGAGACCCTTCCTATAGCATGAGATGTGATATCTCAATGCTTATACCAAACCTGAGAGCCTACCTATAGCATGAGATGTGATATCCAAGTCCATCCCATTCCAATCCTTAGACCCTTCCTACAGCATGCGATGTGATATCTCAATGATTCTAATACCAAACCAGAGACTCTTCCTATAACATGAGATGGGATATCCAACTCCTTCCCATTCCAATTCTGAGACCCTTCCTATACTATGAGACTTGATATCTCAATGCTTCTAATACCAAACCTGAGACCCGTAATATAACATGAGATGTGATATCCAAATCCTTCCCCTTCCAAACCTTAGACCCTTCCTTTATCATGAGATGTGATATCCAACTCCTTCCCATTCCAATCCTGAGACCCTTCCGATATCATGAGATGTGATATCTCAAAGCTTCTAATATCAAACTTGAGACCCTCCCTATAGCATGAGATGTGATATCCAAGTCCTTCCCATTCCAATCCTGAGACCCTTCCTATAGCATGAGATGTGATATCTCAATGCTTCTAATACCAAACCTGAGACCCTTCCTATAACATGAGATGGGAATATCCAACTCCTTTCCATTCCAATCTTGAGACCCTTCCGATAGCAGAGATGTGATATCTCAATGCTTATACCAAACCTGAGATCCTTCCTATAACATGAGATGTGATATCCAACTCCTTCCCATTCCAATCCTGAGACACTTCCTATAGCATGAGATGTGATATCTCACTGCTTATACCAAACCTGAGACCCTTCCCATAGCAGGAGATGTGATATCCAACTCCTTCCCATTCCAATCCTCAGACCCTTCCTATAGCATGAGATGTGATATCTCAATGCTTCTAATGTCAAACTTGAGACCCTACCTATAGCATGAGATGTGATATCCAAGTCCTTCCCATTCCAATCCTAAGACACTTCCTATAGCATGAGATGTGATATCTCAATGCTTCTAATACCAAACTTGAGACTCTTCCTATAACATGAGATGGGATATCCAACTCCTTCCCATTCCAATCCTGAGACCCTTTTGATAGCAGAGATGTGATATCTCAATGTTTATACCAAACCTGAGACCCTTCCTACGGCATGAGATGTCATATTCAACTCCTTCCCATTCCAATCCTGAGACCCTTCCTATAGCATGAGATTTGATATCCAACTCCTTCCCATTCCAATCCTGAGACCCTTCCTATAGCATGAGATGTGATGTCTCAATGCTTCTAATACCAAACCTGAGATCCTTCCTATAACATGAGATGTGATATCCAACTCCTTCCATTCCAATCCTGAGACCCTTCCTATAGCATGAGATGTGATATCTCAATGCTTATACCAAACCTGAGACCCTTCCTATAGCATGAGATGTGATATCCAACTCCTTCCCATTCCAATCCTGAGACCCTTCCTATAGCATGAGATGTGATATCTCAATGCTTCTAATACCAAACCTGAGATCCTTCCTCTAACATGAAATGTGAGATCCAACTCCTTCCCTTTCCAAACCTAAGAGCCTATCTATAGCATGAGATGTGATATCCAAGTCCTTCACATTCCAACCCTTAGACCCTTCCTACAGCATGCAATATGATATCTCAATGATTCCAATAACAAACCTGAGACCCGTCCTATAACATGAGATGGGATATCCAACTCCTTCCCATTCCAATCCTGAGACACTTCCGATAGCAGAGATGTGATATCTCAATGTTTATACCAAACCTGAGACCCTTCCTATAACATGAGATGTGATATCCAACTCCTTCCCGTTCCAAACCTGAGACCCTTCCTTTAGCATGAGATGTGATATCCAGCTCCTTCCCATTCCAATCCTGAGACACTTCCGATAGCATGAGATGTGATATCTCAATGCTTCTAATATCAAAACTGAGACCCTCCCTTTAGCATGATATGTGATATCTAAGTCCTTCCCATTCCAATCCTGAGACCCTTCCTATAGCATGAGATGTGATATCTCAATGCTTCTACCAAACCTGAGACCCTTCCTTTAGCATGAGATGTGATATCCAACTCCTTCCCATTCCAATCCTGAGACCCTTCCTATAGCATGAGATGTGATATCTCAATACTTCTAATACCAAACCTGAGATCCTTCCGATAACATGAGATGTGATATCTCAATACTTCTAATACCAAACCTGAGATCCATCCTATAACATGAGATGTGATATCCAACTCCTTCCCTTTCCAAACCTGAGAGCCGTTCTATAGCATGAGATGTGATATCCAGGTCCTTCCCATTCCAATCCTTAGACCCTTCCTACAGCATGCAATATGATATCTCAATGCTTATACCAAACCTGAGAACCTTCCTATGGCCTGAGATGTCATGGCCTGAGATGTCATATACAACTCCTTCCCATTCCAATCCTGAGACCCTTCCTTTAGCATGCGATGTGATATCTCAATGCTTATACCAAATCTGAGACCCTTCCTATAGCATGAGATGTGATATCCAATTCCTTCCCATTCCAATCCTGAGACCCTCCCTATAGCATGAGATGTGATATCTCAATGCTTATACCAAACCTGAGAGCCTACCTATAACATGAGATGTGATATCCAAGTCCATCCCATTCCAATCCTTAGACCCTTCCTACAGCATGCGATGTGATATCTCAATGATTCTAATACCAAACCAGAGACTCTTCCTATAACATGAGATGGGATATCCAACTCCTTCCCATTCCAATCCTGAGCCGCTTCCGATAGCAGAGATGTGATATCTCAATGCTTATACCAAACCTGAGACCCTTCCTATAACATGAGATGTGATATCCAACTCCTTCCCGTTCCAAACCTGAGACACTAACTATAGCATATGTGATATCCAACTCCTTCCCATTCCAAACATGAGACCCTTCCTATAGCAAGAAAGTAATATCCAACTCCTACCCATTCCAATCCTGAGACCCTTCCTATAGCAAGAGATGTGATATCCAACTCCTTCCCATTCCAACCTGAGACACTTCCTAAAGCATGAGAAGGGATATCCAACTCCTTCCCAATCCAATCCTGAGACCCTTCCGATAGCAGAGATGTGATATCTCAATGCTTATACCAAACCTGAGACCCTTCCTATGGCATGAGATGTGATATCCAACTCCTTGCCATTCAAATCCTGAGACCCTTCCTATAGCATGAGAAGGGATATCCAACTCCTTCCCAATCCAATCCTGAGACCCTTCCGATAGCAGCGACGTGATATCTCAATGCTTCTACCAAACCTGAGACCCTTCCTTTAGCATGAGATGTGATATCCAAATCCTTCACATTCCAATCCTGAGACCCTTCCTATAGCATGAGATGTGATATCTCAATGCTTCTAATACCAAACCTGAGATCCTTCCTATAACATGAGATGTGATATCCAATTCCTTCCCATTCCAAACCTGAGACCCTTCCTATTGGATGAGATGTGATATCCAACTCCTTCCCATTCCAACCCTGAGACCCTTCCTATAGCATGAGATGTGATGTCTCAATGCGTCTAATACCAAACCTGAGATCCTTCCTATAACATGAGATGTGATATCCAACTCCTTCCATTCCAATCCTGAGACCCGTCCTATAGCATGAGATGTGATATCTCAATGCTTATACCAAACCTGAGACCCTTCCTATAGCATGAGATGTGATATCCAACTGCTTCCCATTCCAATCCTGAGACCCTTCCTATAGCATGAGATGTGATATCTCAATGCTTCTAATACCAAACCTGAGATCCTTCCTCTAACATGAAATGTGATATCCAACTCCTTCCCTTTCCAAACCTAAGAGCCTATCTATAGCATGAGATGTGATATCCAAGTCCTTCACATTCCAACCCTTAGACCCTTCCTACAGCATGCAATATGTTATCTCAATGATTCTAATAACAAACCTGAGACCCGTCCTATAACATGAGATGGGATATCCAACTCCTTCCCATTCCAATCCTGAGACACTTCCGATAGCAGAGATGTGATATCTCAATGCTTATACCAAACCTGAGACCCTTCCTATAACATGAGATGTGATATCCAAATCCTTCCCGTTCCAAACCTGAGACCCTTCCTTTAGCATGAGATGTGATATCCAGCTCCTTCCCATTCCAATCCTGAGACACTTCCGATAGCATGAGATGTGATATCTCACTGCTTATACCAAACCTGAGACCCTTCCCATAGCAGGAGATGTGATATCCAACTCCTTCCCATTCCAACCTGAGACACTTCCTATAGCATGAGAAGGGATATCTCACTGCTTATACCAAACCTGAGACCCTTCCCATAGCAGGAGATGTGATATCCAACTCCTTCCCATTCCAACCTGAGACACTTCCTATAGCATGAGAAGGGATATCCAACTCCTTCCCAATCCAAGCCTGAGACCCTTCCGATAGCAGAGATGTGATATCTCAATGCTTATACCAAACCTGAGACCCTTCCTATGGCATGAGATGTGATATCCAACTCCTTGCCATTCAAATCCTGAGACCCTTCCTATAGCATGAGAAGGGATATCCAACTCCTTCCCAATCCAATCCTGAGACCCTTCCGATAGCAGCGACGTGATATCTCAATGCTTCTACCAAACCTGAGACCCTTCCTTTAGCATGAGATGTGATATCCAAATCCTTCACATTCCAATCCTGAGACCCTTCCTATAGCATGAGATGTGATATCTCAATGCTTCTAATACCAAACCTGAGATCCTTCCTATAACATGAGATGTGATATCCAATTCCTTCCCATTCCAAACCTGAGACCCTTCCTATTGGATGAGATGTGATATCCAACTCCTTCCCATTCCAACCCTGAGACCCTTCCTATAGCATGAGATGTGATGTCTCAATGCGTCTAATACCAAACCTGAGATCCTTCCTATAACATGAGATGTGATATCCAACTCCTTCCATTCCAATCCTGAGACCCGTCCTATAGCATGAGATGTGATATCTCAATGCTTATACCAAACCTGAGACCCTTCCTATAGCATGAGATGTGATATCCAAGTCCTTCACATTCCAACCCTTAGACCCTTCCTACAGCATGCAATATGATATCTCAATGATTCTAATAACAAACCTGAGACCCGTCCTATAACATGAGATGGGATATCCAACTCCTTCCCATTCCAATCCTGAGACACTTCCGATAGCAGAGATGTGATATCTCAATGCTTATACCAAACCTGAGACCCTTCCTATAACATGAGATGTGATATCCAAATCCTTCCCGTTCCAAACCTGAGACCCTTCCTTTAGCATGATGTGATATCCAGCTCCTTCCCATTCCAATCCTGAGACACTTCCGATAGCATGAGATGTGATATCTCAATGCTTCTAATATCAAAACTGAGACCCTCCCTATAGCATGATATGTGATATCTAAGTCCTTCCCATTCCAATCCTGAGACCCTCCCTATAGCATGAGATGTGATATCCAACTCCTTCCCATTCCAATCCTGAGACCCTTCCTATAGCATGAGATATGATATCTCAATACTTCTAATACCAAACCTGAGATCCTTCCGATAGCATGAGATGTGATATCTCAATGCTTCTAATACCAAACCTGAGATCCTTCCTATAACATGAGATGTGATATCCAAATCCTTCCCCTTCCAAACCTGAGACCCTCCCTTTAGCATGAGATGTGATATCTAACTCCTTCCCATTCCATTCCTGAGACCCTTCTGATAGCATGAGATGTGATATCTCAATGCCTCTAATACCAAACCTGAGATCCTACCTCTAACATGAAATGAGATATCCAACTCTTTCCCCTTCCAAACCTGAGAGCCTTCCTATAGCATGAGATGTGATATCCAAGTCCTTCCCATTCCAATACTGAGACCCTTCCTATAGCTTGAGATGTGATATCCAACTCCTTCCCATTCCAATTCTGAGACCCTTCCTATAGCATGAGATGTGATATCTCAATGCTTATACCAAACCTGAGAGCCTACATATAGCATGAGATGTGATATCCAAGTCCATCCCATTCCAATCCTTAGACCCTTCCTACAGCATGCGATGTGATATCTCAATGATTCTAATACCAAACCAGAGACTCTTCCTATAACATGAGATGGGATATCCAACTCCTTCCCATTCCAATTCTGAGACCCTTCCTATACTATGAGACTTGATATCTCAATGCTTCTAATACCAAACCTGAGACCCGTAATATAACATGAGATGTGATATCCAAATCCTTCCCCTTCCAAACCTTAGACCCTTCCTTTATCATGAGATGTGATATCCAACTCCTTCCCATTCCAATCCTGAGACCCTTCCGATATCATGAGATGTGATATCTCAAAGCTTCTAATATCAAACTTGAGACCCTCCCTATAGCATGAGATGTGATATCCAAGTCCTTCCCATTCCAATCCTGAGACCCTTCCTATCGCATGAGATGTGATATCTCAATGCTTCTAATACCAAACCTGAGACCCTTCCTATAACATGAGATGGGAATATCCAACTCCTTCCCATTCCAATCTTGAGACCCTTCCGATAGCAGAGATGTGATATCTCAATGCTTATACCAAACCTGAGATCCTTCCTATAACATGAGATGTGATATCCAACTCCTTCCCATTCCAATCCTGAGACACTTCCTATAGCATGAGATGTGATATCTCACTGCTTATACCAAACCTGAGACCCTTCCCATAGCAGGAGATGTGATATCCAACTCCTTCCCATTCCAATCCTCAGACCCTTCCTATAGCATGAGATGTGATATCTCAATGCTTCTAATGTCAAACTTGAGACCCTACCTATAGCATGAGATGTGATATCCAAGTCCTTCCCATTCCAATCCTAAGACACTTCCTATAGCATGAGATGTGATATCTCAATGCTTCTAATACCAAACTTGAGACTCTTCCTATAACATGAGATGGGATATCCAACTCCTTCCCATTCCAATCCTGAGACCCTTTTGATAGCAGAGATGTGATATCTCAATGTTTATACCAAACCTGAGACCCTTCCTACGGCATGAGATGTCATATTCAACTCCTTCCCATTCCAATCCTGAGACCCTTCCTATAGCATGAGATTTGATATCCAACTCCTTCCCATTCCAATCCTGAGACCCTTCCTATAGCATGAGATGTGATGTCTCAATGCTTCTAATACCAAACCTGAGATCCTTCCTATAACATGAGATGTGATATCCAACTCCTTCCATTCCAATCCTGAGACCCTTCCTATAGCATGAGATGTGATATCTCAATGCTTATACCAAACCTGAGACCCTTCCTATAGCATGAGATGTGATATCCAACTCCTTCCCATTCCAATCCTGAGACCGTTCCTATAGCATGAGATGTGATATCTCAATGCTTCTAATACCAAACCTGAGATCCTTCCTCTAACATGAAATGTGAGATCCAACTCCTTCCCTTTCCAAACCTAAGAGCCTATCTATAGCATGAGATGTGATATCCAAGTCCTTCACATTCCAACCCTTAGACCCTTCCTACAGCATGCAATATGATATCTCAATGATTCCAATAACAAACCTGAGACCCGTCCTATAACATGAGATGGGATATCCAACTCCTTCCCATTCCAATCCTGAGACACTTCCGATAGCAGAGATGTGATATCTCAATGTTTATACCAAACCTGAGACCCTTCCTATAACATGAGATGTGATATCCAACTCCTTCCCGTTCCAAACCTGAGACCCTTCCTTTAGCATGAGATGTGATATCCAGCTCCTTCCCATTCCAATCCTGAGATACTTCCGATAGCATGAGATGTGATATCTCAATGCTTCTAATATCAAAACTGAGACCCTCCCTATAGCATGATATGTGATATCTAAGTCCTTCCCATTCCAATCCTGAGACCCTTCCTATAGCATGAGATGTGATATCTCAATGCTTCTACCAAACCTGAGACCCTTCCTTTAGCATGAGATGTGATATCCAACTCCTTCCCATTACAATCCTGAGACCCTTCCTATAGCATGAGATGTGATATCTCAATACTTCTAATACCAAACCTGAGATCCTTCCGATAACATGATATGTGATATCTCAATACTTCTAATACCAAACCTGAGATCCATCCTATAACATGAGATGTGATATCCAACTCCTTCCCTTTCCAAACCTGAGAGCCGTTCTATAGCATGAGATGTGATATCCAGGTCCTTCCCATTCCAATCCTTAGACCCTTCCTACAGCATGCAATATGATATCTCAATGCTTATACCAAACCTGAGAACCTTCCTATGGCCTGAGATGTCATGGCCTGAGATGTCATATACAACTCCTTCCCATTCCAATCCTGAGACCCTTCCTTTAGCATGCGATGTGATATCTCAATGCTTATACCAAATCTGAGACCCTTCCTATAGCATGAGATGTGATATCCAATTCCTTCCCATTCCAATCCTGAGACCCTCCCTATAGCATGAGATGTGATATCTCAATGCTTATACCAAACCTGAGAGCCTACCTATAACATGAGATGTGATATCCAAGTCCATCCCATTCCAATCCTTAGACCCTTCCTACAGCATGCGATGTGATATCTCAATGATTCTAATACCAAACCAGAGACTCTTCCTATAACATGAGATGGGATATCCAACTCCTTCCCATTCCAATCCTGAGCCGCTTCCGATAGCAGAGATGTGATATCTCAATGCTTTACCAAACCTGAGACCCTTCCTATAACATGAGATGTGATATCCAACTCCTTCCCGTTCCAAACCTGAGACACTAACTATAGCATATGTGATATCCAACTCCTTCCCATTCCAAACATGAGACCCTTCCTATAGCAAGAAAGTAATATCCAACTTCTACCCATTCCAATCCTGAGACCCTTCCTACAGCAAGAGATGTGATATCCAAATCCTTCCCATTCCAATCCTGAGACCCTTCCTATAACATGAGATGTGATATCCAACTCCTTCCCATTCCAACCTGAGACACTTCCTAAAGCATGAGAAGGGATATCCAACTCCTTCCCAATCCAATCCTGAGACCCTTCCGATAGCAGAGATGTGATATCTCAATGCTTATACCAAACCTGAGACCCTTCCTATGGCATGAGATGTGATATCCAACTCCTTGCCATTCAAATCCTGAGACCCTTCCTATAGCATGAGAAGGGATATCCAACTCCTTCCCAATCCAATCCTGAGACCCTTCCGATAGCAGCGACGTGATATCTCAATGCTTCTACCAAACCTGAGACCCTTCCTTTAGCATGAGATGTGATATCCAAATCCTTCACATTCCAATCCTGAGACCCTTCCTATAGCATGAGATGTGATATCTCAATGCTTCTAATACCAAACCTGAGATCCTTCCTATAACATGAGATGTGATATCCAATTCCTTCCCATTCCAAACCTGAGACCCTTCCTATTGGATGAGATGTGATATCCAACTCCTTCCCATTCCAACCCTGAGACCCTTCCTATAGCATGAGATGTGATGTCTCAATGCGTCTAATACCAAACCTGAGATCCTTCCTATAACATGAGATGTGATATCCAACTCCTTCCATTCCAATCCTGAGACCCGTCCTATAGCATGAGATGTGATATCTCAATGCTTATACCAAACCTGAGACCCTTCCTATAGCATGAGATGTGATATCCAACTGCTTCCCATTCCAATCCTGAGACCCTTCCTATAGCATGAGATGTGATATCTCAATGCTTCTAATACCAAACCTGAGATCCTTGCTCTAACATGAAATGTGATATCCAACTCCTTCCCTTTCCAAACCTAAGAGCCTATCTATAGCATGAGATGTGATATCCAAGTCCTTCACATTCCAACCCTTAGACCCTTCCTACAGCATGCAATATGTTATCTCAATGATTCTAATAACAAACCTGAGACCCGTCCTATAACATGAGATGGGATATCCAACTCCTTCCCATTCCAATCCTGAGACACTTCCGATAGCAGAGATGTGATATCTCAATGCTTATACCAAACCTGAGACCCTTCCTATAACATGAGATGTGATATCCAAATCCTTCCCGTTCCAAACCTGAGACCCTTCCTTTAGCATGAGATGTGATATCCAGCTCCTTCCCATTCCAATCCTGAGACACTTCCGATAGCATGAGATGTGATATCTCACTGCTTATACCAAACCTGAGACCCTTCCCATAGCAGGAGATGTGATATCCAACTCCTTCCCATTCCAACCTGAGACACTTCCTATAGCATGAGAAGGGATATCTCACTGCTTATACCAAACCTGAGACCCTTCCCATAGCAGGAGATGTGATATCCAACTCCTTCCCATTCCAACCTGAGACACTTCCTATAGCATGAGAAGGGATATCCAACTCCTTCCCAATCCAAGCCTGAGACCCTTCCGATAGCAGAGATGTGATATCTCAATGCTTATACCAAACCTGAGACCCTTCCTATGGCATGAGATGTGATATCCAACTCCTTGCCATTCAAATCCTGAGACCCTTCCTATAGCATGAGAAGGGATATCCAACTCCTTCCCAATCCAATCCTGAGACCCTTCCGATAGCAGCGACGTGATATCCCAATGCTTCTACCAAACCTGAGACCCTTCCTTTAGCATGAGATGTGATATCCAAATCCTTCACATTCCAATCCTGAGACCCTTCCTATAGCATGAGATGTGATATCTCAATGCTTCTAATACCAAACCTGAGATCCTTCCTATAACATGAGATGTGATATCCAATTCCTTCCCATTCCAAACCTGAGACCCTTCCTATTGGATGAGATGTGATATCCAACTCCTTCCCATTCCAACCCTGAGACCCTTCCTATAGCATGAGATGTGATGTCTCAATGCGTCTAATACCAAACCTGAGATCCTTCCTATAACATGAGATGTGATATCCAACTCCTTCCATTCCAATCTTGAGACCCGTCCTATAGCATGAGATGTGATATCTCAATGCTTATACCAAACCTGAGACGCTTCCTATAGCATGAGATGTGATATCCAAGTCCTTCACATTCCAACCCTTAGACCCTTCCTACAGCATGCAATATGATATCTCAATGATTCTAATAACAAACCTGAGACCCGTCCTATAACATGAGATGGGATATCCAACTCCTTCCCATTCCAATCCTGAGACACTTCCGATAGCAGAGATGTGATATCTCAATGCTTATACCAAACCTGAGACCCTTCCTATAACATGAGATGTGATATCCAAATCCTTCCCGTTCCAAACCTGAGACCCTTCCTTTAGCATGAGATGTGATATCCAGCTCCTTCCCATTCCAATCCTGAGACACTTCCGATAGCATGAGATGTGATATCTCAATGCTTCTAATATCAAAACTGAGACCCTCCCTATAGCATGATATGTGATATCTAAGTCCTTCCCATTCCAATCCTGAGACCCTCCCTATAGCATGAGATGTGATATCCAACTCCTTCCCATTCCAATCCTGAGACCCTTCCTATAGCATGAGATATATCTCAATACTTCTAATACCAAACCTGAGATCCTTCCGATAGCATGAGATGTGATATCTCAATGCTTCTAATACCAAACCTGAGATCCTTCCTATAACATGAGATGTGATATCCAAATCCTTCCCCTTCCAAACCTGAGACCCTCCCTTTAGCATGAGATGTGATATCTAACTCCTTCCCATTCCATTACTGAGACCCTTCTGATAGCATGAGATGTGATATCTCAATGCTTCTAATACCAAACCTGAGATCCTTCCTCTATCATGAAATGTGATATCCAACTCCTTCCCTTTCCAAACCTAAGAGCCTATCTATAGCATGAGATGTGATATCCAAGTCCTTCACATTCCAACCCTTAGACCCTTCCTACAGCATGCAATATGTTATCTCAATGATTCTAATAACAAACCTGAGACCCGTCCTATAACATGAGATGGGATATCCAACTCCTTCCCATTCCAATCCTGAGACACTTCCGATAGCAGAGATGTGATATCTCAATGCTTATACCAAACCTGAGACCCTTCCTATAACATGAGATGTGATATCCAAATCCTTCCCGTTCCAAACCTGAGACCCTTCCTTTAGCATGAGATGTGATATCCAGCTCCTTCCCATTCCAATCCTGAGACACTTCCGATAGCATGAGATGTGATATCTCAATGCTTCTAATATCAAAACTGAGACCCTCCCTATAGCATGATATGTGATATCTAAGTCCTTCCCATTCCAATCCTGAGACCCTCCCTATAGCATGAGATGTGATATCCAACTCCTTCCCATTCCAATCCTGAGACCCTTCCTATAGCATGAGATATGATATCTCAATACTTCTAATACCAAACCTGAGATCCTTCCGATAGCATGAGATGTGATATCTCAATGCTTCTAATACCAAACCTGAGATCCTTCCTATAACATGAGATGTGATATCCAAATCCTTCCCCTTCCAAACCTGAGACCCTCCCTTTAGCATGAGATGTGATATCTAACTCCTTCCCATTCCATTCCTGAGACCCTTCTGATAGCATGAGATGTGATATCTCAATGCCTCTAATACCAAACCTGAGATCCTACCTCTAACATGAAATGAGATATCCAACTCTTTCCCCTTCCAAACCTGAGAGCCTTCCTATAGCATGAGATGTGATATCCAAGTCCTTCCCATTCCAATACTGAGACCCTTCCTATAGCTTGAGATGTGATATCCAACTCCTTCCCATTCCAATTCTGAGACCCTTCCTATAGCATGAGATGTGATATCTCAATGCTTATACCAAACCTGAGAGCCTACCTATAGCATGAGATGTGATATCCAAGTCCATCCCATTCCAATCCTTTGACCCTTCCTACAGCATGCGATGTGATATCTCAATGATTCTAATACCAAACCAGAGACTCTTCCTATAACATGAGATGGGATATCCAACTCCTTCCCATTCCAATTCTGAGACCCTTCCTATACTATGAGACTTGATATCTCAATGCTTCTAATACCAAACCTGAGACCCGTAATATAACATGAGATGTGATATCCAAATCCTTCCCCTTCCAAACCTTAGACCCTTCCTTTATCATGAGATGTGATATCCAACTCCTTCCCATTCCAATCCTGAGACCCTTCCGATATCATGAGATGTGATATCTCAAAGCTTCTAATATCAAACTTGAGACCCTCCCTATAGCATGAGATGTGATATCCAAGTCCTTCCCATTCCAATCCTGAGACCCTTCCTGTAGCATGAGATGTGATATCTCAATGCTTCTAATACCAAACCTGAGACCCTTCCTATAACATGAGATGGGAATATCCAACTCCTTCCCATTCCAATCTTGAGACCCTTCCGATAGCAGAGATGTGATATCTCAATGCTTATACCAAACCTGAGATCCTTCCTATAACATGAGATGTGATATCCAACTCCTTCCCATTCCAATCCTGAGACACTTCCTATAGCATGGGATGTGATATCTCACTGCTTATACCAAACCTGAGACCCTTCCCATAGCAGGAGATGTGATATCCAACTCCTTCCCATTCCAATCCTCAGACCCTTCCTATAGCATGAGATGTGATATCTCAATGCTTCTAATGTCAAACTTGAGACCCTACCTATAGCATGAGATGTGATATCCAAGTCCTTCCCATTCCAATCCTAAGACACTTCCTATAGCATGAGATGTGATATCTCAATGCTTCTAATACCAAACTTGAGACTCTTCCTATAACATGAGATGGGATATCCAACTCCTTCCCATTCCAATCCTGAGACCCTTTTGATAGCAGAGATGTGATATCTCAATGTTTATACCAAACCTGAGACCCTTCCTACGGCATGAGATGTCATATTCAACTCCTTCCCATTCCAATCCTGAGACCCTTCCTATAGCATGAGATTTGATATCCAACTCCTTCCCATTCCAATCCTGAGACCCTTCCTATAGCATGAGATGTGATGTCTCAATGCTTCTAATACCAAACCTGAGATCCTTCCTATAACATGAGATGTGATATCCAACTCCTTCCATTCCAATCCTGAGACCCTTCCTATAGCATGAGATGTGATATCTCAATGCTTATACCAAACCTGAGACCCTTCCTATAGCATGAGATGTGATATCCAACTCCTTCCCATTCCAATCCTGAGACCCTTCCTATAGCATGAGATGTGATATCTCAATGCTTCTAATACCAAACCTGAGATCCTTCCTCTAACATGAAATGTGAGATCCAACTCCTTCCCTTTCCAAACCTAAGAGCCTATCTATAGCATGAGATGTGATATCCAAGTCCTTCACATTCCAACCCTTAGACCCTTCCTACAGCATGCAATATGATATCTCAATGATTCCAATAACAAACCTGAGACCCGTCCTATAACATGAGATGGGATATCCAACTCCTTCCCATTCCAATCCTGAGACACTTCCGATAGCAGAGATGTGATATCTCAATGTTTATACCAAACCTGAGACCCTTCCTATAACATGAGATGTGATATCCAACTCCTTCCCGTTCCAAACCTGAGACACTTCCGATAGCATGAGATGTGATATCTCAATGCTTCTAATATCAAAACTGAGACCCTCCCTATAGCATGATATGTGATATCTAAGTCCTTCCCATTCCAATCCTGAGACCCTTCCTATAGCATGAGATGTGATATCTCAATGCTTCTACCAAACCTGAGACCCTTCCTTTAGCATGAGATGTGATATCCAACTCCTTCCCATTCCAATCCTGAGACCCTTCCTATAGCATGAGATGTGATATCTCAATACTTCTAATACCAAACCTGAGATCCTTCCGATAACATGAGATGTGATATCTCAATACTTCTAATACCAAACCTGAGATCCATCCTATAACATGAGATGTGATATCCAACTCCTTCCCTTTCCAAACCTGAGAGCCGTTCTATAGCATGAGATGTGATATCCAGGTCCTTCCCATTCCAATCCTTAGACCCTTCCTACAGCATGCAATATGATATCTCAATGCTTATACCAAACCTGAGAACCTTCCTATGGCCTGAGATGTCATGGCCTGAGATGTCATATACAACTCCTTCCCATTCCAATCCTGAGACCCTTCCTTTAGCATGCGATGTGATATCTCAATGCTTATACCAAATCTGAGACCCTTCCTATAGCATGAGATGTGATATCCAATTCCTTCCCATTCCAATCCTGAGACCCTCCCTATAGCATGAGATGTGATATCTCAATGCTTATACCAAACCTGAGAGCCTGCCTGTAACATGAGATTTGATATCCAAGTCCATCCCATTCCAATCCTTAGACCCTTCCTACACCATGCGATGTGATATCTCAATGATTCTAATACCAAACCAGAGACTCTTCCTATAACATGAGATGGGATATCCAACTCCTTCCCATTCCAATCCTGAGCCGCTTCCGATAGCAGAGATGTGATATCTCAATGCTTATACCAAACTTGAGACCCTTCCTATAACATGAGATGTGATATCCAACTCCTTCCCGTTCCAAACCTGAGACACTAACTATAGCATATGTGATATCCAACTCCTTCCCATTCCAAACATGAGACCCTTCCTATAGCAAGAAAGTAATATCCAACTCCTACCCATTCCAATCCTGAGACCCTTCCTATAGCAAGAGATGTGATATCCAAATCCTTCCCATTCCAATCCTGAGACCCTTCCTATAACATGAGATATGATATCCAACTCCTTCCCATTCCAACCTGAGACACTTCCTAAAGCATGAGAAGGGATATCCAACTCCTTCCCAATCCAATCCTGAGACCCTTCCGATAGCAGAGATGTGATATCTCAATGCTTATACCAAACCTGAGACCCTTCCTATGGCATGAGATGTGATATCCAACTCCTTGCCATTCAAATCCTGAGACCCTTCCTATAGCATGAGAAGGGATATCCAACTCCTTCCCAATCCAATCCTGAGACCCTTCCGATAGCAGCGACGTGATATCTCAATGCTTCTACCAAACCTGAGACCCTTCCTTTAGCATGAGATGTGATATCCAAATCCTTCACATTCCAATCCTGAGACCCTTCCTATAGCATGAGATGTGATATCTCAATGCTTCTAATACCAAACCTGAGATCCTTCCTATAACATGAGATGTGATATCCAATTCCTTCCCATTCCAAACCTGAGACCCTTCCTATTGGATGAGATGTGATATCCAACTCCTTCCCATTCCAACCCTGAGACCCTTCCTATAGCATGAGATGTGATGTCTCAATGCGTCTAATACCAAACCTGAGATCCTTCCTATAACATGAGATGTGATATCCAACTCCTTCCATTCCAATCCTGAGACCCGTCCTATAGCATGACATGTGATATCTCAATGCTTATACCAAACCTGAGACCATTCCTATAGCATGAGATGTGATATCCAACTGCTTCCCATTCCAATCCTGAGACCCTTCCTATAGCATGAGATGTGATATCTCAATGCTTCTAATACCAAACCTGAGATCCTTCCTCTAACATGAAATGTGATATCCAACTCCTTCCCTTTCCAAACCTAAGAGCCTATCTATAGCATGAGATGTGATATCCAAGTCCTTCACATTCCAACCCTTAGACCCTTCCTACAGCATGCAATATGTTATCTCAATGATTCTAATAACAAACCTGAGACCCGTCCTATAACATGAGATGGGATATCCAACTCCTTCCCATTCCAATCCTGAGACACTTCCGATAGCAGAGATGTGATATCTCAATGCTTATACCAAACCTGAGACCCTTCCTATAACATGAGATGTGATATCCAAATCCTTCCCGTTCCAAACCTGAGACCCTTCCTTTAGCATGAGATGTGATATCCAGCTCCTTCCCATTCCAATCCTGAGACACTTCCGATAGCATGAGATGTGATATCTCACTGCTTATACCAAACCTGAGACCCTTCCCATAGCAGGAGATGTGATATCCAACTCCTTCCCATTCCAACCTGAGACACTTCCTATAGCATGAGAAGGGATATCTCACTGCTTATACCAAACCTGAGACCCTTCCCATAGCAGGAGATGTGATATCCAACTCCTTCCCATTCCAACCTGAGACACTTCCTATAGCATGAGAAGGGATATCCAACTCCTTCCCAATCCAAGCCTGAGACCCTTCCGATAGCAGAGATGTGATATCTCAATGCTTATACCAAACCTGAGACCCTTCCTATGGCATGAGATGTGATATCCAACTCCTTGTCATTCAAATCCTGAGACCCTTCCTATAGCATGAGAAGGGATATCCAACTCCTTCCCAATCCAATCCTGAGACCCTTCCGATAGCAGCGACGTGATATCCCAATGCTTCTACCAAACCTGAGACCCTTCCTTTAGCATGAGATGTGATATCCAAATCCTTCACATTCCAATCCTGAGACCCTTCCTATAGCATGAGATGTGATATCTCAATGCTTCTAATACCAAACCTGAGATCCTTCCTATAACATGAGATGTGATATCCAATTCCTTCCCATTCCAAACCTGAGACCCTTCCTATTGGATGAGATGTGATATCCAACTCCTTCCCATTCCAACCCTGAGACCCTTCCTATAGCATGAGATGTGATGTCTCAATGCGTCTAATACCAAACCTGAGATCCTTCCTATAACATGAGATGTGATATCCAACTCCTTCCATTCCAATCTTGAGACCCGTCCTATAGCATGAGATGTGATATCTCAATGCTTATACCAAACCTGAGACCCTTCCTATAGCATGAGATGTGATATCCAAGTCCTTCACATTCCAACCCTTAGACCCTTCCTACAGCATGCAATATGATATCTCAATGATTCTAATAACAAACCTGAGACCCGTCCTATAACATGAGATGGGATATCCAACTCCTTCCCATTCCAATCCTGAGACACTTCCGATAGCAGAGATGTGATATCTCAATGCTTATACCAAACCTGAGACCCTTCCTATAACATGAGATGTGATATCCAAATCCTTCCCGTTCCAAACCTGAGACCCTTCCTTTAGCATGAGATGTGATATCCAGCTCCTTCCCATTCCAATCCTGAGACACTTCCGATAGCATGAGATGTGATATCTCAATGCTTCTAATATCAAAACTGAGACCCTCCCTATAGCATGATATGTGATATCTAAGTCCTTCCCATTCCAATCCTGAGACCCTCCCTATAGCATGAGATGTGATATCCAACTCCTTCCCATTCCAATCCTGAGACCCTTCCTATAGCATGAGATATGATATCTCAATACTTCTAATACCAAACCTGAGATCCTTCCGATAGCATGAGATGTGATATCTCAATGCTTCTAATACCAAACCTGAGATCCTTCCTATAACATGAGATGTGATATCCAAATCCTTCCCCTTCCAAACCTGAGACCCTCCCTTTAGCATGAGATGTGATATCTAACTCCTTCCCATTCCATTACTGAGACCCTTCTGATAGCATGAGATGTGATATCTCAATGCTTCTAATACCAAACCTGAGATCCTTCCTCTATCATGAAATGTGATATCCAACTCCTTCCCTTTCCAAACCTAAGAGCCTATCTATAGCATGAGATGTGATATCCAAGTCCTTCACATTCCAACCCTTAGACCCTTCCTACAGCATGCAATATGTTATCTCAATGATTCTAATAACAAACCTGAGACCCGTCCTATAACATGAGATGGGATATCCAACTCCTTCCCATTCCAATCCTGAGACACTTCCGATAGCAGAGATGTGATATCTCAATGCTTATACCAAACCTGAGACCCTTCCTATAACATGAGATGTGATATCCAAATCCTTCCCGTTCCAAACCTGAGACCCTTCCTTTAGCATGAGATGTGATATCCAGCTCCTTCCCATTCCAATCCTGAGACACTTCCGATAGCATGAGATGTGATATCTCACTGCTTATACCAAACCTGAGACCCTTCCCATAGCAGGAGATGTGATATCCAACTCCTTCCCATTCCAACCTGAGACACTTCCTATAGCATGAGAAGGGATATCTCACTGCTTATACCAAACCTGAGACCCTTCCCATAGCAGGAGATGTGATATCCAACTCCTTCCCATTCCAACCTGAGACACTTCCTATAGCATGAGAAGGGATATCCAACTCCTTCCCAATCCAAGCCTGAGACCCTTCCGATAGCAGAGATGTGATATCTCAATGCTTATACCAAACCTGAGACCCTTCCTATGGCATGAGATGTGATATCCAACTCCTTGCCATTCAAATCCTGAGACCCTTCCTATAGCATGAGAAGGGATATCCAACTCCTTCCCAATCCAATCCTGAGACCCTTCCGATAGCAGCGATGTGATATCTCAATGCTTCTACCAAACCTGAGACCCTTCCTTTAGCATGAGATGTGATATCCAAATCCTTCACATTCCAATCCTGAGACCCTTCCTATAGCATGAGATGTGATATCTCAATGCTTCTAATACCAAACCTGAGATCCTTCCTATAACATGAGATGTGATATCCAATTCCTTCCCATTCCAAACCTGAGACCCTTCCTATTGGATGAGATGTGATATCCAACTCCTTCCCATTCCAACCCTGAGACCCTTCCTATAGCATGAGATGTGATGTCTCAATGCGTCTAATACCAAACCTGAGATCCTTCCTATAACATGAGATGTGATATCCAACTCCTTCCATTCCAATCCTGAGACCCGTCCTATAGCATGAGATGTGATATCTCAATGCTTATACCAAACCTGAGACCCTTCCTATAGCATGAGATGTGATATCCAAGTCCTTCACATTCCAACCCTTAGACCCTTCCTACAGCATGCAATATGATATCTCAATGATTCTAATAACAAACCTGAGACCCGTCCTATAACATGAGATGGGATATCCAACTCCTTCCCATTCCAATCCTGAGACACTTCCGATAGCAGAGATGTGATATCTCAATGCTTATACCAAACCTGAGACCCTTCCTATAACATGAGATGTGATATCCAAATCCTTCCCGTTCCAAACCTGAGACCCTTCCTTTAGCATGAGATGTGATATCCAGCTCCTTCCCATTCCAATCCTGAGACACTTCCGATAGCATGAGATGTGATATCTCAATGCTTCTAATATCAAAACTGAGACCCTCCCTATAGCATGATATGTGATATCTAAGTCCTTCCCATTCCAATCCTGAGACCCTCCCTATAGCATGAGATGTGATATCCAACTCCTTCCCATTCCAATCCTGAGACCCTTCCTATAGCATGAGATATGATATCTCAATACTTCTAATACCAAACCTGAGATCCTTCCGATAGCATGAGATGTGATATCTCAATGCTTCTAATACCAAACCTGAGATCCTTCCTATAACATGAGATGTGATATCCAAATCCTTCCCCTTCCAAACCTGAGACCCTCCCTTTAGCATGAGATGTGATATCTAACTCCTTCCCATTCCATTCCTGAGACCCTTCTGATAGCATGAGATGTGATATCTCAATGCCTCTAATACCAAACCTGAGATCCTACCTCTAACATGAAATGAGATATCCAACTCTTTCCCCTTCCAAACCTGAGAGCCTTCCTATAGCATGAGATGTGATATCCAAGTCCTTCCCATTCCAATACTGAGACCCTTCCTATAGCTTGAGATGTGATATCCAACTCCTTCCCATTCCAATTCTGAGACCCTTCCTATAGCATGAGATGTGATATCTCAATGCTTATACCAAACCTGAGAGCCTACCTATAGCATGAGATGTGATATCCAAGTCCATCCCATTCCAATCCTTTGACCCTTCCTACAGCATGCGATGTGATATCTCAATGATTCTAATACCAAACCAGAGACTCTTCCTATAACATGAGATGGGATATCCAACTCCTTCCCATTCCAATTCTGAGACCCTTCCTATACTATGAGACTTGATATCTCAATGCTTCTAATACCAAACCTGAGACCCGTAATATAACATGAGATGTGATATCCAAATCCTTCCCCTTCCAAACCTTAGACCCTTCCTTTATCATGAGATGTGATATCCAACTCCTTCCCATTCCAATCCTGAGACCCTTCCGATATCATGAGATGTGATATCTCAAAGCTTCTAATATCAAACTTGAGACCCTCCCTATAGCATGAGATGTGATATCCAAGTCCTTCCCATTCCAATCCTGAGACCCTTCCTGTAGCATGAGATGTGATATCTCAATGCTTCTAATACCAAACCTGAGACCCTTCCTATAACATGAGATGGGAATATCCAACTCCTTCCCATTCCAATCTTGAGACCCTTCCGATAGCAGAGATGTGATATCTCAATGCTTATACCAAACCTGAGATCCTTCCTATAACATGAGATGTGATATCCAACTCCTTCCCATTCCAATCCTGAGACACTTCCTATAGCATGGGATGTGATATCTCACTGCTTATACCAAACCTGAGACCCTTCCCATAGCAGGAGATGTGATATCCAACTCCTTCCCATTCCAATCCTCAGACCCTTCCTATAGCATGAGATGTGATATCTCAATGCTTCTAATGTCAAACTTGAGACCCTACCTATAGCATGAGATGTGATATCCAAGTCCTTCCCATTCCAATCCTAAGACACTTCCTATAGCATGAGATGTGATATCTCAATGCTTCTAATACCAAACTTGAGACTCTTCCTATAACATGAGATGGGATATCCAACTCCTTCCCATTCCAATCCTGAGACCCTTTTGATAGCAGAGATGTGATATCTCAATGTTTATACCAAACCTGAGACCCTTCCTACGGCATGAGATGTCATATTCAACTCCTTCCCATTCCAATCCTGAGACCCTTCCTATAGCATGAGATTTGATATCCAACTCCTTCCCATTCCAATCCTGAGACCCTTCCTATAGCATGAGATGTGATGTCTCAATGCTTCTAATACCAAACCTGAGATCCTTCCTATAACATGAGATGTGATATCCAACTCCTTCCATTCCAATCCTGAGACCCTTCCTATAGCATGAGATGTGATATCTCAATGCTTATACCAAACCTGAGACCCTTCCTATAGCATGAGATGTGATATCCAACTCCTTCCCATTCCAATCCTGAGACCCTTCCTATAGCATGAGATGTGATATCTCAATGCTTCTAATACCAAACCTGAGATCCTTCCTCTAACATGAAATGTGAGATCCAACTCCTTCCCTTTCCAAACCTAAGAGCCTATCTATAGCATGAGATGTGATATCCAAGTCCTTCACATTCCAACCCTTAGACCCTTCCTACAGCATGCAATATGATATCTCAATGATTCCAATAACAAACCTGAGACCCGTCCTATAACATGAGATGGGATATCCAACTCCTTCCCATTCCAATCCTGAGACACTTCCGATAGCAGAGATGTGATATCTCAATGTTTATACCAAACCTGAGACCCTTCCTATAACATGAGATGTGATATCCAACTCCTTCCCGTTCCAAACCTGAGACCCTTCCTTTAGCATGAGATGTGATATCCAGCTCCTTCCCATTCCAATCCTGAGATACTTCCGATAGCATGAGATGTGATATCTCAATGCTTCTAATATCAAAACTGAGACCCTCCCTATAGCATGATATGTGATATCTAAGTCCTTCCCATTCCAATCCTGAGACCCTTCCTATAGCATGAGATGTGATATCTCAATGCTTCTACCAAACCTGAGACCCTTCCTTTAGCATGAGATGTGATATCCAACTCCTTCCCATTACAATCCTGAGACCCTTCCTATAGCATGAGATGTGATATCTCAATACTTCTAATACCAAACCTGAGATCCTTCCGATAACATGATATGTGATATCTCAATACTTCTAATACCAAACCTGAGATCCATCCTATAACATGAGATGTGATATCCAACTCCTTCCCTTTCCAAACCTGAGAGCCGTTCTATAGCATGAGATGTGATATCCAGGTCCTTCCCATTCCAATCCTTAGACCCTTCCTACAGCATGCAATATGATATCTCAATGCTTATACCAAACCTGAGAACCTTCCTATGGCCTGAGATGTCATGGCCTGAGATGTCATATACAACTCCTTCCCATTCCAATCCTGAGACCCTTCCTTTAGCATGCGATGTGATATCTCAATGCTTATACCAAATCTGAGACCCTTCCTATAGCATGAGATGTGATATCCAATTCCTTCCCATTCCAATCCTGAGACCCTCCCTATAGCATGAGATGTGATATCTCAATGCTTATACCAAACCTGAGAGCCTACCTATAACATGAGATGTGATATCCAAGTCCATCCCATTCCAATCCTTAGACCCTTCCTACAGCATGCGATGTGATATCTCAATGATTCTAATACCAAACCAGAGACTCTTCCTATAACATGAGATGGGATATCCAACTCCTTCCCATTCCAATCCTGAGCCGCTTCCGATAGCAGAGATGTGATATCTCAATGCTTTACCAAACCTGAGACCCTTCCTATAACATGAGATGTGATATCCAACTCCTTCCCGTTCCAAACCTGAGACACTAACTATAGCATATGTGATATCCAACTCCTTCCCATTCCAAACATGAGACCCTTCCTATAGCAAGAAAGTAATATCCAACTCCTACCCATTCCAATCCTGAGACCCTTCCTACAGCAAGAGATGTGATATCCAAATCCTTCCCATTCCAATCCTGAGACCCTTCCTATAACATGAGATGTGATATCCAACTCCTTCCCATTCCAACCTGAGACACTTCCTAAAGCATGAGAAGGGATATCCAACTCCTTCCCAATCCAATCCTGAGACCCTTCCGATAGCAGAGATGTGATATCTCAATGCTTATACCAAACCTGAGACCCTTCCTATGGCATGAGATGTGATATCCAACTCCTTGCCATTCAAATCCTGAGACCCTTCCTATAGCATGAGAAGGGATATCCAACTCCTTCCCAATCCAATCCTGAGACCCTTCCGATAGCAGCGACGTGATATCTCAATGCTTCTACCAAACCTGAGACCCTTCCTTTAGCATGAGATGTGATATCCAAATCCTTCACATTCCAATCCTGAGACCCTTCCTATAGCATGAGATGTGATATCTCAATGCTTCTAATACCAAACCTGAGATCCTTCCTATAACATGAGATGTGATATCCAATTCCTTCCCATTCCAAACCTGAGACCCTTCCTATTGGATGAGATGTGATATCCAACTCCTTCCCATTCCAACCCTGAGACCCTTCCTATAGCATGAGATGTGATGTCTCAATGCGTCTAATACCAAACCTGAGATCCTTCCTATAACATGAGATGTGATATCCAACTCCTTCCATTCCAATCCTGAGACCCGTCCTATAGCATGAGATGTGATATCTCAATGCTTATACCAAACCTGAGACCCTTCCTATAGCATGAGATGTGATATCCAACTGCTTCCCATTCCAATCCTGAGACCCTTCCTATAGCATGAGATGTGATCTCTCAATGCTTCTAATACCAAACCTGAGATCCTTCCTCTAACATGAAATGTGATATCCAACTCCTTCCCTTTCCAAACCTAAGAGCCTATCTATAGCATGAGATGTGATATCCAAGTCCTTCACATTCCAACCCTTAGACCCTTCCTACAGCATGCAATATGTTATCTCAATGATTCTAATAACAAACCTGAGACCCGTCCTATAACATGAGATGGGATATCCAACTCCTTCCCATTCCAATCCTGAGACACTTCCGATAGCAGAGATGTGATATCTCAATGCTTATACCAAACCTGAGACCCTTCCTATAACATGAGATGTGATATCCAAATCCTTCCCGTTCCAAACCTGAGACCCTTCCTTTAGCATGAGATGTGATATCCAGCTCCTTCCCATTCCAATCCTGAGACACTTCCGATAGCATGAGATGTGATATCTCACTGCTTATACCAAACCTGAGACCCTTCCCATAGCAGGAGATGTGATATCCAACTCCTTCCCATTCCAACCTGAGACACTTCCTATAGCATGAGAAGGGATATCTCACTGCTTATACCAAACCTGAGACCCTTCCCATAGCAGGAGATGTGATATCCAACTCCTTCCCATTCCAACCTGAGACACTTCCTATAGCATGAGAAGGGATATCCAACTCCTTCCCAATCCAAGCCTGAGACCCTTCCGATAGCAGAGATGTGATATCTCAATGCTTATACCAAACCTGAGACCCTTCCTATGGCATGAGATGTGATATCCAACTCCTTGCCATTCAAATCCTGAGACCCTTCCTATAGCATGAGAAGGGATATCCAACTCCTTCCCAATCCAATCCTGAGACCCTTCCGATAGCAGCGACGTGATATCCCAATGCTTCTACCAAACCTGAGACCCTTCCTTTAGCATGAGATGTGATATCCAAATCCTTCACATTCCAATCCTGAGACCCTTCCTATAGCATGAGATGTGATATCTCAATGCTTCTAATACCAAACCTGAGATCCTTCCTATAACATGAGATGTGATATCCAATTCCTTCCCATTCCAAACCTGAGACCCTTCCTATTGGATGAGATGTGATATCCAACTCCTTCCCATTCCAACCCTGAGACCCTTCCTATAGCATGAGATGTGATGTCTCAATGCGTCTAATACCAAACCTGAGATCCTTCCTATAACATGAGATGTGATATCCAACTCCTTCCATTCCAATCTTGAGACCCGTCCTATAGCATGAGATGTGATATCTCAATGCTTATACCAAACCTGAGACCCTTCCTATAGCATGAGATGTGATATCCAAGTCCTTCACATTCCAACCCTTAGACCCTTCCTACAGCATGCAATATGATATCTCAATGATTCTAATAACAAACCTGAGACCCGTCCTATAACATGAGATGGGATATCCAACTCCTTCCCATTCCAATCCTGAGACACTTCCGATAGCAGAGATGTGATATCTCAATGCTTATACCAAACCTGAGACCCTTCCTATAACATGAGATGTGATATCCAAATCCTTCCCGTTCCAAACCTGAGACCCTTCCTTTAGCATGAGATGTGATATCCAGCTCCTTCCCATTCCAATCCTGAGACACTTCCGATAGCATGAGATGTGATATCTCAATGCTTCTAATATCAAAACTGAGACCCTCCCTATAGCATGATATGTGATATCTAAGTCCTTCCCATTCCAATCCTGAGACCCTCCCTATAGCATGAGATGTGATATCCAACTCCTTCCCATTCCAATCCTGAGACCCTTCCTATAGCATGAGATATGATATCTCAATACTTCTAATACCAAACCTGAGATCCTTCCGATAGCATGAGATGTGATATCTCAATGCTTCTAATACCAAACCTGAGATCCTTCCTATAACATGAGATGTGATATCCAAATCCTTCCCCTTCCAAACCTGAGACCCTCCCTTTAGCATGAGATGTGATATCTAACTCCTTCCCATTCCATTACTGAGACCCTTCTGATAGCATGAGATGTGATATCTCAATGCTTCTAATACCAAACCTGAGATCCTTCCTCTATCATGAAATGTGATATCCAACTCCTTCCCTTTCCAAACCTAAGAGCCTATCTATAGCATGAGATGTGATATCCAAGTCCTTCACATTCCAACCCTTGGACCCTTCCTACAGCATGCAATATGTTATCTCAATGATTCTAATAACAAACCTGAGACCCGTCCTATAACATGAGATGGGATATCCAACTCCTTCCCATTCCAATCCTGAGACACTTCCGATAGCAGAGATGTGATATCTCAATGCTTATACCAAACCTGAGACCCTTCCTATAACATGAGATGTGATATCCAAATCCTTCCCGTTCCAAACCTGAGACCCTTCCTTTAGCATGAGATGTGATATCCAGCTCCTTCCCATTCCAATCCTGAGACACTTCCGATAGCATGAGATGTGATATCTCACTGCTTATACCAAACCTGAGACCCTTCCCATAGCAGGAGATGTGATATCCAACTCCTTCCCATTCCAACCTGAGACACTTCCTATAGCATGAGAAGGGATATCTCACTGCTTATACCAAACCTGAGACCCTTCCCATAGCAGGAGATGTGATATCCAACTCCTTCCCATTCCAACCTGAGACACTTCCTATAGCATGAGAAGGGATATCCAACTCCTTCCCAATCCAAGCCTGAGACCCTTCCGATAGCAGAGATGTGATATCTCAATGCTTATACCAAACCTGAGACCCTTCCTATGGCATGAGATGTGATATCCAACTCCTTGCCATTCAAATCCTGAGACCCTTCCTATAGCATGAGAAGGGATATCCAACTCCTTCCCAATCCAATCCTGAGACCCTTCCGATAGCAGCGACGTGATATCCCAATGCTTCTACCAAACCTGAGACCCTTCCTTTAGCATGAGATGTGATATCCAAATCCTTCACATTCCAATCCTGAGACCCTTCCTATAGCATGAGATGTGATATCTCAATGCTTCTAATACCAAACCTGAGATCCTTCCTATAACATGAGATGTGATATCCAATTCCTTCCCATTCCAAACCTGAGACCCTTCCTATTGGATGAGATGTGATATCCAACTCCTTCCCATTCCAACCCTGAGACCCTTCCTATAGCATGAGATGTGATGTCTCAATGCGTCTAATACCAAACCTGAGATCCTTCCTATAACATGAGATGTGATATCCAACTCCTTCCATTCCAATCTTGAGACCCGTCCTATAGCATGAGATGTGATATCTCAATGCTTATACCAAACCTGAGACCCTTCCTATAGCATGAGATGTGATATCCAAGTCCTTCACATTCCAACCCTTAGACCCTTCCTACAGCATGCAATATGATATCTCAATGATTCTAATAACAAACCTGAGACCCGTCCTATAACATGAGATGGGATATCCAACTCCTTCCCATTCCAATCCTGAGACACTTCCGATAGCAGAGATGTGATATCTCAATGCTTATACCAAACCTGAGACCCTTCCTATAACATGAGATGTGATATCCAAATCCTTCCCGTTCCAAACCTGAGACCCTTCCTTTAGCATGAGATGTGATATCCAGCTCCTTCCCATTCCAATCCTGAGACACTTCCGATAGCATGAGATGTGATATCTCAATGCTTCTAATATCAAAACTGAGACCCTCCCTATAGCATGATATGTGATATCTAAGTCCTTCCCATTCCAATCCTGAGACCCTCCCTATAGCATGAGATGTGATATCCAACTCCTTCCCATTCCAATCCTGAGACCCTTCCTATAGCATGAGATATGATATCTCAATACTTCTAATACCAAACCTGAGATCCTTCCGATAGCATGAGATGTGATATCTCAATGCTTCTAATACCAAACCTGAGATCCTTCCTATAACATGAGATGTGATATCCAAATCCTTCCCCTTCCAAACCTGAGACCCTCCCTTTAGCATGAGATGTGATATCTAACTCCTTCCCATTCCATTACTGAGACCCTTCTGATAGCATGAGATGTGATATCTCAATGCTTCTAATACCAAACCTGAGATCCTTCCTCTATCATGAAATGTGATATCCAACTCCTTCCCTTTCCAAACCTAAGAGCCTATCTATAGCATGAGATGTGATATCCAAGTCCTTCACATTCCAACCCTTGGACCCTTCCTACAGCATGCAATATGTTATCTCAATGATTCTAATAACAAACCTGAGACCCGTCCTATAACATGAGATGGGATATCCAACTCCTTCCCATTCCAATCCTGAGACACTTCCGATAGCAGAGATGTGATATCTCAATGCTTATACCAAACCTGAGACCCTTCCTATAACATGAGATGTGATATCCAAATCCTTCCCGTTCCAAACCTGAGACCCTTCCTTTAGCATGAGATGTGATATCCAGCTCCTTCCCATTCCAATCCTGAGACACTTCCGATAGCATGAGATGTGATATCTCACTGCTTATACCAAACCTGAGACCCTTCCCATAGCAGGAGATGTGATATCCAACTCCTTCCCATTCCAACCTGAGACACTTCCTATAGCATGAGAAGGGATATCTCACTGCTTATACCAAACCTGAGACCCTTCCCATAGCAGGAGATGTGATATCCAACTCCTTCCCATTCCAACCTGAGACACTTCCTATAGCATGAGAAGGGATATCCAACTCCTTCCCAATCCAAGCCTGAGACCCTTCCGATAGCAGAGATGTGATATCTCAATGCTTATACCAAACCTGAGACCCTTCCTATGGCATGAGATGTGATATCCAACTCCTTGCCATTCAAATCCTGAGACCCTTCCTATAGCATGAGAAGGGATATCCAACTCCTTCCCAATCCAATCCTGAGACCCTTCCGATAGCAGCGATGTGATATCTCAATGCTTCTACCAAACCTGAGACCCTTCCTTTAGCATGAGATGTGATATCCAAATCCTTCACATTCCAATCCTGAGACCCTTCCTATAGCATGAGATGTGATATCTCAATGCTTCTAATACCAAACCTGAGATCCTTCCTATAACATGAGATGTGATATCCAATTCCTTCCCATTCCAAACCTGAGACCCTTCCTATTGGATGAGATGTGATATCCAACTCCTTCCCATTCCAACCCTGAGACCCTTCCTATAGCATGAGATGTGATGTCTCAATGCGTCTAATACCAAACCTGAGATCCTTCCTATAACATGAGATGTGATATCCAACTCCTTCCATTCCAATCCTGAGACCCGTCCTATAGCATGAGATGTGATATCTCAATGCTTATACCAAACCTGAGACCCTTCCTATAGCATGAGATGTGATATCCAAGTCCTTCACATTCCAACCCTTAGACCCTTCCTACAGCATGCAATATGATATCTCAATGATTCTAATAACAAACCTGAGACCCGTCCTATAACATGAGATGGGATATCCAACTCCTTCCCATTCCAATCCTGAGACACTTCCGATAGCAGAGATGTGATATCTCAATGCTTATACCAAACCTGAGACCCTTCCTATAACATGAGATGTGATATCCAAATCCTTCCCGTTCCAAACCTGAGACCCTTCCTTTAGCATGAGATGTGATATCCAGCTCCTTCCCATTCCAATCCTGAGACACTTCCGATAGCATGAGATGTGATATCTCAATGCTTCTAATATCAAAACTGAGACCCTCCCTATAGCATGATATGTGATATCTAAGTCCTTCCCATTCCAATCCTGAGACCCTCCCTATAGCATGAGATGTGATATCCAACTCCTTCCCATTCCAATCCTGAGACCCTTCCTATAGCATGAGATATGATATCTCAATACTTCTAATACCAAACCTGAGATCCTTCCGATAGCATGAGATGTGATATCTCAATGCTTCTAATACCAAACCTGAGATCCTTCCTATAACATGAGATGTGATATCCAAATCCTTCCCCTTCCAAACCTGAGACCCTCCCTTTAGCATGAGATGTGATATCTAACTCCTTCCCATTCCATTCCTGAGACCCTTCTGATAGCATGAGATGTGATATCTCAATGCCTCTAATACCAAACCTGAGATCCTACCTCTAACATGAAATGAGATATCCAACTCTTTCCCCTTCCAAACCTGAGAGCCTTCCTATAGCATGAGATGTGATATCCAAGTCCTTCCCATTCCAATACTGAGACCCTTCCTATAGCTTGAGATGTGATATCCAACTCCTTCCCATTCCAATTCTGAGACCCTTCCTATAGCATGAGATGTGATATCTCAATGCTTATACCAAACCTGAGAGCCTACCTATAGCATGAGATGTGATATCCAAGTCCATCCCATTCCAATCCTTTGACCCTTCCTACAGCATGCGATGTGATATCTCAATGATTCTAATACCAAACCAGAGACTCTTCCTATAACATGAGATGGGATATCCAACTCCTTCCCATTCCAATTCTGAGACCCTTCCTATACTATGAGACTTGATATCTCAATGCTTCTAATACCAAACCTGAGACCCGTAATATAACATGAGATGTGATATCCAAATCCTTCCCCTTCCAAACCTTAGACCCTTCCTTTATCATGAGATGTGATATCCAACTCCTTCCCATTCCAATCCTGAGACCCTTCCGATATCATGAGATGTGATATCTCAAAGCTTCTAATATCAAACTTGAGACCCTCCCTATAGCATGAGATGTGATATCCAAGTCCTTCCCATTCCAATCCTGAGACCCTTCCTGTAGCATGAGATGTGATATCTCAATGCTTCTAATACCAAACCTGAGACCCTTCCTATAACATGAGATGGGAATATCCAACTCCTTCCCATTCCAATCTTGAGACCCTTCCGATAGCAGAGATGTGATATCTCAATGCTTATACCAAACCTGAGATCCTTCCTATAACATGAGATGTGATATCCAACTCCTTCCCATTCCAATCCTGAGACACTTCCTATAGCATGGGATGTGATATCTCACTGCTTATACCAAACCTGAGACCCTTCCCATAGCAGGAGATGTGATATCCAACTCCTTCCCATTCCAATCCTCAGACCCTTCCTATAGCATGAGATGTGATATCTCAATGCTTCTAATGTCAAACTTGAGACCCTACCTATAGCATGAGATGTGATATCCAAGTCCTTCCCATTCCAATCCTAAGACACTTCCTATAGCATGAGATGTGATATCTCAATGCTTCTAATACCAAACTTGAGACTCTTCCTATAACATGAGATGGGATATCCAACTCCTTCCCATTCCAATCCTGAGACCCTTTTGATAGCAGAGATGTGATATCTCAATGTTTATACCAAACCTGAGACCCTTCCTACGGCATGAGATGTCATATTCAACTCCTTCCCATTCCAATCCTGAGACCCTTCCTATAGCATGAGATTTGATATCCAACTCCTTCCCATTCCAATCCTGAGACCCTTCCTATAGCATGAGATGTGATGTCTCAATGCTTCTAATACCAAACCTGAGATCCTTCCTATAACATGAGATGTGATATCCAACTCCTTCCATTCCAATCCTGAGACCCTTCCTATAGCATGAGATGTGATATCTCAATGCTTATACCAAACCTGAGACCCTTCCTATAGCATGAGATGTGATATCCAACTCCTTCCCATTCCAATCCTGAGACCCTTCCTATAGCATGAGATGTGATATCTCAATGCTTCTAATACCAAACCTGAGATCCTTCCTCTAACATGAAATGTGAGATCCAACTCCTTCCCTTTCCAAACCTAAGAGCCTATCTATAGCATGAGATGTGATATCCAAGTCCTTCACATTCCAACCCTTAGACCCTTCCTACAGCATGCAATATGATATCTCAATGATTCCAATAACAAACCTGAGACCCGTCCTATAACATGAGATGGGATATCCAACTCCTTCCCATTCCAATCCTGAGACACTTCCGATAGCAGAGATGTGATATCTCAATGTTTATACCAAACCTGAGACCCTTCCTATAACATGAGATGTGATATCCAACTCCTTCCCGTTCCAAACCTGAGACACTTCCGATAGCATGAGATGTGATATCTCAATGCTTCTAATATCAAAACTGAGACCCTCCCTATAGCATGATATGTGATATCTAAGTCCTTCCCATTCCAATCCTGAGACCCTTCCTATAGCATGAGATGTGATATCTCAATGCTTCTACCAAACCTGAGACCCTTCCTTTAGCATGAGATGTGATATCCAACTCCTTCCCATTCCAATCCTGAGACCCTTCCTATAGCATGAGATGTGATATCTCAATACTTCTAATACCAAACCTGAGATCCTTCCGATAACATGAGATGTGATATCTCAATACTTCTAATACCAAACCTGAGATCCATCCTATAACATGAGATGTGATATCCAACTCCTTCCCTTTCCAAACCTGAGAGCCGTTCTATAGCATGAGATGTGATATCCAGGTCCTTCCCATTCCAATCCTTAGACCCTTCCTACAGCATGCAATATGATATCTCAATGCTTATACCAAACCTGAGAACCTTCCTATGGCCTGAGATGTCATGGCCTGAGATGTCATATACAACTCCTTCCCATTCCAATCCTGAGACCCTTCCTTTAGCATGCGATGTGATATCTCAATGCTTATACCAAATCTGAGACCCTTCCTATAGCATGAGATGTGATATCCAATTCCTTCCCATTCCAATCCTGAGACCCTCCCTATAGCATGAGATGTGATATCTCAATGCTTATACCAAACCTGAGAGCCTGCCTGTAACATGAGATTTGATATCCAAGTCCATCCCATTCCAATCCTTAGACCCTTCCTACACCATGCGATGTGATATCTCAATGATTCTAATACCAAACCAGAGACTCTTCCTATAACATGAGATGGGATATCCAACTCCTTCCCATTCCAATCCTGAGCCGCTTCCGATAGCAGAGATGTGATATCTCAATGCTTATACCAAACTTGAGACCCTTCCTATAACATGAGATGTGATATCCAACTCCTTCCCGTTCCAAACCTGAGACACTAACTATAGCATATGTGATATCCAACTCCTTCCCATTCCAAACATGAGACCCTTCCTATAGCAAGAAAGTAATATCCAACTCCTACCCATTCCAATCCTGAGACCCTTCCTATAGCAAGAGATGTGATATCCAAATCCTTCCCATTCCAATCCTGAGACCCTTCCTATAACATGAGATATGATATCCAACTCCTTCCCATTCCAACCTGAGACACTTCCTAAAGCATGAGAAGGGATATCCAACTCCTTCCCAATCCAATCCTGAGACCCTTCCGATAGCAGAGATGTGATATCTCAATGCTTATACCAAACCTGAGACCCTTCCTATGGCATGAGATGTGATATCCAACTCCTTGCCATTCAAATCCTGAGACCCTTCCTATAGCATGAGAAGGGATATCCAACTCCTTCCCAATCCAATCCTGAGACCCTTCCGATAGCAGCGACGTGATATCTCAATGCTTCTACCAAACCTGAGACCCTTCCTTTAGCATGAGATGTGATATCCAAATCCTTCACATTCCAATCCTGAGACCCTTCCTATAGCATGAGATGTGATATCTCAATGCTTCTAATACCAAACCTGAGATCCTTCCTATAACATGAGATGTGATATCCAATTCCTTCCCATTCCAAACCTGAGACCCTTCCTATTGGATGAGATGTGATATCCAACTCCTTCCCATTCCAACCCTGAGACCCTTCCTATAGCATGAGATGTGATGTCTCAATGCGTCTAATACCAAACCTGAGATCCTTCCTATAACATGAGATGTGATATCCAACTCCTTCCATTCCAATCCTGAGACCCGTCCTATAGCATGACATGTGATATCTCAATGCTTATACCAAACCTGAGACCATTCCTATAGCATGAGATGTGATATCCAACTGCTTCCCATTCCAATCCTGAGACCCTTCCTATAGCATGAGATGTGATATCTCAATGCTTCTAATACCAAACCTGAGATCCTTCCTCTAACATGAAATGTGATATCCAACTCCTTCCCTTTCCAAACCTAAGAGCCTATCTATAGCATGAGATGTGATATCCAAGTCCTTCACATTCCAACCCTTAGACCCTTCCTACAGCATGCAATATGATATCTCAATGATTCTAATAACAAACCTGAGACCCGTCCTATAACATGAGATGGGATATCCAACTCCTTCCCATTCCAATCCTGAGACACTTCCGATAGCAGAGATGTGATATCTCAATGCTTATACCAAACCTGAGACCCTTCCTATAACATGAGATGTGATATCCAAATCCTTCCCGTTCCAAACCTGAGACCCTTCCTTTAGCATGAGATGTGATATCCAGCTCCTTCCCATTCCAATCCTGAGACACTTCCGATAGCATGAGATGTGATATCTCAATGCTTCTAATATCAAAACTGAGACCCTCCCTATAGCATGATATGTGATATCTAAGTCCTTCCCATTCCAATCCTGAGACCCTCCCTATAGCATGAGATGTGATATCCAACTCCTTCCCATTCCAATCCTGAGACCCTTCCTATAGCATGAGATATGATATCTCAATACTTCTAATACCAAACGTGAGATCCTTCCGATAACATGAGATGTGATATCCAAATCCTTCCCCTTCCAAACCTGAGACCCTCCCTTTAGCATGAGATGTGATATCTAACTCCTTCCCATTCCATTCCTGAGACCCTTCTGATAGCATGAGATGTGATATCTCAATGCCTCTAATACCAAACCTGAGATCCTTCCTCTAACATGAAATGTGATATCCAACTCCTTCCCTTTCCAAACCTAAGAGCCTATCTATAGCATGAGATGTGATATCCAAGTCCTTCACATTCCAACCCTTAGACCCTTCCTACAGCATACAATATGATATCTCAATGATTCTAATACCAAACCTGAGACCCTTCCTATAACATGAGATGGGAATATCCAACTCCTTCCCATTCCAATCTTGAGACCCTTCCGATAGCAGAGATGTGATATCTCAATGCTTATACCACACCTGAGATCCTTCCTATAACATGAGATGTGATATCCAACTCCTTCCCATTCCAATCCTGAGACACTTCCTATAGCATGAGATGTGATATCTCACTGCTTATACCAAACCTGAGACCCTTCCCATAGCAGGAGATGTGATATCCAACTCCTTCCCATTCCAATCCTCAGACCCTTCCTATAGCATGAGATGTGATATCTCAATGCTTCTAATGTCAAACTTGACACCCTACCTATAGCATGAGATGTGATATCCAAATCCTTCCCATTCCAATCCTGAGACACTTCCTATAGCATGAGATGTGATATCTCAATGCTTCTAATACCAAACCTGAGACTCTTCCTATAACATGAGATGGGATATCCAACTCCTTCCAATTCCAATCCTGAGACCCTTTTGATAGCAGAGATGTGATATCTCAATGTTTATACCAAACCTGAGACCCTTCCTACGGCATGAGATGTCATATTCAACTCCTTCCCATTCCAATCCTGAGACCCTTCCTATAGCATGAGATGTGATGTCTCAATGCTTCTAATACCAAACCTGAGATCCTTCCTATAACATGAGATGTGATATCCAACTCCTTCCATTCCAATCCTGAGACCCTTCCTATAGCATGAGATGTGATATGTCAATGCTTATACCAAACCTGAGACCCTTCCTACAGCATGAGATGTGATATCCAACTCCTTCCCATTCCAATCCTGAGACCCTTCCTATAGCCTGAGATGTGATATCTCAATGCCTCTAATACCAAACCTGAGATCCTTCCTCTAACATGAAATGTGATATCCAACTCCTTCACTTTCCAAACCTGAGAGCCTATCTATAGCATGAGATGTGATATCCAAGTCCTTCGCATTCCAATCCTTAGACCCTTCCTACAGCATGCAATATGATATCTCAATGATTCTAATAAAAAACCTGAGACCCGTCCTATAACATGAGATGGGATATCCAACTCCTTCCCATTCCAATCCTGAGACACTTCCGATAGCAGAGATGTGATATCTCAATGTTTATACCAAACCTGAGACCCTTCCTATAACATGAGATGTGATATCCAACTCCTTCCCGTTCCAAACCTGAGACCCTTCCTTTAGCATGAGATGTGATATCCAGCTCCTTCCCATTCCAATCCTGAGACACTTCCGATAGCATGAGATGTGATATCTCAATGCTTCTAATATCAAAACTGAGACCCTCCCTATAGCATGATATGTGATATCTAAGTCCTTCCCATTCCAATCCTGAGACCCTTCCTATAGCATGAGATGTGATATCTCAATGCTTCTACCAAACCTGAGACCCTTCCTTTAGCATGAGATGTGATATCCAACTCCTTCCCATTCCAATCCTGAGACCCTTCCTATAGCATGAGATGTGATATCTAAATACTTCTAATACCAAACCTGAGATCCTTCCGATAACATGAGATGTGATATCTCAATACTTCTAATACCAAACCTGAGATCCATCCTATAACATGAGATGTGATATCCAAATCCTTCCCCTTCCAAACCTGAGACCCTCCCTTTAGCATGAGATGTGATATCCAACTCCTTCCCATTCCAATCCTGAGACCCTTCTGATAGCATAAGATATGATATCTCAATGCTTCTATACCAAACCTGAGATCCTTCCGATAGCATGAGATGTGATATCTCAATACTTCTAATACCAAACCTGAGATCCTTCCTATAACATGAGATGTGATATCCAAATCCTTATCTTCCAAACCTGAGACCCTCCCTTTACCATGAGATGTGATATCCAACTCCTTCCCATTCCAATCCTGAGACTCTTCTGATAGCATAAGATATGATATCTCAATGCTTCTATACCAAACCTGAGATCCTTCTGATAGCATGAGATGTGATATCTCAATGCTTCTAATACCAAACCTGAGATCCTACCTCTAACATGAAATGTGATATCCAACTCTTTCCCCTTGCAAACCTGAGAGCCTTCCTATAGCATGAGATGTGATATCCAAGTCCTTCCCATTCCAATCCTGAGACCCTTCCTATAACATGAGATGTGATATCCAACTCCTTCCCATTCCAACCTGAGACCCTTCCTATAGCATGAGATGGGATATCTAACTCCTTCCAAATCCAACCCCGATACCCTTCCGATAGCATGAGATGTGATAACCCAATGCTTCTACCAAACCTGAGACCCATATTATGGCATGAGATGTGATATCAAACTCCTTCCCATTCTAATCCTGAGACCCTTCCTATAGCTTGAAATGTGATATCCAACTCCTTCCCATTCCAATTCTGAGACCCTTCCTATACCATGAGACTTGATATCTCAATGCTTCTAATACCAAACCTGAGACCCGTCCTATAACATGAGATGTGATATCCAAATCCTTCCCCTTCCAAACCTTAGACCCTTCCTTTATCATGAGATGTGATATCCAACTCCTTCCCATTCCAATCTTGAGACCCTTCCGATATCATGAAATGTGATATCTCAATGCTTCTATCAAACTTGAGACCCTCCCTATAGCATGAGATGTGATATCCAACTCCTTCCCATTCCAAACCTGAGACCCTTCTGATAGCATAAGATATGATATCTCAATGCTTCTATACCAAACCTGAGATCCTTCCGATAGCATGAGATGTGATATCTCAATACTTCTAATACCAAACCTGAGATCCTTCCTATAACATGAGATGTGATATCCAAATCCTTATCTTCCAAACCTGAGACCCTCCCTTTACCATGAGATGTGATATCCAACTCCTTCCCATTCCAATCCTGAGACTCTTCTGATAGCATAAGATATGATATCTCAATGCTTCTAATATCAAACTTGAGACCCTCCCTATAGAATGAGATGTGATATCCAAGTCCTTCCCATTCCAATCCTGAGACCCTTCCTATAGCATGAGATGTGATATCTCAATGCTTCTAATACCAAACCTGAGACCCTTCCTATAACATGAGATGGGAATATCCAACTCCTTCCCATTCCAATCTTGAGACCCTTCCGATAGCAGAGATGTGATATCTCAATGCTTATACCACACCTGAGATCCTTCCTATAACATGAGATGTGATATCCAACTCCTTCCCATTCCAATCCTGAGACACTTCCTATAGCATGAGATGTGATATCTCACTGCTTATACCAAACCTGAGACCCTTCCCATAGCAGGAGATGTGATATCCAACTCCTTCCCATTCCAATCCTCAGACCCTTCCTATAGCATGAGATGTGATATCTCAATGCTTCTAATGTCAAACTTGAGACCCTACCTATAGCATGAGATGTGATATCCAAGTCCTTCCCATTCCAATCCTGAGACACTTCCTATAGCATGAGATGTGATATCTCAATGCTTCTAATACCAAACCTGAGACTCTTCCTATAACATGAGATGGGATATCCAACTCCTTCCAATTCCAATCCTGAGACCCTTTTGATAGCAGAGATGTGATATCTCAATGTTTATACCAAACCTGAGACCCTTCCTACGGCATGAGATGTCATATTCAACTCCTTCCCATTCCAATCCTGAGACCCTTCCTATAGCATGAGATTTGATATCCAACTGCTTCCCATTCCAATCCTGAGACCCTTCCTATAGCATGAGATGTGATATCTCAATGCTTCTAATACCAAACCTGAGATCCTTCCTCTAACATGAAATGTGATATCCAACTCCTTCCCTTTCCAAACCTAAGAGCCTATCTATAGCATGAGATGTGATATCCAAGTCCTTCACATTCCAACCCTTAGACCCTTCCTACAGCATGCAATATGTTATCTCAATGATTCTAATAACAAACCTGAGACCCGTCCTATAACATGAGATGGGATATCCAACTCCTTCCCATTCCAATCCTGAGACACTTCTGATAGCAGAGATGTGATATCTCAATGCTTATACCAAACCTGAGACCCTTCCTATAACATGAGATGTGATATCCAAATCCTTCCCGTTCCAAACCTGAGACCCTTCCTTTAGCATGAGATGTGATATCCAGCTCCTTCCCATTCCAATCCTGAGACACTTCCGATAGCATGAGATGTGATATCTCACTGCTTATACCAAACCTGAGACCCTTCCCATAGCAGGAGATGTGATATCCAACTCCTTCCCATTCCAACCTGAGACACTTCCTATAGCATGAGAAGGGATATCTCACTGCTTATACCAAACCTGAGACCCTTCCCATAGCAGGAGATGTGATATCCAACTCCTTCCCATTCCAACCTGAGACACTTCCTATAGCATGAGAAGGGATATCCAACTCCTTCCCAATCCAAGCCTGAGACCCTTCCGATAGCAGAGATGTGATATCTCAATGCTTATACCAAACCTGAGACCCTTCCTATGGCATGAGATGTGATATCCAACTCCTTGCCATTCAAATCCTGAGACCCTTCCTATAGCATGAGAAGGGATATCCAACTCCTTCCCAATCCAATCCTGAGACCCTTCCGATAGCAGCGATGTGATATCTCAATGCTTCTACCAAACCTGAGACCCTTCCTTTAGCATGAGATGTGATATCCAAATCCTTCACATTCCAATCCTGAGACCCTTCCTATAGCATGAGATGTGATATCTCAATGCTTCTAATACCAAACCTGAGATCCTTCCTATAACATGAGATGTGATATCCAATTCCTTCCCATTCCAAACCTGAGACCCTTCCTATTGGATGAGATGTGATATCCAACTCCTTCCCATTCCAACCCTGAGACCCTTCCTATAGCATGAGATGTGATGTCTCAATGCGTCTAATACCAAACCTGAGATCCTTCCTATAACATGAGATGTGATATCCAACTCCTTCCATTCCAATCCTGAGACCCGTCCTATAGCATGAGATGTGATATCTCAATGCTTATACCAAACCTGAGACCCTTCCTATAGCATGAGATGTGATATCCAAGTCCTTCACATTCCAACCCTTAGACCCTTCCTACAGCATGCAATATGATATCTCAATGATTCTAATAACAAACCTGAGACCCGTCCTATAACATGAGATGGGATATCCAACTCCTTCCCATTCCAATCCTGAGACACTTCCGATAGCAGAGATGTGATATCTCAATGCTTATACCAAACCTGAGACCCTTCCTATAACATGAGATGTGATATCCAAATCCTTCCCGTTCCAAACCTGAGACCCTTCCTTTAGCATGAGATGTGATATCCAGCTCCTTCCCATTCCAATCCTGAGACACTTCCGATAGCATGAGATGTGATATCTCAATGCTTCTAATATCAAAACTGAGACCCTCCCTATAGCATGATATGTGATATCTAAGTCCTTCCCATTCCAATCCTGAGACCCTCCCTATAGCATGAGATGTGATATCCAACTCCTTCCCATTCCAATCCTGAGACCCTTCCTATAGCATGAGATATGATATCTCAATACTTCTAATACCAAACCTGAGATCCTTCCGATAGCATGAGATGTGATATCTCAATGCTTCTAATACCAAACCTGAGATCCTTCCTATAACATGAGATGTGATATCCAAATCCTTCCCCTTCCAAACCTGAGACCCTCCCTTTAGCATGAGATGTGATATCTAACTCCTTCCCATTCCATTCCTGAGACCCTTCTGATAGCATGAGATGTGATATCTCAATGCCTCTAATACCAAACCCGAGATCCTACCTCTAACATGAAATGAGATATCCAACTCTTTCCCCTTCCAAACCTGAGAGCCTTCCTATAGCATGAGATGTGATATCAAAGTCCTTCCCATTCCAATACTGAGACCCTTCCTATAGCTTGAGATGTGATATCCAACTCCTTCCCATTCCAATTCTGAGACCCTTCCTATAGCATGAGATGTGATATCTCAATGCTTATACCAAACCTGAGAGCCTACCTATAGCATGAGATGTGATATCCAAGTCCATCCCATTCCAATCCTTTGACCCTTCCTACAGCATGCGATGTGATATCTCAATGATTCTAATACCAAACCAGAGACTCTTCCTATAACATGAGATGGGATATCCAACTCCTTCCCATTCCAATTCTGAGACCCTTCCTATACTATGAGACTTGATATCTCAATGCTTCTAATACCAAACCTGAGACCCGTAATATAACATGAGATGTGATATCCAAATCCTTCCCCTTCCAAACCTTAGACCCTTCCTTTATCATGAGATGTGATATCCAACTCCTTCCCATTCCAATCCTGAGACCCTTCCGATATCATGAGATGTGATATCTCAAAGCTTCTAATATCAAACTTGAGACCCTCCCTATAGCATGAGATGTGATATCCAAGTCCTTCCCATTCCAATCCTGAGACCCTTCCTGTAGCATGAGATGTGATATCTCAATGCTTCTAATACCAAACCTGAGACCCTTCCTATAACATGAGATGGGAATATCCAACTCCTTCCCATTCCAATCTTGAGACCCTTCCGATAGCAGGGATGTGATATCTCAATGCTTATACCAAACCTGAGATCCTTCCTATAACATGAGATGTGATATCCAACTCCTTCCCATTCCAATCCTGAGACACTTCCTATAGCATGGGATGTGATATCTCACTGCTTATACCAAACCTGAGACCCTTCCCATAGCAGGAGATGTGATATCCAACTCCTTCCCATTCCAATCCTCAGACCCTTCCTATAGCATGAGATGTGATATCTCAATGCTTCTAATGTCAAACTTGAGACCCTACCTATAGCATGAGATGTGATATCCAAGTCCTTCCCATTCCAATCCTAAGACACTTCCTATAGCATGAGATGTGATATCTCAATGCTTCTAATACCAAACTTGAGACTCTTCCTATAACATGAGATGGGATATCCAACTCCTTCCCATTCCAATCCTGAGACCCTTTTGATAGCAGAGATGTGATATCTCAATGTTTATACCAAACCTGAGACCCTTCCTACGGCATGAGATGTCATATTCAACTCCTTCCCATTCCAATCCTGAGACCCTTCCTATAGCATGAGATTTGATATCCAACTCCTTCCCATTCCAATCCTGAGACCCTTCCTATAGCATGAGATGTGATGTCTCAATGCTTCTAATACCAAACCTGAGATCCTTCCTATAACATGAGATGTGATATCCAACTCCTTCCATTCCAATCCTGAGACCCTTCCTATAGCATGAGATGTGATATCTCAATGCTTATACCAAACCTGAGACCCTTCCTATAGCATGAGATGTGATATCCAACTCCTTCCCATTCCAATCCTGAGACCCTTCCTATAGCATGAGATGTGATATCTCAATGCTTCTAATACCAAACCTGAGATCCTTCCTCTAACATGAAATGTGAGATCCAACTCCTTCCCTTTCCAAACCTAAGAGCCTATCTATAGCATGAGATGTGATATCCAAGTCCTTCACATTCCAACCCTTAGACCCTTCCTACAGCATGCAATATGATATCTCAATGATTCCAATAACAAACCTGAGACCCGTCCTATAACATGAGATGGGATATCCAACTCCTTCCCATTCCAATCCTGAGACACTTCCGATAGCAGAGATGTGATATCTCAATGTTTATACCAAACCTGAGACCCTTCCTATAACATGAGATGTGATATCCAACTCCTTCCCGTTCCAAACCTGAGACCCTTCCTTTAGCATGAGATGTGATATCCAGCTCCTTCCCATTCAAATCCTGAGACACTTCCGATAGCATGAGATGTGATATCTCAATGCTTCTAATATCAAAACTGAGACCCTCCCTATAGCATGATATGTGATATCTAAGTCCTTCCCATTCCAATCCTGAGACCCTTCCTATAGCATGAGATGTGATATCTCAATGCTTCTACCAAACCTGAGACCCTTCCTTTAGCATGAGATGTGATATCCAACTCCTTCCCATTCCAATCCTGAGACCCTTCCTATAGCATGAGATGTGATATCTCAATACTTCTAATACCAAACCTGAGATCCTTCCGATAACATGAGATGTGATATCTCAATACTTCTAATACCAAACCTGAGATCCATCCTATAACATGAGATGTGATATCCAACTCCTTCCCTTTCCAAACCTGAGAGCCGTTCTATAGCATGAGATGTGATATCCAGGTCCTTCCCATTCCAATCCTTAGACCCTTCCTACAGCATGCAATATGATATCTCAATGCTTATACCAAACCTGAGAACCTTCCTATGGCCTGAGATGTCATGGCCTGAGATGTCATATACAACTCCTTCCCATTCCAATCCTGAGACCCTTCCTTTAGCATGCGATGTGATATCTCAATGCTTATACCAAATCTGAGACCCTTCCTATAGCATGAGATGTGATATCCAATTCCTTCCCATTCCAATCCTGAGACCCTCCCTATAGCATGAGATGTGATATCTCAATGCTTATACCAAACCTGAGAGCCTGCCTGTAACATGAGATTTGATATCCAAGTCCATCCCATTCCAATCCTTAGACCCTTCCTACACCATGCGATGTGATATCTCAATGATTCTAATACCAAACCAGAGACTCTTCCTATAACATGAGATGGGATATCCAACTCCTTCCCATTCCAATCCTGAGCCGCTTCCGATAGCAGAGATGTGATATCTCAATGCTTATACCAAACTTGAGACCCTTCCTATAACATGAGATGTGATATCCAACTCCTTCCCGTTCCAAACCTGAGACACTAACTATAGCATATGTGATATCCAACTCCTTCCCATTCCAAACATGAGACCCTTCCTATAGCAAGAAAGTAATATCCAACTCCTACCCATTCCAATCCTGAGACCCTTCCTATAGCAAGAGATGTGATATCCAAATCCTTCCCATTCCAATCCTGAGACCCTTCCTATAACATGAGATATGATATCCAACTCCTTCCCATTCCAACCTGAGACACTTCCTAAAGCATGAGAAGGGATATCCAACTCCTTCCCAATCCAATCCTGAGACCCTTCCGATAGCAGAGATGTGATATCTCAATGCTTATACCAAACCTGAGACCCTTCCTATGGCATGAGATGTGATATCCAACTCCTTGCCATTCAAATCCTGAGACCCTTCCTATAGCATGAGAAGGGATATCCAACTCCTTCCCAATCCAATCCTGAGACCCTTCCGATAGCAGCGACGTGATATCTCAATGCTTCTACCAAACCTGAGACCCTTCCTTTAGCATGAGATGTGATATCCAAATCCTTCACATTCCAATCCTGAGACCCTTCCTATAGCATGAGATGTGATATCTCAATGCTTCTAATACCAAACCTGAGATCCTTCCTATAACATGAGATGTGATATCCAATTCCTTCCCATTCCAAACCTGAGACCCTTCCTATTGGATGAGATGTGATATCCAACTCCTTCCCATTCCAACCCTGAGACCCTTCCTATAGCATGAGATGTGATGTCTCAATGCGTCTAATACCAAACCTGAGATCCTTCCTATAACATGACATGTGATATCCAACTCCTTCCATTCCAATCCTGAGACCCGTCCTATAGCATGACATGTGATATCTCAATGCTTATACCAAACCTGAGACCATTCCTATAGCATGAGATGTGATATCCAACTGCTTCCCATTCCAATCCTGAGACCCTTCCTATAGCATGAGATGTGATATCTCAATGCTTCTAATACCAAACCTGAGATCCTTCCTCTAACATGAAATGTGATATCCAACTCCTTCCCTTTCCAAACCTAAGAGCCTATCTATAGCATGAGATGTGATATCCAAGTCCTTCACATTCCAACCCTTAGACCCTTCCTACAGCATGCAATATGATATCTCAATGATTCTAATAACAAACCTGAGACCCGTCCTATAACATGAGATGGGATATCCAACTCCTTCCCATTCCAATCCTGAGACACTTCCGATAGCAGAGATGTGATATCTCAATGCTTATACCAAACCTGAGACCCTTCCTATAACATGAGATGTGATATCCAAATCCTTCCCGTTCCAAACCTGAGACCCTTCCTTTAGCATGAGATGTGATATCCAGCTCCTTCCCATTCCAATCCTGAGACACTTCCGATAGCATGAGATGTGATATCTCAATGCTTCTAATATCAAAACTGAGACCCTCCCTATAGCATGATATGTGATATCTAAGTCCTTCCCATTCCAATCCTGAGACCCTCCCTATAGCATGAGATGTGATATCCAACTCCTTCCCATTCCAATCCTGAGACCCTTCCTATAGCATGAGATATGATATCTCAATACTTCTAATACCAAACGTGAGATCCTTCCGATAACATGAGATGTGATATCCAAATCCTTCCCCTTCCAAACCTGAGACCCTCCCTTTAGCATGAGATGTGATATCTAACTCCTTCCCATTCCATTCCTGAGACCCTTCTGATAGCATGAGATGTGATATCTCAATGCCTCTAATACCAAACCTGAGATCCTTCCTCTAACATGAAATGTGATATCCAACTCCTTCCCTTTCCAAACCTAAGAGCCTATCTATAGCATGAGATGTGATATCCAAGTCCTTCACATTCCAACCCTTAGACCCTTCCTACAGCATACAATATGATATCTCAATGATTCTAATACCAAACCTGAGACCCTTCCTATAACATGAGATGGGAATATCCAACTCCTTCCCATTCCAATCTTGAGACCCTTCCGATAGCAGAGATGTGATATCTCAATGCTTATACCACACCTGAGATCCTTCCTATAACATGAGATGTGATATCCAACTCCTTCCCATTCCAATCCTGAGACACTTCCTATAGCATGAGATGTGATATCTCACTGCTTATACCAAACCTGAGACCCTTCCCATAGCAGGAGATGTGATATCCAACTCCTTCCCATTCCAATCCTCAGACCCTTCCTATAGCATGAGATGTGATATCTCAATGCTTCTAATGTCAAACTTGACACCCTACCTATAGCATGAGATGTGATATCCAAATCCTTCCCATTCCAATCCTGAGACACTTCCTATAGCATGAGATGTGATATCTCAATGCTTCTAATACCAAACCTGAGACTCTTCCTATAACATGAGATGGGATATCCAACTCCTTCCAATTCCAATCCTGAGACCCTTTTGATAGCAGAGATGTGATATCTCAATGTTTATACCAAACCTGAGACCCTTCCTACGGCATGAGATGTCATATTCAACTCCTTCCCATTCCAATCCTGAGACCCTTCCTATAGCATGAGATTTGATATCCAACTCCTTCCCATTCCAATCCTGAGACCCTTCCTATAGCATGAGATGTGATGTCTCAATGCTTCTAATACCAAACCTGAGATCCTTCCTATAACATGAGATGTGATATCCAACTCCTTCCATTCCAATCCTGAGACCCTTCCTATAGCATGAGATGTGATATGTCAATGCTTATACCAAACCTGAGACCCTTCCTACAGCATGAGATGTGATATCCAACTCCTTCCCATTCCAATCCTGAGACCCTTCCTATAGCCTGAGATGTGATATCTCAATGCCTCTAATACCAAACCTGAGATCCTTCCTCTAACATGAAATGTGATATCCAACTCCTTCACTTTCCAAACCTGAGAGCCTATCTATAGCATGAGATGTGATATCCAAGTCCTTCGCATTCCAATCCTTAGACCCTTCCTACAGCATGCAATATGATATCTCAATGATTCTAATAAAAAACCTGAGACCCGTCCTATAACATGAGATGGGATATCCAACTCCTTCCCATTCCAATCCTGAGACACTTCCGATAGCAGAGATGTGATATCTCAATGTTTATACCAAACCTGAGACCCTTCCTATAACATGAGATGTGATATCCAACTCCTTCCCGTTCCAAACCTGAGACCCTTCCTTTAGCATGAGATGTGATATCCAGCTCCTTCCCATTCCAATCCTGAGACACTTCCGATAGCATGAGATGTGATATCTCAATGCTTCTAATATCAAAACTGAGACCCTCCCTATAGCATGATATGTGATATCTAAGTCCTTCCCATTCCAATCCTGAGACCCTTCCTATAGCATGAGATGTGATATCTCAATGCTTCTACCAAACCTGAGACCCTTCCTTTAGCATGAGATGTGATATCCAACTCCTTCCCATTCCAATCCTGAGACCCTTCCTATAGCATGAGATGTGATATCTAAATACTTCTAATACCAAACCTGAGATCCTTCCGATAACATGAGATGTGATATCTCAATACTTCTAATACCAAACCTGAGATCCATCCTATAACATGAGATGTGATATCCAAATCCTTCCCCTTCCAAACCTGAGACCCTCCCTTTAGCATGAGATGTGATATCCAACTCCTTCCCATTCCAATCCTGAGACCCTTCTGATAGCATAAGATATGATATCTCAATGCTTCTATACCAAACCTGAGATCCTTCCGATAGCATGAGATGTGATATCTCAATACTTCTAATACCAAACCTGAGATCCTTCTTATAACATGAGATGTGATATCCAAATCCTTATCTTCCAAACCTGAGACCCTCCCTTTACCATGAGATGTGATATCCAACTCCTTCCCATTCCAATCCTGAGACTCTTCTGATAGCATAAGATATGATATCTCAATGCTTCTATACCAAACCTGAGATCCTTCTGATAGCATGAGATGTGATATCTCAATGCTTCTAATACCAAACCTGAGATCCTACCTCTAACATGAAATGTGATATCCAACTCTTTCCCCTTGCAAACCTGAGAGCCTTCCTATAGCATGAGATGTGATATCCAAGTCCTTCCCATTCCAATCCTGAGACCCTTCCTATAACATGAGATGTGATATCCAACTCCTTCCCATTCCAACCTGAGACCCTTCCTATAGCATGAGATGGGATATCTAACTCCTTCCAAATCCAATCCCGATACCCTTCCGATAGCATGAGATGTGATAACCCAATGCTTCTACCAAACCTGAGACCCATATTATGGCATGAGATGTGATATCAAACTCCTTCCCATTCTAATCCTGAGACCCTTCCTATAGCTTGAAATGTGATATCCAACTCCTTCCCATTCCAATTCTGAGACCCTTCCTATACCATGAGACTTGATATCTCAATGCTTCTAATACCAAACCTGAGACCCGTCCTATAACATGAGATGTGATATCCAAATCCTTCCCCTTCCAAACCTTAGACCCTTCCTTTATCATGAGATGTGATATCCAACTCCTTCCCATTCCAATCTTGAGACCCTTCCGATATCATGAAATGTGATATCTCAATGCTTCTATCAAACTTGAGACCCTCCCTATAGCATGAGATGTGATATCCAACTCCTTCCCATTCCAAACCTGAGACCCTTCTGATAGCATAAGATATGATATCTCAATGCTTCTATACCAAACCTGAGATCCTTCCGATAGCATGAGATGTGATATCTCAATACTTCTAATACCAAACCTGAGATCCTTCCTATAACATGAGATGTGATATCCAAATCCTTATCTTCCAAACCTGAGACCCTCCCTTTACCATGAGATGTGATATCCAACTCCTTCCCATTCCAATCCTGAGACTCTTCTGATAGCATAAGATATGATATCTCAATGCTTCTAATATCAAACTTGAGACCCTCCCTATAGAATGAGATGTGATATCCAAGTCCTTCCCATTCCAATCCTGAGACCCTTCCTATAGCATGAGATGTGATATCTCAATGCTTCTAATACCAAACCTGAGACCCTTCCTATAACATGAGATGGGAATATCCAACTCCTTCCCATTCCAATCTTGAGACCCTTCCGATAGCAGAGATGTGATATCTCAATGCTTATACCACACCTGAGATCCTTCCTATAACATGAGATGTGATATCCAACTCCTTCCCATTCCAATCCTGAGACACTTCCTATAGCATGAGATGTGATATCTCACTGCTTATACCAAACCTGAGACCCTTCCCATAGCAGGAGATGTGATATCCAACTCCTTCCCATTCCAATCCTCAGACCCTTCTTATAGCATGAGATGTGATGTCTCAATGCTTCTAATACCAAACCTGAGATCCTTCCTATAACATGAGATGTGATATCCAACTCCTTCCATTCCAATCCTGAGACCCTTCCTATAGCATGAGATGTGATATCTCAATGCTTATACCAAACCTGAGACCCTTCCTATAGCATGAGATGTGATATCCAACTCCTTCCCATTCCAATCCTGAGACCCTTCCTATAGCCTGAGATGTGATATCTCAATGCCTCTAATACCAAACCTGAGATCCTTCCTCTAACATGAAATGTGATATCCAACTCCTTCACTTTCCAAACCTGAGAGCCTATCTATAGCATGAGATGTGATATCCAAGTCCTTCGCATTCCAATCCTTAGACCCTTCCTACAGCATGCAATATGATATCTCAATGATTCTAATAAAAAACCTGAGACCCGTCCTATAACATGAGATGGGATATCCAACTCCTTCCCATTCCAATCCTGAGACACTTCCGATAGCAGAGATGTGATATCTCAATGTTTATACCAAACCTGAGACCCTTCCTATAACATGAGATGTGATATCCAACTCCTTCCCGTTCCAAACCTGAGACCCTTCCTTTAGCATGAGATGTGATATCCAGCTCCTTCCCATTCCAATCCTGAGACACTTCCGATAGCATGAGATGTGATATCTCAATGCTTCTAATATCAAAACTGAGACCCTCCCTATAGCATGATATGTGATATCTAAGTCCTTCCCATTCCAATCCTGAGACCCTTCCTATAGCATGAGATGTGATATCTCAATGCTTCTACCAAACCTGAGACCCTTGCTTTAGCATGAGATGTGATATCCAACTCCTTCCCATTCCAATCCTGAGACCCTTCCTATAGCATGAGATGTGATATCTAAATACTTCTAATACCAAACCTGAGATCCTTCCGATAACATGAGATGTGATATCTCAATACTTCTAATACCAAACCTGAGATCCATCCTATAACATGAGATGTGATATCCAAATCCTTCCCCTTCCAAACCTGAGACCCTCCCTTTAGCATGAGATGTGATATCCAACTCCTTCCCATTCCAATCCTGAGACCCTTCTGATAGCATAAGATATGATATCTCAATGCTTCTATACCAAACCTGAGATCCTTCCGATAGCATGAGATGTGATATCTCAATACTTCTAATACCAAACCTGAGATCCTTCCTATAACATGAGATGTGATATCCAAATCCTTATCTTCCAAACCTGAGACCCTCCCTTTACCATGAGATGTGATATCCAACTCCTTCCCATTCCAATCCTGAGACTCTTCTGATAGCATAAGATATGATATCTCAATGCTTCTATACCAAACCTGAGATCCTTCTGATAGCATGAGATGTGATATCTCAATGCTTCTAATACCAAACCTGAGATCCTACCTCTAACATGAAATGTGATATCCAACTCTTTCCCCTTGCAAACCTGAGAGCCTTCCTATAGCATGAGATGTGATATCCAAGTCCTTCCCATTCCAATCCTGAGACCCTTCCTATAACATGAGATGTGATATCCAACTCCTTCCCATTCCAACCTGAGACCCTTCCTATAGCATGAGATGGGATATCTAACTCCTTCCAAATCCAATCCCGATACCCTTCCGATAGCATGAGATGTGATAACCCAATGCTTCTACCAAACCTGAGACCCATATTATGGCATGAGATGTGATATCAAACTCCTTCCCATTCTAATCCTGAGACCCTTCCTATAGCTTGAAATGTGATATCCAACTCCTTCCCATTCCAATTCTGAGACCCTTCCTATACCATGAGACTTGATATCTCAATGCTTCTAATACCAAACCTGAGACCCGTCCTATAACATGAGATGTGATATCCAAATCCTTCCCCTTCCAAACCTTAGACCCTTCCTTTATCATGAGATGTGATATCCAACTCCTTCCCATTCCAATCTTGAGACCCTTCCGATATCATGAAATGTGATATCTCAATGCTTCTATCAAACTTGAGACCCTCCCTATAGCATGAGATGTGATATCCAACTCCTTCCCATTCCAAACCTGAGACCCTTCTGATAGCATAAGATATGATATCTCAATGCTTCTATACCAAACCTGAGATCCTTCCGATAGCATGAGATGTGATATCTCAATACTTCTAATACCAAACCTGAGATCCTTCCTATAACATGAGATGTGATATCCAAATCCTTATCTTCCAAACCTGAGACCCTCCCTTTACCATGAGATGTGATATCCAACTCCTTCCCATTCCAATCCTGAGACTCTTCTGATAGCATAAGATATGATATCTCAATGCTTCTAATATCAAACTTGAGACCCTCCCTATAGAATGAGATGTGATATCCAAGTCCTTCCCATTCCAATCCTGAGACCCTTCCTATAGCATGAGATGTGATATCTCAATGCTTCTAATACCAAACCTGAGACCCTTCCTATAACATGAGATGGGAATATCCAACTCCTTCCCATTCCAATCTTGAGACCCTTCCGATAGCAGAGATGTGATATCTCAATGCTTATACCACACCTGAGATCCTTCCTATAACATGAGATGTGATATCCAACTCCTTCCCATTCCAATCCTGAGACACTTCCTATAGCATGAGATGTGATATCTCACTGCTTATACCAAACCTGAGACCCTTCCCATAGCAGGAGATGTGATATCCAACTCCTTCCCATTCCAATCCTCAGACCCTTCCTATAGCATGAGATGTGATATCTCAATGCTTCTAATGTCAAACTTGAGACCCTACCTATAGCATGAGATGTGATATCCAAGTCCTTCCCATTCCAATCCTGAGACACTTCCTATAGCATGAGATGTGATATCTCAATGCTTCTAATACCAAACCTGAGACTCTTCCTATAACATGAGATGGGATATCCAACTCCTTCCAATTCCAATCCTGAGACCCTTTTGATAGCAGAGATGTGATATCTCAATGTTTATACCAAACCTGAGACCCTTCCTACGGCATGAGATGTCATATTCAACTCCTTCCCATTCCAATCCTGAGACCCTTCCTATAGCATGAGATTTGATATCCAACTCCTTCCCATTCCAATCCTGAGACCCTTCCTATAGCATGAGATGTGATGTCTCAATGCTTCTAATACCAAACCTGAGATCCTTCCTATAACATGAGATGTGATATCCAACTCCTTCCATTCCAATCCTGAGACCCTTCCTATAGCATGAGATGTGATATCTCAATGCTTATACCAAACCTGAGACCCTTCCTATAGCATGAGATGTGATATCCAACTCCTTCCCATTCCAATCCTGAGACCCTTCCTATAGCCTGAGATGTGATATCTCAATGCCTCTAATACCAAACCTGAGATCCTTCCTCTAACATGAAATGTGATATCCAACTCCTTCACTTTCCAAACCTGAGAGCCTATCTATAGCATGAGATGTGATATCCAAGTCCTTCGCATTCCAATCCTTAGACCCTTCCTACAGCATGCAATATGATATCTCAATGATTCTAATAAAAAACCTGAGACCCGTCCTATAACATGAGATGGGATATCCAACTCCTTCCCATTCCAATCCTGAGACACTTCCGATAGCAGAGATGTGATATCTCAATGTTTATACCAAACCTGAGACCCTTCCTATAACATGAGATGTGATATCCAACTCCTTCCCGTTCCAAACCTGAGACCCTTCCTTTAGCATGAGATGTGATATCCAGCTCCTTCCCATTCCAATCCTGAGACACTTCCGATAGCATGAGATGTGATATCTCAATGCTTCTAATATCAAAACTGAGACCCTCCCTATAGCATGATATGTGATATCTAAGTCCTTCCCATTCCAATCCTGAGACCCTTCCTATAGCATGAGATGTGATATCTCAATGCTTCTACCAAACCTGAGACCCTTGCTTTAGCATGAGATGTGATATCCAACTCCTTCCCATTCCAATCCTGAGACCCTTCCTATAGCATGAGATGTGATATCTAAATACTTCTAATACCAAACCTGAGATCCTTCCGATAACATGAGATGTGATATCTCAATACTTCTAATACCAAACCTGAGATCCATCCTATAACATGAGATGTGATATCCAAATCCTTCCCCTTCCAAACCTCAGACCCTCCCTTTAGCATGAGATGTGATATCCAACTCCTTCCCATTCCAATCCTGAGACCCTTCTGATAGCATAAGATATGATATCTCAATGCTTCTATACCAAACCTGAGATCCTTCCGATAGCATGAGATGTGATATCTCAATGCTTCTAATACCAAACCTGAGATCCTACCTCTAACATGAAATGTGATATCCAACTCTTTCCCCTTGCAAACCTGAGAGCCTTCCTATAGCATGAGATGTGATATCCAAGTCCTTCCCATTCCAATCCTGAGACCCTTCCTATAACATGAGATGTGATATCCAACTCCTTCCCATTCCAACCTGAGACCCTTCCTATAACATGAGATGGGATATCTAACTCCTTCCAAATCCAATCCCGATACCCTTCCGATAGCATGAGATGTGATAACCCAATGCTTCTACCAAACCTGAGACCCATATTATGGCATGAGATGTGATATCAAACTCCTTCCCATTCTAATCCTGAGACCCTTCCTATAGCTTGAAATGTGATATCCAACTCCTTCCCATTCCAATTCTGAGACCCTTCCTATACCACGAGACTTGTATCTCAATGCTTCTAATACCAAACCTGAGACCCGTCCTATAACATGAGATGTGATATCCAAATCCTTCCCCTTCCAAACCTTAGACCCTTCCTTTATCATGAGATGTGATATCCAACTCCTTCCCATTCCAATCTTGAGACCCTTCCGATATCATGAAATGTGATATCTCAATGCTTCTATCAAACTTGAGACCCTCCCTATAGCATGAGATGTGATATCCAACTCCTTCCCATTCCAATCCTGAGACCCTTCTGATAGCATAAGATATGATATCTCAATGCTTCTATACCAAACCTGAGATCCTTCCGATAGCATGAGATGTGATATCTCAATACTTCTAATACCAAACCTGAGATCCTTCCTATAACATGAGATATGATATCCAAATCCTTATCTTCCAAACCTGAGACCCTCCCTTTACCATGAGATGTGATATCCAACTCCTTCCCATTCCAATCCTGAGACTCTTCTGATAGCATAAGATATGATATCTCAATGCTTCTATACCAAACCTGAGATCCTTCTGATAGCATAAGAAGTGATATCTCAATGCTTCTAATACCAAACCTGAGATCCTACCTCTAACATGAAATGTGATATCCAACTCTTTCCCCTTGCAAACCTGAGAGCCTTCCTATAGCATGAGATGTGATATCCAAGTCCTTCCCATTCCAATCCTGAGACCCTTCCTATAACATGAGATGTGATATCCAACTCCTTCCCATTCCAACCTGAGACCCTTCCTATAGCATGAGATGGGATATCCAACTCCTTCCAAATCCAATCCCGATACCCTTCCGATAGCATGAGATGTGATAACCCAATGCTTCTACCAAACCTGAGACCCATATTATGGCATGAGATGTGATATCAAACTCCTTCCCATTCTAATCCTGAGACCCTTCCTATAGCTTGAAATGTGATATCCAACTCCTTCCCATTCCAATTCTGAGACCCTTCCTATACCATGAGACTTGATATCTCAATGCTTCTAATACCAAACCTGAGACCCGTCCTATAACATGAGATGTGATATCCAAATCCTTCCCCTTCCAAACCTTAGACCCTTCCTTTATCATGAGATGTGATATCCAACTCCTTCCCATTCCAATCTTGAGACCCTTCCGATATCATGAAATGTGATATCTCAATGCTTCTATCAAACTTGAGACCCTCCCTATAGCATGAGATGTGATATCCAAGTCCTTCCCATTCCAATCCTGAGACCCTTCCTATAGCATGAGATGTGATATCTCAATGCTTCTAATACCAAACCTGAGACCCTTCCTATAACATGAGATGGGAATATCCAACTCCTTCCCATTCCAATCCTTAGACCCTTCCTACAGCATGCAATATGATATCTCAATGATTTTAATAAAAAACCTGAGACCCGTCCTATAACATGAGATGGGATATCCAACTCCTTCCCATTCCAATCCTGAGACACTTCCGATAGCAGAGATGTGATATCTCAATGTTTATACCAAACCTGAGACCCTTCCTATAACACGAGATGTGATATCCAACTCCTTCCCATTCCAATCCTGAGACCCTTCCTATAGCATGAGATGTGATATCTAACTCCATCCCATTCCAATCCTGAGACCCTTCCTATAGCATGAGATGTGATGTCTCAATGCTTCTAATACCAAACCTGAGATCCTTCCTTTAACATGAGATGTGATATCCAACTCCTTCCATTCCAATCCTTAGACCCTTCCTACAGCATGCAATATGATATCTCAATGATTTTAATAAAAAACCTGAGACCCGTCCTATAACATGAGATGGGATATCCAACTCCTTCCCATTCCAATCCTGAGACACTTCCGATAGCAGAGATGTGATATCTCAATGTTTATACCAAACCTGAGACCCTTCCTATAACATGAGATGTGATATCCAACTCCTTCCCGTTCCAAACCTGAGACCCTTCCTTTAGCATGAGATGTGATATCCAGCTCCTTCCCATTCCAATCCTGAGAAACTTCCGATAACATGAGATGTGATATCTTAATGCTTCTAATATCAAAACTGAGACCCTCCCTATAGCATATGTGATATCTAAATCCTTCCCATTCCAATCCTGAGACCCTATAGCATGAGATGTGCTATCTCAATGCTTATCCTTGATTCCTGTAGTAAATTGATTTCCTTTGCAGGCCGACTCCTGTCACGAATGCCTTGTCTGCATGCATTCTCTCCTGGCCATTCGCTCACCGTGGCTATTTGCCTACCCCCTTCCTCTCTTAGTGGATGGACTTCTCCATCCTAGCCTCCTACCACTCAACTCCGCCTACTTGGAGAATTCAACATGAACCTGTATGCTTCCTGACCTGGACTTTTACGAGATCTGCAACTCTTCATGTCGCTGGCCCTACACACTGCAGGGAATACTCAGGATTTTCTGATCTCAGACCTCCCCCTCTGTAACCCTCTCAACAATCCTCTCCCGTGGTGATCAAGTTCTCATCTCCAAAGAAGGCTAACTGCCAGCTATTCCTCCTCAGAGGAGTTCTCCCTTTCTGTCCCTGCTCCCTGCACAGTTTCGCGATGCAAACACTCGCTTTCCTGCTCTCTGGCTTAGACGCTTTTCCTTCTCAGAGGCCTTCTTCCTTTCTGCCCTTTTCGCGTTGCAAGTACTCGCTTCCCAGCTCTCTGGTTTAGACGCGTGTTCCCTGCCTTCTCTCCTCTTCCCGCTGCCTTCAAATAAAAAAATGAGCTCCAAAAGATACACAGTGCTCAGAATGCTCTATAACACCCATTATTCAACATATAGCCGTAACCCGCTAGACGTATTGAAACGTGCTGTAAACTAGCAAAAACAGCTAGAAAATGTACTTTCCTCGCGTTTTTGTAAATGCTAATTCTGATGGGTTCCCATGTATGTACTGTCCGTGCGTTTGTTGTCGAATCCTGAAGTTTTTAACCACTGTTCTCCCATACAAGGGGGGGTCAACGTCTACTGCTGTTCACAGGCTGAATGTATACGGCTGAAATCTTCAAGGCATTATCAGCTTTCCTGACTGTTTTGGAACGTGTATTTGCCATCTGTTAATGCAGTCGCCCTGTGTTCATCGTCCCTTCTACTTCACAGGCTGCACTCCCCTGGTGATCACATTCTCCTCTCCAGAGCAGGCTGACTACCAGCTGCTCCTCCTCATAGGCGTTCATCCTTTCTGTCCCTGCTCCCTGCACCGTTCCGCGTTGCATGTACTCGCTTCCCAGCTCTCTGGTTTAGATGCGTGTTCCCTGCCTTCTCTCCTCTTCCTACAGCCTTCCAATGAGCTCCACAAGATAGTGTTCAGAATGCTTTATAACCCCATTATTCAACATATAGCTGTAACCCGCTAGACATATTGAAACGTGCTAAAAACGAGCAGAAACAGCTCGAAAATGTACTTTTCTCGCGTTTTGGTAAATGCGAATTCTGGTGGATTCCCATTTTGTACTCTGTTCGTGCGTTTGTTCAGTCGAATCCTGGTCTTTTGAACCACTCTTCTCCCATACAAAGGAGGGTCAAAATGTGTTGTTCACAGGCTGAATTTATACTGCTGAAATGCTCGCTTCCCTGCTCTCTGGTTTAGATGCGTGTTCCCTGCCTTCTCTCCTCTTCCTACAGCCTTCCAATGAGCTCCACTAGATAGTGTTCAGAATGCTTTATAACCCCATTATTCAACATATAGCTGTAACCCGCTAGACGTATTGAAACGTGCTAAAAACTAGCAAAAATAGCTAGAAAATGTACTTCCCTCGCGTTTTTGTAAATGCGAATTCTGGTGAGTTCCCATGTTGTATGTACTGTGTCCGTGCGTTTGTGTCGAATCCTGACGTTTTTAACCACTGTTCTCCCATACTAGGGAGGGGGGGGGTCAACATCTGCTGTTCACAGGCTGAATGTATACGGCTGAAATCTTCAAGGCATTATCAGCTTTCCTGACTGTTTTGGAACGTGTATTTGCCATCTGTTAATGCAGTCGCCCTTTGTTCATCGTTCCTTCTAGTTTACAGGCTGCACTCCCCTAGTGATCACATTCTTCTCACCTATGCAGGCTAACTACCAGCTGCTCCTCCTCATAGGTGTTCATCCTTTCTGTCCCTGCTCCCAGCACCGTTTCGCGTTGCATGTACTCGCTTCCCAGCTCTCTGGTTGAGATGCGTGTTCCCTGCCTTCTCTCCTCTTGCTACAGCCTTCCAATTTGCTCCACAAGATACAGTGTTCAGAATGCTTTATAACACCCATTATTCAACATATAGCTGAACCCGATAGACGTATTGAAACGTGCTAAAAACTAGCAAAAACAGCTAGAAAATGTACTTCCCTCGCGTTTTGGTAAATGCAGGGTACACACGTCTAAACCAGAGAGCAGGGAAGCGAGCATTTCAGCAGTATAAATTCAGCCTGTGAACAACACATTTTGACCCTCCCTTGTATGGGAGAAGAGTGGTTCAAAAGACCAGGATTCGACTGAACAAACGCACGAACAGAGTACAAAATGGGAATCCACCAGAATTCGCATTTACCAAAACGCGAGGAAAGTACATGTTCTAGCTGTTTCTGCTCGTTTTTAGCACGTTTCAATACGTCTAGCGGGTTACAGCTATATGTTGAATAATGGGGTTATAAAGCATTCTGAACACTATCTAGTGGAGCTCATTGGAAGGCTGTAGGAAGAGGAGAGAAGGCAGGGAACACGCATCTAAACCAGAGAGCAGGGAAGCGAGCATTTCAGCAGTATAAATTCAGCCTGTGAACAACACATTTTGACCCTCCTTTGTATGGGAGAAGAGTGGTTCAAAAGACCAGGATTCGACTGAACAAACGCACGAACAGAGTACAAAATGGGAATCCACCAGAATTCGCATTTACCAAAACGCGAGAAAAGTACATTTTCGAGCTGTTTCTGCTCGTTTTTAGCACGTTTCAATATGTCTAGCGGGTTACAGCTATATGTTGAATAATGGGGTTATAAAGCATTCTGAACACTATCTTGTGGAGCTCATTGGAAGGCTGTAGGAAGAGGAGAGAAGGCAGGGAACACGCATCTAAACCAGAGAGCTGGGAAGCGAGTACATGCAACGCGGAACGGTGCAGGGAGCAGGGACAGAAAGGATGAACGCCTATGAGGAGGAGCAGCTGGTAGTCAGCCTGCTCTGGAGAGGAGAATGTGATCACCAGGGGAGTGCAGCCTGTGAAGTAGAAGGGACGATGAACACAGGGCGACTGCATTAACAGATGGCAAATACACGTTCCAAAACAGTCAGGAAAGCTGATAATGCCTTGAAGATTTCAGCCGTATACATTCAGCCTGTGAACAGCAGTAGACGTTGACCCCCCCTTGTATGGGAGAACAGTGGTTAAAAACTTCAGGATTCGACAACAAACGCACGGACAGTACATACATGGGAACCCATCAGAATTAGCATTTACAAAAACGCGAGGAAAGTACATTTTCTAGCTGTTTTTGCTAGTTTACAGCACGTTTCAATACGTCTAGCGGGTTACGGCTATATGTTGAATAATGGGTGTTATAGAGCATTCTGAGCACTGTGTATCTTTTGGAGCTCATTTTTTTATTTGAAGGCAGCGGGAAGAGGAGAGAAGGCAGGGAACACGCGTCTAAACCAGAGAGCTGGGAAGCGAGTACTTGCAACGCGAAAAGGGCAGAAAGGAAGAAGGCCTCTGAGAAGGAAAAGCGTCTAAGCCAGAGAGCAGGAAAGCGAGTGTTTGCATCGCGAAACTGTGCAGGGAGCAGGGACAGAAAGGGAGAACTCCTCTGAGGAGGAATAGCTGGCAGTTAGCCTTCTTTGGAGATGAGAACTTGATCACCACGGGAGAGGATTGTTGAGAGGGTTACAGAGGGGGAGGTCTGAGATCAGAAAATCCTGAGTATTCCCTGCAGTGTGTAGGGCCAGCGACATGAAGAGTTGCAGATCTCGTAAAAGTCCAGGTCAGGAAGCATACAGGTTCATGTTGAATTCTCCAAGTAGGCGGAGTTGAGTGGTAGGAGGCTAGGATGGAGAAGTCCATCCACTAAGAGAGGAAGGGGGTAGGCAAATAGCCACGGTGAGCGAATGGCCAGGAGAGAATGCATGCAGACAAGGCATTCGTGACAGGAGTCGGCCTGCAAAGGAAATCAATTTACTACAGGAATCAAGGATAAGCATTGAGATAGCACATCTCATGCTATAGGGTCTCAGGATTGGAATGGGAAGGATTTAGATATCACATATGCTATAGGGAGGGTCTCAGTTTTGATATTAGAAGCATTAAGATATCACATCTCATGTTATCGGAAGTTTCTCAGGAATGGAATGGGAAGGAGCTGGATATCACATCTCATGCTAAAGGAAGGGTCTCAGGTTTGGAACGGGAAGGAGTTGGATATCACATCTCATGTTATAGGAAGGGTCTCAGGTTTGGTATAAACATTGAGATATCACATCTCTGCTATCGGAAGTGTCTCAGGATTGGAATGGGAAGGAGTTGGATATCCCATCTCATGTTATAGGACGGGTCTCAGGTTTTTTATTAAAATCATTGAGATATCATATTGCATGCTGTAGGAAGGGTCTAAGGATTGGAATGGAAGGAGTTGGATATCACATCTCATGTTAAAGGAAGGATCTCAGGTTTGGTATTAGAAGCATTGAGACATCACATCTCATGCTATAGGAAGGGTCTCAGGATTGGAATGGGATGGAGTTAGATATCACATCTCATGCTATAGGAAGGGTCTCAGGATTGGAATGGGAAGGAGTTGGATATCACATCTCGTGTTATAGGAAGGGTCTCAGGTTTGGTATAAACATTGAGATATCACATCTCTGCTATCGGAAGTGTCTCAGGATTGGAATGGGAAGGAGTTGGATATCCCATCTCATGTTATAGGACGGGTCTCAGGTTTTTTATTAAAATCATTGAGATATCATATTGCATGCTGTAGGAAGGGTCTAAGGATTGGAATGGGAAGGAGTTGGATATTCCCATCTCATGTTATAGGAAGGGTCTCAGGTTTGGTATTAGAAGCATTGAGATATCACATCTCATGCTATAGGAAGGGTCTCAGGATTGGAATGGGAAGGACTTGGATATCACATCTCATGCTATAGGGAGGGTCTCAAGTTTGATAGAAGCATTGAGATATCACATTTCATGATATCGGAAGGGTCTCAAGATTGGAATGGGAAGGAGTTGGATATCACATCTCATGATAAAGGAAGGGTCTAAGGTTTGGAAGGGGAAGGATTTGGATATCACATCTCATGTTATAGGACGGGTCTCAGGTTTGGTATTAGAAGCATTGAGATATCAAGTCTCATGGTATAGGAAGGGTCTCAGAATTGGAATGGGAAGGAGTTGGATATCACATTTCAAGCTATAGGAAGGGTCTCAGGATTAGAATGGGAAGGAGTTTGATATCACATCTCATGCCATAATATGGGTCTCAGGTTTGGTAGAAGCATTGGGTTATCACATCTCATGCTATCGGAAGGGTATCGGGATTGGATTTGGAAGGAGTTGGATATCCCATCTCATGCTATAGGAAGGGTCTCAGGTTGGAATGGGAAGGAGTTGGATATCACATCTCATGTTATAGGAAGGGTCTCAGGATTGGAATGGGAAGGACTTGGATATCACATCTCATGCTATAGGAAGGCTCTCAGGTTTGCAAGGGGAAAGAGTTGGATATCACATTTCATGTTAGAGGTAGGATCTCAGGTTTGGTATTAGAAGCATTGAGATATCACATCTTATGCTATCAGAAGGATCTCAGGTTTGGTATAGAAGCATTGAGATATCATATCTTATGCTATCAGAAGAGTCTCAGGATTGGAATGGGAAGGAGTTGGATATCACATCTCATGGTAAAGGGAGGGTCTCAGGTTTGGAAGATAAGGATTTGGATATCATATCTCATGTTATAGGAAGGATCTCAGGTTTGGTATTAGAAGTATTGAGATATCACATCTCATGCTATCGGAAGGATCTCAGGTTTGGTATAGAAGCATTGAGATATCATATCTTATGCTATCAGAAGGGTCTCAGGATTGGAATGGGAAGGAGTTGGATATCACATCTCATGCTATAGGGAGGGTCTCAAGTTTGATAGAAGCATTGAGATATCACATTTCATGATATCGGAAGGGTCTCAAGATTGGAATGGGAAGGAGTTGGATATCACATCTCATGATAAAGGAAGGGTCTAAGGTTTGGAAGGGGAAGGATTTGGATATCACATCTCATGTTATAGGACGGGTCTCAGGTTTGGTATTAGAAGCATTGAGATACAAGTCTCGTGGTATAGGAAGGGTCTCAGAATTGGAATGGGAAGGAGTTGGATATCACATTTCAAGCTATAGGAAGGGTCTCAGGATTAGAATGGGAAGGAGTTTGATATCACATCTCATGCCATAATATGGGTCTCAGGTTTGGTAGAAGCATTGGGTTATCACATCTCATGCTATCGGAAGGGTATCGGGATTGGATTTGGAAGGAGTTAGATATCCCATCTCATGCTATAGGAAGGGTCTCAGGTTGGAATGGGAAGGAGTTGGATATCACATCTCATGTTATAGGAAGGGTCTCAGGATTGGAATGGGAAGGACTTGGATATCACATCTCATGCTATAGGAAGGCTCTCAGGTTTGCAAGGGGAAAGAGTTGGATATCACATTTCATGTTAGAGGTAGGATCTCAGGTTTGGTATTAGAAGCATTGAGATATCACATCTCATGCTATCAGAAGGATCTCAGGTTTGGTATAGAAGCATTGAGATATCATATCTTATGCTATCAGAAGAGTCTCAGGATTGGAATGGGAAGGAGTTGGATATCACATCTCATGGTAAAGGGAGGGTCTCAGGTTTGGAAGATAAGGATTTGGATATCACATCTCATGTTATAGGAAGGATCTCAGGTTTGGTATTAGAAGTATTGAGATATCACATCTCATGCTATCGGAAGGATCTCAGGTTTGGTATAGAAGCATTGAGATATCATATCTTATGCTATCAGAAGGGTCTCAGGATTGGAATGGGAAGGAGTTGGATATCACATCTCATGCTAAAGGGAGGGTCTCAGGTTTGGAAGGGGAAGGATTTGGATATCACATCTCATGTTATAGGATGGATCTCAGGTTTGGTATTAGAAGTATTGAGATATCACATCTCATGTTATCGGAAGGATCTCAGGTTTGGTATTAGAAGTATTTAGATATCACATCTCATGCTATAGGAAGGGTCTCAGGATTGGAATGGGAAGGAGTTGGATATCACATCTCATGCTAAAGCAAGGGTCTCAGGTTTGGTAGAAGCATTGAGATATCACATCTCATGCTATAGGAAGGGTCTCAGGATTGGAATGGGAAGGACTTAGATATCACATATCATGCTATAGGGAGGGTCTCAGTTTTGATATTAGAAGCATTGAGATATCACATCTCATGCTATCGGAAGTGTCTCAGGATTGGAATGGGAAGGAGCTGGATATCACATCTCATGCTAAAGGAAGGGTCTCAGGTTTGGAACGGGAAGGAGTTGGATATCACATCTCATGTTATAGGAAGGGTCTCAGGTTTGGTATAAACATTGAGATATCACATCTCTGCTATCGGAAGTGTCTCAGGATTGGAATGGGAAGGAGTTGGATATCCCATCTCATGTTATAGGACGGGTCTCAGGTTTTTTATTAGAATCATTGAGATATCATATTGCATGCTGTAGGAAGGGTCTAAGGATTGGAATGCGAAGGACTTGGATATCACATCTCATGCTATAGATAGGCTCTCAGGTTTGGAAAGTGAAGGAGTTGGATATCACATTTCATGTTAGAGGAAGGATCTCAGGTTTGGTATTAGAGGCATTGAGATATCACATCTCAGGCTATAGGAAGGGTCTCAGGATTGGAATGGGAAGGAGTTGGATATCACATCTCATGCTATAGGAAGGGTCTCAGGTTTGGTATAAGCATTGAGATATCACATCTCATGCTATAGGAAGGGTCTCAGGATTGGAATGGAAGGAGTTGGATATCACATCTCATGTTATAGGAAGGATCTCAGGTTTGGTATTAGAAGCATTGAGACATCACATCTCATGCTATAGGAAGGGTCTCAGGATTGGAATGGGAAGGAGTTGGATATCAAATCTCATGCTATAGGAAGGGTCTCAGGATTGGAATGGGAAGGAGTTGAATATGACATCTCATGCCGTAGGAAGGGTCTCAGGTTTGGTATAAACATTGAGATATCACATCTCTGCTATCAAAAGGGTCTCAGGATTGGAATTGGAAGGAGTTGGATATCCCATCTCATGTTATAGGAAGAGTCTCAGGTTTGGTATTAGAAGCATTGAGATATCACATCTCATGCTATAGGAAGTGTCTCAGGATTGGAATGGGAAGGACTTGGATATCACATCTCATGCTATAGGTAGGGTCTCAAGTTTGACATTAGAAGCATTGAGATATCACATCTCATGCTATAGGAAGGGTCTGAGGATTGGAATGGGAAGGAGTTGGATATCACATCTCCTGCTATGGGAAGGGTCTCAGGTTTGGTATAAGCAGTGAGATATCACATCTCATGCTATAGGAAGTGTCTCAGGATTGGAATGGGAAGGAGTTGGATATCACATCTCATGTTATAGGAAGGATCTCAGGTGTGGTATAAGCATTGAGATATCACATCTCTGCTATCGGAAGGGTCTCAAGATTGGAATGGGAAGGAGTTGGATATTCCCATCTCATGTTATAGGAAGGGTCTCAGGTTTGGTATTAGAAGCATTGAGATATCACATCTCATGCTATAGGAAGGGTCTCAGGATTGGAATGGGAAGGACTTGGATATCACATCTCATTCTATAGGGAGGGTCTCAAGTTTGATATTAGAAGCATTGAGATATCATATCTTATGCTATCAGAAGAGTCTCAGGATTGGAATGGGAAGGAGTTGGATATCACATCTCATGGTAAAGGGAGGGTCTCAGGTTTGGAAGATAAGGATTTGGATATCACATCTCATGTTATAGGAAGGATCTCAGGTTTGGTATTAGAAGTATTGAGATATCACATCTCATGCTATCGGAAGGATCTCAGGTTTGGTATAGAAGCATTGAGATATCATATCTTATGCTATCAGAAGGGTCTCAGGTTTGGAATGGGAAGGAGTTGGATATCACATCTCATGCTATAGGGAGGGTCTCAAGTTTGATAGAAGCATTGAGATATCACATTTCATGATATCGGAAGGGTCTCAAGATTGGAATGGGAAGGAGTTGGATATCAAATCTCATGATAAAGGAAGGGTCTAAGGTTTGGAAGGGGAAGGATTTGGATATCACATCTCATGTTATAGGACGGGTCTCAGGTTTGGTATTAGAAGCATTGAGATATCAAGTCTCATGGTATAGGAAGGGTCTCAGAATTGGAATGGGAAGGCTCTCAGGTTTGCAAGGGGAAAGAGTTGGATATCACATTTCATGTTAGAGGTAGGATCTCAGGTTTGGTATTAGAAGTATTGAGATATCACATCTCATGCTATCAGAAGGATCTCAGGTTTGGTATAGAAGCATTGAGATATCATATCTTATGCTATCAGAAGAGTCTCAGGATTGGAATGGGAAGGAGTTGGATATCACATCTCATGGTAAAGGAAGGGTCTCAGGTTTGGAAGATAAGGATTTGGATATCACATCTCATGTTATAGGAAGGATCTCAGGTTTGGTATTAGAAGTATTGATATCTCAATACTTCTCACATCTCATGCTATCGGAAGGATCTCAGGTTTGGTATAGAAGCATTGAGATATATCTTATGCTATCAGAAGGGTCTCAGGATTGGAATGGGAAGGAGTTGGATATCACATCTCATGCTAAAGGGAGGGTCTCAGGTTTGGAAGGGGAAGGATTTGGATATCACATCTCATGTTATAGGATGGATCTCAGGTTTGGTATTAGAAGTATTGAGATATCACATCTCATGTTATCGGAAGGATCTCAGGTTTGGTATTAGAAGTATTGAGATATCACATCTCATGCTATAGGAAGGGTCTCAGGATTGGAATGGGAAGGAGTTGGATATCACATCTCATGCTAAAGGAAGGGTCTCAGGTTTGGTAGAAGCATTGAGGTATCACATCTCATGCTATAGGAAGGCTCTCAGGATTGGAATGGGAAGGACTTAGATATCACATATCATGCTATAGGGAGGGTCTCGGTTTTGATATTAGAAGCATTGAGATATCACATCTCATGCTATCGGAAGTGTCTCAGGATTGGAATGGGAAGGAGCTGGATATAACATCTCATGCTAAAGGAAGGGTCTCAGGTTTGGAACGGGAAGGAGTTGGATATCACATCTCATGTTATAGGAAGGGTCTCAGGTTTGGTATAAACATTGAGATATCACATCTCTGCTATCGGAAGTGTCTCAGGATTGGAATGGGAAGGAGTTGAATATCCCATCTCATGTTATAGGACGGGTCTCAGGTTTTTCATTAGAATCATTGAGATATCATATTGCATGATGTAGGAAGGGTCTAAGGATTGGAATGGGAAGGACTTAGATCTCACATCTCATGCTATAGATAGGCTCTCAGGTTTGGAAAGTGAAGGAGTTGGATATCACATTTCATGTTAGAGGAAGGATCTCAGGTTTGGTATTAGGGGCATTGAGATATCACATCTCAGGCTATAGAAAGGGTCTCAGGATTGGAATGGGAAGGAGTTGGATATCACATCTCATGCTATAGGAAGGGTCTCAAGTTTGGTAGAACCATTGAGATATCACATCTCATGCTATAGGAAGGGTCTCAGGATTGGAATGGAAGGAGTTGGATATCACATCTCATGTTATAGGAAGGATATCAGGTTTGGTATTAGAAGCATTGAGACATCACATCTCATGCTATAGGAAGGGTCTCAGGATTGGAATGGGAAGGAGTTGGATATCACATCTCATGCTATAGGAAGGGTCTCAGGATTGGAATGGGAAGGAGTTGAATATGACAACTCATGCCGTAGGATGGGTCTCAGGTTTGGTATAAACATTGAGATATCACATCTCTGCTATCAAAAGGGTCTCAGGATTGGAATGGGAAGGAGTTGGATTCCCCATCTCATGTTATAGGAAGAGTCTCAGGTTTGGTATTAGAAGCATTGAGATATCACATCTCATGCTATAGGAAGTGTCTCAGGATTGGAATGGGAAGGACTTGGATATCACATCTCATGCTATGGGAAGGGTCTCAGGTTTGGTATAAGCAGTGAGATATCACATCTCATGCTATAGGAAGTGTCTCAGGACATCTCATGTTATAGGAAGGATCTCAGGTTTGGTATAAGCATTGAGATATCACATCTCTGCTATCGGAAGGGTCTCAGGATTGGAATGGGAAGGAGTTGGATATTCCCATCTCATGTTATAGGAAGGGTCTCAGGTTTGGTATTAGAAGCATTGAGATATCACATCTCATGCTATAGGAAGGGTCTCAGGATTGGAATGGGAAGGACTTGGATATCAAATCTCACGCTATAGGGAGGGTCTCAAGTTTGATATTAGAAGCTTTGAGATATCACATCTCATGATATCGGAAGGGTCTCAGGATTGGAATGGGAAGGAGTTGGATATCACATCTCATGCTAAAGGGAGGGTCTCAGGTTTGGAAGGGGAAGGATTTGGATATCACATCTCATGTTATAGGAAGGATCTCAGGTTTGGTATTAGAAGCATTGAGATATCACATCTCATGCTATCGGAAGGATCTCAGGTTTGGTATTAGAAGCATTGAGATATCACATCTCATGCTATCAGAAGAGTCTCAGGATTGGAATAGGAAGGAGTTGGATATCACATCTCATGCTAAAGGGAGGGTCTCAGGTTTGGAAGGGGAAGGATTTGGATATCACATCTCATGTTATCGGAAGGATCTCACGTTTGGTATTAGAAGTATTGAGATATCATATCTCATGCTATAGGAAGGGTCTCAGGATTGGAATGGGAAGGAGTTGGATATCACATCTCATGCTATAGGGAGGGTCTCAGGATTGGAATGGGAAGGACTTAGATATCACATATCATGCTATAGGGAGGGTCTCAGTTTTGATATTAGAAGCATTGAGATATCACATCTCATGCTATCGGAAGTGTCTCAGGATTGGAATGGGAAGGAGCTGGATATCACATCTCATGCTAAAGGAAGGGTCTCAGGTTTGGAACGGGAAGGATTTGGATATCACATCTCATGCTATAGGTAGGCTCTCAGGTGGTTTGGTATAAGCATTGAGATATCACATCTCATGCTATAGGAAGGGTCTCAGGTTTGTTATTAGAATCATTGAGATATCATATTGCATGCTGTAGGAAGGGTCTAAGGGTTGGAATGTGAAGGACTTGGATATCACATCTCATGCTATAGGTAGGCTCTCAGGTGGTTTGGTATAAGCATTGAGATATCACATCTCATGCTATAGGAAGGGTCTCAGGTTTGTTATTAGAATCATTGAGATATCATATTGCATGCTGTAGGAAGGGTCTAAGGGTTGGAATGTGAAGGACTTGGATATCACATCTCATGCTATAGGTAGGCTCTCAGGTGGTTTGGTATAAGCATTGAGATATCCCATCTCATGTTATAGGACGGGTCTAAGGTTTGTTATTAGAATCATTGAGATATCATATTGCATGCTGTAGGAAGGGTCTAAGGGTTGGAATGTGAAGGACTTGGATATCACATCTCATGCTATAGATAGGCTCTTAGGTTTGGAAAGGGAAGGAATTGGATATCACATTTCATGTTAGAGGAAGGATCTCAGGTTTGGTATTAGAAGCATTGAGATATCACATCTCATGCTATAGGAAGGGTCTCAGGATTGGAATGGGAAGCAGTTGGATATCACATCTCATGCTATAGGAAGGGTCTCAGGTTTGGTATAAGCATTGAGATATCACATCTCATGCTATAGGACGGGTCTCAGGATTGGAATGGAAGGAGTTGGATATCACATCTCATGTTATAAGGAAGGATCTCAGGTTTGGTATTAGAAGCATTGAGACATCACATCTCATGCTATAGGAAGGGTCTCAGGGTTGGAATGGGAAGGAGTTGGATATCACATCTCATCCAATAGGAAGGGTCTCAGGTTTGGAATGGGAAGGAATTGGATATCACATCTCATGTTATAGGAAGGATCTCAGGTTTGATATTAGAAGCATTGAGATATCACATCTCATGCTATAGGAAGGGTCTCAGGATTGGAATGTGAAGGATTTGGATATCACATCTCATGCTAAAGGAAGGGTCTCAGGCTTGGTAGAAGCATTGAGATATCACGTCTCTGCTATCGGAAGCGTCTCAGGATTGGATTGGGAAGGAGTTGGATATCCCTTCTCATGCTATAGGAAGAGTCTCAGGTTTGGTATAAGCATTGAGATATCACATCTCATGCTATAGGAAGGGTCTCAGGATTGGAATGGGAAGGAATTGGATATCACATCATGCTATAGGAAGGGTCTCAGATTTGGTATAAGCATTGAGATATCACATCTCTGCTATCGGAAGTGTCTCAGGATTGGAATGGGAAGGAGTTGGATATCCCATCTCATGTTATAGGACGGGTCTCAGGTTTGTTATTAGAATCATTGAGATATCATATTGCATGCTGTTGGAAGGGTCTAAGGGTTGGAATGGGAAGGACTTGGATATCACATCTCTGCTATCGGAAGGGTCTCAGGTTTGGATTGGGAAGGAGTTGGATATCCCTTCTCATGCTATAGGAAGTGTCTCAGGTTGGAATGGGAAGGAGTTGGATATCACATCTCATTCATGTTATAGGAAGGGTCTCAGGATTGGAATGGGAAGGATTTGGATATCACATCTCTTGCTATAGGAAGGGTCTCAGGATTGGAATGGGTAGGAGTTGGATATTACTTTCTTGCTATAGGAGGGGTCTCATGTTTGGAATGGGAAGGAGTTGGATATCACATATGCTATAGTTAGTGTCTCAGGTTTGCAACGGGAAGGAGTTGGATATCACATCTCATGTTATAGGAAGGGTCTCAGGTTTGGTATAAGCATTGAGATATCACATCTCTGCTATCGGAAGCGGCTCAGGATTGGAATGGGAAGGAGTTGGATATCCCATCTCATGTTATAGGAAGAGTCTCTGGTTTGGTATTAGAATCATTGAGATATCACATCGCATGCTGTAGGAAGGGTCTAAGGATTGGAATGGGATGGACTTGGATATCACATCTCATGCTATAGGTAGGCTCTCAGGTGGTTTGGTATAAGCATTGAGATATCACATCTCATGCTATAGGAAGGGTCTCAGGATTGGAATGGGAAGGAATTGGATATCACATCTCATGCTATAGGAAGGGTCTCAGATTTGGTATAAGCATTGAGATATCACATCTCATGCTAAAGGAAGGGTCTCAGGATTGGAATGGGAAGGAGTTGTATACGACATCTCAGGCCATAGGAAGGTTCTCAGGTTTGGTATAAGCATTGAGATATCACATCTCTGCTATCGGAAGGGTCTCAGGATTGGAATGGGAAGGAGTTGGATATCCCATCTCATGTTATAGGAAGGGTCTCAGGTTTGGTATAAGCATTGAGATATCACATCTCATGCTATAGGAAGGGTCTCAGGATTTGAATGGCAAGGAGTTGTATACGACATCTCAGGCCATAGGAAGGTTCTCAGGTTTGGTATAAGCATTGAGATATCACATCTCTGCTATCGGAAGGGTCTCAGGATTGGAATGGGAAGGAGTTGGATATCCCATCTCATGTTATAGGAAGGGTCTCAGGTTTGGTATAAGCATTGAGATATCACATCTCATGCTATAGGAAGGGTCTCAGGATTTGAATGGCAAGGAGTTGGATATCACATCTCATGCCATAGGAAGGGTCTCAGGTTTGGTATAAGCATTGAGATATCACATCTCTGCTATCGGAAGGGTCTCAGGATTGGATTGGGAAGGAGTTGGATATCCCTTCTCATGCTATAGGAAGTGTCTCAGGTTGGAATGGGAAGGAGTTGGATATCACATCTCATGTTATAGGAAGGGTCTCAGGATTGGAATGGGAAGGATTTGGATATCACATCTCTTGCTATAGGAAGGGTCTCAGGATTGGAATGGGTAGGAGTTGGATATTACTTTCTTGCTATAGGAAGGGTCTCATGTTTGGAATGGGAAGGAGTTGGATATCATATATGCTATAGTTAGTGTCTCAGGTTTGGAACGGGAAGGAGTTGGAAATCACATCTCATGTTATAGGAAGGGTCTCAGGTTTGGTATAAGCATTGAGATATCACATCTCTGCTATCAGAAGCGGCTCAGGATTGGAATGGGAAGTAGTTGGATATCCCATCTCATGTTATAGGAAGAGTCTCTGGTTTGGTATTAGAATCATTGAGATATCACATCACATGCTGTAGGAAGGGTCTAAGGATTGGAATGGGATGGACTTGGATATCACATCTCATGCTATAGGTAGGCTCTCAGGTTTGGTATAAGCATTGAGATATCACGTCTCATGCTATAGGAAGGGTCTCAGGATTGGAATGGGAAGGAATTGGATATCACATCTCATGCTATAGGAAGGGTCTCAGATTTGGTATAAGCATTGAGATATCACATCTCATGCTAAAGGAAGGGTCTCAGGATTGGAATGGGAAGGAGTTGTATATGACATCTCAGGCCATAGGAAGGTTCTCAGGTTTGGTATAAGCATTGAGATATCACATCTCTGCTATCGGAAGGGTCTCAGGATTGGAATGGGAAGGAGTTGGATATCCCATCTCATGTTATAGGAAGGGTCTCAGGTTTGGTATTAGAAGCATAGAGATATCACATCTCATGCTATAGGAAGGGTCTCAGGATTTGAATGGCAAGGAGTTGGATATCACATCTCATGCCATAGGAAGGGTCTCAGGTTTGGTATAAGCATTGAGATATCACATCTCTGCTATCGGAAGGGTCTCAGGATTGGATTGGGAAGGAGTTGGATATCCCTTCTCATGCTATAGGAAGTGTCTCAGGTTGGAATGGGAAGGAGTTGGATATCACATCTCATGTTATAGGAAGGGTCTCAGGATTGGAATGGGAAGGATTTGGATATCACATTTCTTGCTATAGGAAGGGTCTCAGGATTGGAATGGGTAGGAGTTGGATATTACTTTCTTGCTATAGGAAGGGTCTCATGTTTGGAATGGGAAGGAGTTGGATATCACATATGCTATAGTTAGTGTCTCAGGTTTGGAATGGGATGGACTTGGATATCACATCTCATGCTATAGGAAGGGTCTCAGATTTGGTATAAGCATTGAGATATCACATCTCATGCTAAAGGAAGGGTCTCAGGATTGGAATGGGAAGGAGTTGTATATGACATCTCAGGCCATAGGAAGGTTCTCAGGTTTGGTATAAGCATTGAGATATCACATCTCTGCTATCGGAAGGGTCTCAGGATTGGAATGGGAAGGAGTTGGATATCCCATCTCATGTTATAGGAAGGGTCTCAGGTTTGGTATTAGAAGCATTGAGATATCACATCTCATGCTATAGGAAGGGTCTCAGGATTGGAATGTGAAGGATTTGGATATTACATCTCATGCTAAAGGAAGGGTCTCAGGTTTGGTAGAAGCATTGATATATCATGTCTCTGCTATCGGAAGGGTCTCAGGATTGGATTGGGAAGGAGTTGGATATCCCTTCTCATGCTATAGGAAGGGTCTCAGGATTTGAATGGCAAGGAGTTGGATATCACATCTCATGCCATAGGAAGGGTCTCAGGTTTGGTATAAGCATTGAGATATCACATCTCTGCTATCGGAAGGGTCTCAGGATTGGATTGGGAAGGAGTTGGATATCCCTTCTCATGCTATAGGAAGTGTCTCAGGTTGGAATGGGAAGGAGTTGGATATCACATCTCATGTTATAGGAAGGGTCTCAGGATTGGAATGGGAAGGATTTGGATATCACATCTCTTGCTATAGGAAGGGTCTCGGGATTGGAATGGGTAGGAGTTGGATATTACTTTCTTGCTATAGGAAGGGTCTCATGTTTGGAATGGGAAGGATTTGGATATCACATATGCTATAGTTAGTGTCTCAGGTTTGGAACGGGAAGGAGTTGGATATCACATCTCATGTTATAGGAAGGGTCTCAGGTTTGGTATAAGCATTGAGATATCACATCTCTGCTATCGGAAGCGGCTCAGGATTGGAATGGGAAGGAGTTGGATATCCCATCTCATGTTATAGTAAGAGTCTCTGGTTTGGTATTAGAATCATTGAGATATCATATCGCATGCCGTAGGAAGGGTCTAAGGATTGGAATGGGATGGACTTGGATATCACATCTCATGCTATAGGAAGGGTCTCAGATTTGGTATAAGCATTGAGATATCACATTTCATGCTAAAGGAAGGGTCTCAGGATTGTAGGCTCTCAGGTTTGGTATAAGCATTGAGATATCACATCTCATGCTATAGGAAGGGTCTCAGGATTGGAATGGGAAGGACTTGGATGTCACATCTCATGCTATAGGGAGGGTCTCAAGTTTGATATTAGAAGCATTGAGATAACAAATCTCATGATATCGGAAGGGTCTCAGGATTGGAATGGGAAGGAGTTGGATACCACATCTCATGATAAAGGAAGGGTCTAAGGTTTGGAAGGGGAAGGATTTGGATATCACATCTCATGTTATAGGACGGGTCTCAGGTTTGGTATTAGAAGCATTGAGATATCAAGTCTCATGGTATAAGAAGGGTCTCAGAATTGGAATGGGAAGGAGTTGGATAACACACCTCAAGCTATAGGAAGGGTCTCAGGATTGGAATGGGAAGGAGTTTGATATCACATCTCATGCCATAGTATGGGTCTCAGGTTTGGTAGAAGCATTGGGACATCACATCTCATGCTATCGGAAGGGTATCAGTATTGGATTTGGAAGAAGTTGGATATCCCATCTCATGCTATAGGAAGGGTCTCAGGTTGGAATGGGAAGGAGTTGGATATCACATTTCATGTTATAGGAAGGGTCTCAGGATTGGAATGGGAAGGACTTGGATATCATATCTCATGCTATAGGACGGGTCTCAGGTTTGTTATTAGAATCATTGAGATATCATATTGCATGCTGTAGGAAGGGTCTAAGGTTTGGAAAGGGAAGGAGTTGGATATCACATTTCATGTTAGAGGAAGGATCTCAGGTTTGGTATTAGAAGCATTGAGATATCACATCTCATGCTATAGGAAGGGTCTCAGGATTGGAATGGGAAGTAGTTGGATATCACATCTCATGCTATAGGAAGGGTCTCAGGTTTGGTATAAGCATTGAGATATCACATCTCATGCTATAGGACGGGTCTCAGGATTGGAATGGAAGGAGTTGGATATCACATCTCATGTTATAGGAAGGATCTCAGGTTTGGTATTAGAAGCATTGAGACATCACATCTCATGCTATAGGAAGGGTCTCAGGGTTGGAATGGGAAGGAGTTGGATATCGCATCTCATCCAATAGGAAGGGTCTCAGGTTTGGAATGGGAAGGAATTGGATATCACATCTCATGCTATAGGAAGGGTCTCAGGATTGGAATGGGAAGGAGTTGGATATCACATCTCATGTTATAGGAAGGATCTCAGGTTTGGTATTAGAAGCATTGAGGTATCACATCTCATGCTATAGGAAGGCTCTCAGGATTGGAATGGGAAGGACTTAGATATCACATATCATGCTATAGGGAGGGTCTCGGTTTTGATATTAGAAGCATTGAGATATCACATCTCATGCTATCGGAAGTGTCTCAGGATTGGAATGGGAAGGAGCTGGATATAACATCTCATGCTAAAGGAAGGGTCTCAGGTTTGGAACGGGAAGGAGTTGGATATCACATCTCATGTTATAGGAAGGGTCTCAGGTTTGGTATAAACATTGAGATATCACATCTCTGCTATCGGAAGTGTCTCAGGATTGGAATGGGAAGGAGTTGAATATCCCATCTCATGTTATAGGACGGGTCTCAGGTTTTTTATTAGAATCATTGAGATATCATATTGCATGATGTAGGAAGGGTCTAAGGATTGGAATGGGAAGGACTTAGATCTCACATCTCATGCTATAGATAGGCTCTCAGGTTTGGAAAGTGAAGGAGTTGGATATCACATTTCATGTTAGAGGAAGGATCTCAGGTTTGGTATTAGGGGCATTGAGATATCACATCTCAGGCTATAGGAAGGGTCTCAGGATTGGAATGGGAAGGAGTTGGATATCACATCTCATGCTATAGGAAGGGTCTCAGGTTTGGTAGAACCATTGAGATATCACATCTCATGCTATAGGAAGGGTCTCAGGATTGGAATGGAAGGAGTTGGATATCACATCTCATGTTATAGGAAGGATATCAGGTTTGGTATTAGAAGCATTGAGACATCACATCTCATGCTATAGGAAGGGTCTCAGGATTGGAATGGGAAGGAGTTGGATATCACATCTCATGCTATAGTAAGGGTCTCAGGATTGGAATGGGAAGGAGTTGAATATGACAACTCATGCCGTAGGATGGGTCTCAGGTTTGGTATAAACATTGAGATATCACATCTCTGCTATCAAAAGGGTCTCAGGATTGGAATGGGAAGGAGTTGGATTCCCCATCTCATGTTATAGGAAGAGTCTCAGGTTTGGTATTAGAAGCATTGAGATATCACATCTCATGCTATAGGAAGTGTCTCAGGATTGGAATGGGAAGGACTTGGATATCACATCTCATGCTATGGGAAGGGTCTCAGGTTTGGTATAAGCAGTGAGATATCACATCTCATGCTATAGGAAGTGTCTCAGGACATCTCATGTTATAGGAAGGATCTCAGGTTTGGTATAAGCATTGAGATATCACATCTCTGCTATCGGAAGGGTCTCAGGATTGGAATGGGAAGGAGTTGGATATTCCCATCTCATGTTATAGGAAGGGTCTCAGGTTTGGTATTAGAAGCATTGAGATATCACATCTCATGCTATAGGAAGGGTCTCAGGATTGGAATGGGAAGGACTTGGATATCAAATCTCACGCTATAGGGAGGGTCTCAAGTTTGATATTAGAAGCTTTGAGATATCACATCTCATGATATCGGAAGGGTCTCAGGATTGGAATGGGAAGGAGTTGGATATCACATCTCATGCTAAAGGGAGGGTCTCAGGTTTGGAAGGGGAAGGATTTGGATATCACATCTCATGTTATAGGAAGGATCTCAGGTTTGGTATTAGAAGCATTGAGATATCACATCTCATGCTATCGGAAGGATCTCAGGTTTGGTATTAGAAGCATTGAGATATCACATCTCATGCTATCAGAAGAGTCTCAGGATTGGAATAGGAAGGAGTTGGATATCACATCTCATGCTAAAGGGAGGGTCTCAGGTTTGGAAGGGGAAGGATTTGGATATCACATCTCATGTTATCGGAAGGATCTCACGTTTGGTATTAGAAGTATTGAGATATCATATCTCATGCTATAGGAAGGGTCTCAGGATTGGAATGGGAAGGAGTTGGATATCACATCTCATGCTATAGGGAGGGTCTCAGGATTGGAATGGGAAGGACTTAGATATCACATATCATGCTATAGGGAGGGTCTCAGTTTTGATATTAGAAGCATTGAGATATCACATCTCATGCTATCGGAAGTGTCTCAGGATTGGAATGGGAAGGAGCTGGATATCACATCTCATGCTAAAGGAAGGGTCTCAGGTTTGGAACGGGAAGGATTTGGATATCACATCTCATGCTATAGGTAGGCTCTCAGGTGGTTTGGTATAAGCATTGAGATATCACATCTCATGCTATAGGAAGGGTCTCAGGTTTGTTATTAGAATCATTGAGATATCATATTGCATGCTGTAGGAAGGGTCTAAGGGTTGGAATGTGAAGGACTTGGATATCACATCTCATGCTATAGGTAGGCTCTCAGGTGGTTTGGTATAAGCATTGAGATATCACATCTCATGCTATAGGAAGGGTCTCAGGTTTGTTATTAGAATCATTGAGATATCATATTGCATGCTGTAGGAAGGGTCTAAGGGTTGGAATGTGAAGGACTTGGATATCACATCTCATGCTATAGGTAGGCTCTCAGGTGGTTTGGTATAAGCATTGAGATATCCCATCTCATGTTATAGGACGGGTCTAAGGTTTGTTATTAGAATCATTGAGATATCATATTGCATGCTGTAGGAAGGGTCTAAGGGTTGGAATGTGAAGGACTTGGATATCACATCTCATGCTATAGATAGGCTCTTAGGTTTGGAAAGGGAAGGAATTGGATATCACATTTCATGTTAGAGGAAGGATCTCAGGTTTGGTATTAGAAGCATTGAGATATCACATCTCATGCTATAGGAAGGGTCTCAGGATTGGAATGGGAAGAAGTTGGATATCACATCTCATGCTATAGGAAGGGTCTCAGGTTTGGTATAAGCATTGAGATATCACATCTCATGCTATAGGACGGGTCTCAGGATTGGAATGGAAGGAGTTGGATATCACATCTCATGTTATAAGGAAGGATCTCAGGTTTGGTATTAGAAGCATTGAGACATCACATCTCATGCTATAGGAAGGGTCTCAGGGTTGGAATGGGAAGGAGTTGGATATCACATCTCATCCAATAGGAAGGGTCTCAGGTTTGGAATGGGAAGGAATTGGATATCACATCTCATGTTATAGGAAGGATCTCAGGTTTGGTATTAGAAGCATTGAGATATCACATCTCATGCTATAGGAAGGGTCTCAGGATTGGAATGTGAAGGATTTGGATATCACATCTCATGCTAAAGGAAGGGTCTCAGGCTTGGTAGAAGCATTGAGATATCACGTCTCTGCTATCGGAAGCGTCTCAGGATTGGATTGGGAAGGAGTTGGATATCCCTTCTCATGCTATAGGAAGAGTCTCAGGATTTGAATGGCAAGGAGTTGGATATCACATTTCATGCCATAGGAAGGGTCTCAGGTTTGTTATAAGCATTGAGATATCACATCTCTGCTATCGGAAGGGTCTCAGGATTGGATTGGGAAGGAGTTGGATATCCCTTCTCATGCTATAGGAAGTGTCTCAGGTTGGAATGGGAAGGAGTTGGATATCACATCTCATGTTATAGGAAGGGTCTCAGGTTTGGTATAAGCATTGAGATATCACATCTCATGCTATAGGACGGGTCTCAGGATTGGAATGGAAGGAGTTGGATATCACATCTCATGTTATAAGGAAGGATCTCAGGTTTGGTATTAGAAGCATTGAGACATCACATCTCATGCTATAGGAAGGGTCTCAGGGTTGGAATGGGAAGGAGTTGGATATCACATCTCATCCAATAGGAAGGGTCTCAGGTTTGGAATGGGAAGGAATTGGATATCACATCTCATGTTATAGGAAGGATCTCAGGTTTGATATTAGAAGCATTGAGATATCACATCTCATGCTATAGGAAGGGTCTCAGGATTGGAATGTGAAGGATTTGGATATCACATCTCATGCTAAAGGAAGGGTCTCAGGCTTGGTAGAAGCATTGAGATATCACGTCTCTGCTATCGGAAGCGTCTCAGGATTGGATTGGGAAGGAGTTGGATATCCCTTCTCATGCTATAGGAAGAGTCTCAGGTTTGGTATAAGCATTGAGATATCACATCTCATGCTATAGGAAGGGTCTCAGGATTGGAATGGGAAGGAATTGGATATCACATCATGCTATAGGAAGGGTCTCAGATTTGGTATAAGCATTGAGATATCACATCTCTGCTATCGGAAGTGTCTCAGGATTGGAATGGGAAGGAGTTGGATATCCCATCTCATGTTATAGGACGGGTCTCAGGTTTGTTATTAGAATCATTGAGATATCATATTGCATGCTGTTGGAAGGGTCTAAGGGTTGGAATGGGAAGGACTTGGATATCACATCTCTGCTATCGGAAGGGTCTCAGGTTTGGATTGGGAAGGAGTTGGATATCCCTTCTCATGCTATAGGAAGTGTCTCAGGTTGGAATGGGAAGGAGTTGGATATCACATCTCATTCATGTTATAGGAAGGGTCTCAGGATTGGAATGGGAAGGATTTGGATATCACATCTCTTGCTATAGGAAGGGTCTCAGGATTGGAATGGGTAGGAGTTGGATATTACTTTCTTGCTATAGGAGGGGTCTCATGTTTGGAATGGGAAGGAGTTGGATATCACATATGCTATAGTTAGTGTCTCAGGTTTGCAACGGGAAGGAGTTGGATATCACATCTCATGTTATAGGAAGGGTCTCAGGTTTGGTATAAGCATTGAGATATCACATCTCTGCTATCGGAAGCGGCTCAGGATTGGAATGGGAAGGAGTTGGATATCCCATCTCATGTTATAGGAAGAGTCTCTGGTTTGGTATTAGAATCATTGAGATATCACATCGCATGCTGTAGGAAGGGTCTAAGGATTGGAATGGGATGGACTTGGATATCACATCTCATGCTATAGGTAGGCTCTCAGGTGGTTTGGTATAAGCATTGAGATATCACATCTCATGCTATAGGAAGGGTCTCAGGATTGGAATGGGAAGGAATTGGATATCACATCTCATGCTATAGGAAGGGTCTCAGATTTGGTATAAGCATTGAGATATCACATCTCATGCTAAAGGAAGGGTCTCAGGATTGGAATGGGAAGGAGTTGTATACGACATCTCAGGCCATAGGAAGGTTCTCAGGTTTGGTATAAGCATTGAGATATCACATCTCTGCTATCGGAAGGGTCTCAGGATTGGAATGGGAAGGAGTTGGATATCCCATCTCATGTTATAGGAAGGGTCTCAGGTTTGGTATAAGCATTGAGATATCACATCTCATGCTATAGGAAGGGTCTCAGGATTTGAATGGCAAGGAGTTGGATATCACATCTCATGCCATAGGAAGGGTCTCAGGTTTGGTATAAGCATTGAGATATCACATCTCTGCTATCGGAAGGGTCTCAGGATTGGATTGGGAAGGAGTTGGATATCCCTTCTCATGCTATAGGAAGTGTCTCAGGTTGGAATGGGAAGGAGTTGGATATCACATCTCATGTTATAGGAAGGGTCTCAGGATTGGAATGGGAAGGATTTGGATATCACATCTCTTGCTATAGGAAGGGTCTCAGGATTGGAATGGGTAGGAGTTGGATATTACTTTCTTGCTATAGGAAGGGTCTCATGTTTGGAATGGGAAGGAGTTGGATATCACATATGCTATAGTTAGTGTCTCAGGTTTGGAACGGGAAGGAGTTGGAAATCACATCTCATGTTATAGGAAGGGTCTCAGGTTTGGTATAAGCATTGAGATATCACATCTCTGCTATCAGAAGCGGCTCAGGATTGGAATGGGAAGTAGTTGGATATCCCATCTCATGTTATAGGAAGAGTCTCTGGTTTGGTATTAGAATCATTGAGATATCACATCACATGCTGTAGGAAGGGTCTAAGGATTGGAATGGGATGGACTTGGATATCACATCTCATGCTATAGGTAGGCTCTCAGGTTTGGTATAAGCATTGAGATATCACGTCTCATGCTATAGGAAGGGTCTCAGGATTGGAATGGGAAGGAATTGGATATCACATCTCATGCTATAGGAAGGGTCTCAGATTTGGTATAAGCATTGAGATATCACATCTCATGCTAAAGGAAGGGTCTCAGGATTGGAATGGGAAGGAGTTGTATATGACATCTCAGGCCATAGGAAGGTTCTCAGGTTTGGTATAAGCATTGAGATATCACATCTCTGCTATCGGAAGGGTCTCAGGATTGGAATGGGAAGGAGTTGGATATCCCATCTCATGTTATAGGAAGGGTCTCAGGTTTGGTATTAGAAGCATAGAGATATCACATCTCATGCTATAGGAAGGGTCTCAGGATTTGAATGGCAAGGAGTTGGATATCACATCTCATGCCATAGGAAGGGTCTCAGGTTTGGTATAAGCATTGAGATATCACATCTCTGCTATCGGAAGGGTCTCAGGATTGGATTGGGAAGGAGTTGGATATCCCTTCTCATGCTATAGGAAGTGTCTCAGGTTGGAATGGGAAGGAGTTGGATATCACATCTCATGTTATAGGAAGGGTCTCAGGATTGGAATGGGAAGGATTTGGATATCACATTTCTTGCTATAGGAAGGGTCTCAGGATTGGAATGGGTAGGAGTTGGATATTACTTTCTTGCTATAGGAAGGGTCTCATGTTTGGAATGGGAAGGAGTTGGATATCACATATGCTATAGTTAGTGTCTCAGGTTTGGAATGGGATGGACTTGGATATCACATCTCATGCTATAGGAAGGGTCTCAGATTTGGTATAAGCATTGAGATATCACATCTCATGCTAAAGGAAGGGTCTCAGGATTGGAATGGGAAGGAGTTGTATATGACATCTCAGGCCATAGGAAGGTTCTCAGGTTTGGTATAAGCATTGAGATATCACATCTCTGCTATCGGAAGGGTCTCAGGATTGGAATGGGAAGGAGTTGGATATCCCATCTCATGTTATAGGAAGGGTCTCAGGTTTGGTATTAGAAGCATTGAGATATCACATCTCATGCTATAGGAAGGGTCTCAGGATTGGAATGTGAAGGATTTGGATATTACATCTCATGCTAAAGGAAGGGTCTCAGGTTTGGTAGAAGCATTGATATATCATGTCTCTGCTATCGGAAGGGTCTCAGGATTGGATTGGGAAGGAGTTGGATATCCCTTCTCATGCTATAGGAAGGGTCTCAGGATTTGAATGGCAAGGAGTTGGATATCACATCTCATGCCATAGGAAGGGTCTCAGGTTTGGTATAAGCATTGAGATATCACATCTCTGCTATCGGAAGGGTCTCAGGATTGGATTGGGAAGGAGTTGGATATCCCTTCTCATGCTATAGGAAGTGTCTCAGGTTGGAATGGGAAGGAGTTGGATATCACATCTCATGTTATAGGAAGGGTCTCAGGATTGGAATGGGAAGGATTTGGATATCACATCTCTTGCTATAGGAAGGGTCTCGGGATTGGAATGGGTAGGAGTTGGATATTACTTTCTTGCTATAGGAAGGGTCTCATGTTTGGAATGGGAAGGATTTGGATATCACATATGCTATAGTTAGTGTCTCAGGTTTGGAACGGGAAGGAGTTGGATATCACATCTCATGTTATAGGAAGGGTCTCAGGTTTGGTATAAGCATTGAGATATCACATCTCTGCTATCGGAAGCGGCTCAGGATTGGAATGGGAAGGAGTTGGATATCCCATCTCATGTTATAGTAAGAGTCTCTGGTTTGGTATTAGAATCATTGAGATATCACATCGCATGCCGTAGGAAGGGTCTAAGGATTGGAATGGGATGGACTTGGATATCACATCTCATGCTATAGGAAGGGTCTCAGATTTGGTATAAGCATTGAGATATCACATTTCATGCTAAAGGAAGGGTCTCAGGATTGTAGGCTCTCAGGTTTGGTATAAGCATTGAGATATCACATCTCATGCTATAGGAAGGGTCTCAGGATTGGAATGGGAAGGACTTGGATGTCACATCTCATGCTATAGGGAGGGTCTCAAGTTTGATATTAGAAGCATTGAGATAACAAATCTCATGATATCGGAAGGGTCTCAGGATTGGAATGGGAAGGAGTTGGATACCACATCTCATGATAAAGGAAGGGTCTAAGGTTTGGAAGGGGAAGGATTTGGATATCACATCTCATGTTATAGGACGGGTCTCAGGTTTGGTATTAGAAGCATTGAGATATCAAGTCTCATGGTATAAGAAGGGTCTCAGAATTGGAATGGGAAGGAGTTCGATAACACACCTCAAGCTATAGGAAGGGTCTCAGGATTGGAATGGGAAGGAGTTTGATATCACATCTCATGCCATAGTATGGGTCTCAGGTTTGGTAGAAGCATTGGGACATCACATCTCATGCTATCGGAAGGGTATCAGTATTGGATTTGGAAGAAGTCTGATATCCCATCTCATGCTATAGGAAGGGTCTCAGGTTGGAATGGGAAGGAGTTGGATATCACATTTCATGTTATAGGAAGGGTCTCAGGATTGGAATGGGAAGGACTTGGATATCATATCTCATGCTATAGGACGGGTCTCAGGTTTGTTATTAGAATCATTGAGATATCATATTGCATGCTGTAGGAAGGGTCTAAGGTTTGGAAAGGGAAGGAGTTGGATATCACATTTCATGTTAGAGGAAGGATCTCAGGTTTGGTATTAGAAGCATTGAGATATCACATCTCATGCTATAGGAAGGGTCTCAGGATTGGAATGGGAAGTAGTTGGATATCACATCTCATGCTATAGGAAGGGTCTCAGGTTTGGTATAAGCATTGAGATATCACATCTCATGCTATAGGACGGGTCTCAGGATTGGAATGGAAGGAGTTGGATATCACATCTCATGTTATAGGAAGGATCTCAGGTTTGGTATTAGAAGCATTGAGACATCACATCTCATGCTATAGGAAGGGTCTCAGGGTTGGAATGGGAAGGAGTTGGATATCGCATCTCATCCAATAGGAAGGGTCTCAGGTTTGGAATGGGAAGGAATTGGATATCACATCTCATGCTATAGGAAGGGTCTCAGGATTGGAATGGGAAGGAGTTGGATATCACATCTCATGCTAAAGGAAGGGTCTCAGGTTTGGTAGAAGCATTGAGGTATCACATCTCATGCTATAGGAAGGCTCTCAGGATTGGAATGGGAAGGACTTAGATATCACATATCATGCTATAGGGAGGGTCTCGGTTTTGATATTAGAAGCATTGAGATATCACATCTCATGCTATCGGAAGTGTCTCAGGATTGGAATGGGAAGGAGCTGGATATAACATCTCATGCTAAAGGAAGGGTCTCAGGTTTGGAACGGGAAGGAGTTGGATATCACATCTCATGTTATAGGAAGGGTCTCAGGTTTGGTATAAACATTGAGATATCACATCTCTGCTATCGGAAGTGTCTCAGGATTGGAATGGGAAGGAGTTGAATATCCCATCTCATGTTATAGGACGGGTCTCAGGTTTTTTATTAGAATCATTGAGATATCATATTGCATGATGTAGGAAGGGTCTAAGGATTGGAATGGGAAGGACTTAGATCTCACATCTCATGCTATAGATAGGCTCTCAGGTTTGGAAAGTGAAGGAGTTGGATATCACATTTCATGTTAGAGGAAGGATCTCAGGTTTGGTATTAGGGGCATTGAGATATCACATCTCAGGCTATAGGAAGGGTCTCAGGATTGGAATGGGAAGGAGTTGGATATCACATCTCATGCTATAGGAAGGGTCTCAGGTTTGGTAGAACCATTGAGATATCACATCTCATGCTATAGGAAGGGTCTCAGGATTGGAATGGAAGGAGTTGGATATCACATCTCATGTTATAGGAAGGATATCAGGTTTGGTATTAGAAGCATTGAGACATCACATCTCATGCTATAGGAAGGGTCTCAGGATTGGAATGGGAAGGAGTTGGATATCACATCTCATGCTATAGTAAGGGTCTCAGGATTGGAATGGGAAGGAGTTGAATATGACAACTCATGCCGTAGGATGGGTCTCAGGTTTGGTATAAACATTGAGATATCACATCTCTGCTATCAAAAGGGTCTCAGGATTGGAATGGGAAGGAGTTGGATTCCCCATCTCATGTTATAGGAAGAGTCTCAGGTTTGGTATTAGAAGCATTGAGATATCACATCTCATGCTATAGGAAGTGTCTCAGGATTGGAATGGGAAGGACTTGGATATCACATCTCATGCTATGGGAAGGGTCTCAGGTTTGGTATAAGCAGTGAGATATCACATCTCATGCTATAGGAAGTGTCTCAGGACATCTCATGTTATAGGAAGGATCTCAGGTTTGGTATAAGCATTGAGATATCACATCTCTGCTATCGGAAGGGTCTCAGGATTGGAATGGGAAGGAGTTGGATATTCCCATCTCATGTTATAGGAAGGGTCTCAGGTTTGGTATTAGAAGCATTGAGATATCACATCTCATGCTATAGGAAGGGTCTCAGGATTGGAATGGGAAGGACTTGGATATCAAATCTCACGCTATAGGGAGGGTCTCAAGTTTGATATTAGAAGCTTTGAGATATCACATCTCATGATATCGGAAGGGTCTCAGGATTGGAATGGGAAGGAGTTGGATATCACATCTCATGCTAAAGGGAGGGTCTCAGGTTTGGAAGGGGAAGGATTTGGATATCACATCTCATGTTATAGGAAGGATCTCAGGTTTGGTATTAGAAGCATTGAGATATCACATCTCATGCTATCGGAAGGATCTCAGGTTTGGTATTAGAAGCATTGAGATATCACATCTCATGCTATCAGAAGAGTCTCAGGATTGGAATAGGAAGGAGTTGGATATCACATCTCATGCTAAAGGGAGGGTCTCAGGTTTGGAAGGGGAAGGATTTGGATATCACATCTCATGTTATCGGAAGGATCTCACGTTTGGTATTAGAAGTATTGAGATATCATATCTCATGCTATAGGAAGGGTCTCAGGATTGGAATGGGAAGGAGTTGGATATCACATCTCATGCTATAGGGAGGGTCTCAGGATTGGAATGGGAAGGACTTAGATATCACATATCATGCTATAGGGAGGGTCTCAGTTTTGATATTAGAAGCATTGAGATATCACATCTCATGCTATCGGAAGTGTCTCAGGATTGGAATGGGAAGGAGCTGGATATCACATCTCATGCTAAAGGAAGGGTCTCAGGTTTGGAACGGGAAGGATTTGGATATCACATCTCATGCTATAGGTAGGCTCTCAGGTGGTTTGGTATAAGCATTGAGATATCACATCTCATGCTATAGGAAGGGTCTCAGGTTTGTTATTAGAATCATTGAGATATCATATTGCATGCTGTAGGAAGGGTCTAAGGGTTGGAATGTGAAGGACCTGGATATCACATCTCATGCTATAGGTAGGCTCTCAGGTGGTTTGGTATAAGCATTGAGATATCACATCTCATGCTATAGGAAGGGTCTCAGGTTTGTTATTAGAATCATTGAGATATCATATTGCATGCTGTAGGAAGGGTCTAAGGGTTGGAATGTGAAGGACTTGGATATCACATCTCATGCTATAGGTAGGCTCTCAGGTGGTTCGGTATAAGCATTGAGATATCCCATCTCATGTTATAGGACGGGTCTAAGGTTTGTTATTAGAATCATTGAGATATCATATTGCATGCTGTAGGAAGGGTCTAAGGGTTGGAATGTGAAGGACCTGGATATCACATCTCATGCTATAGATAGGCTCTTAGGTTTGGAAAGGGAAGGAATTGGATATCACATTTCATGTTAGAGGAAGGATCTCAGGTTTGGTATTAGAAGCATTGAGATATCACATCTCATGCTATAGGAAGGGTCTCAGGATTGGAATGGGAAGGAATTGGATATCACATCATGCTATAGGAAGGGTCTCAGATTTGGTATAAGCATTGAGATATCACATCTCATGCTAAAGGAAGGGTCTCAGGATTGGAATGGGAAGGAGTTGTATATGACATCTCAGGCCATAGGAAGGTTCTCAGGTTTGGTATAAGCATTGAGATATCACATCTCTGCTATCGGAAGTGTCTCAGGATTGGAATGGGAAGGAGTTGGATATTCCATCTCATGTTATAGGACGGGTCTCAGGTTTGTTATTAGAATCATTGAGATATCATATTGCATGCTGTTGGAAGGGTCTAAGGGTTGGAATGGGAAGGACTTGGATATCACATCTCTGCTATCGGAAGGGTCTCAGGTTTGGATTGGGAAGGAGTTGGATATCCCTTCTCATGCTATAGGAAGTGTCTCAGGTTGGAATGGGAAGGAGTTGGATATCACATCTCATTCATGTTATAGGAAGGGTCTCAGGATTGGAATGGGAAGGATTTGGATATCACATCTCTTGCTATAGGAAGGGTCTCAGGATTGGAATGGGTAGGAGTTGGATATTACTTTCTTGCTATAGGAGGGGTCTCATGTTTGGAATGGGAAGGAGTTGGATATCACATATGCTATAGTTAGTGTCTCAGGTTTGCAACGGGAAGGAGTTGGATATCACATCTCATGTTATAGGAAGGGTCTCAGGTTTGGTATAAGCATTGAGATATCACATCTCTGCTATCGGAAGCGGCTCAGGATTGGAATGGGAAGGAGTTGGATATCCCATCTCATGTTATAGGAAGAGTCTCTGGTTTGGTATTAGAATCATTGAGATATCACATCGCATGCTGTAGGAAGGGTCTAAGGATTGGAATGGGATGGACTTGGATATCACATCTCATGCTATAGGTAGGCTCTCAGGTGGTTTGGTATAAGCATTGAGATATCACATCTCATGCTATAGGAAGGGTCTCAGGATTGGAATGGGAAGGAATTGGATATCACATCTCATGCTATAGGAAGGGTCTCAGATTTGGTATAAGCATTGAGATATCACATCTCATGCTAAAGGAAGGGTCTCAGGATTGGAATGGGAAGGAGTTGTATACGACATCTCAGGCCAAAGGAAGGTTCTCAGGTTTGGTATAAGCATTGAGATATCACATCTCTGCTATCGGAAGGGTCTCAGGATTGGAATGGGAAGGAGTTGGATATCCCATCTCATGTTATAGGAAGGGTCTCAGGTTTGGTATAAGCATTGAGATATCACATCTCATGCTATAGGAAGGGTCTCAGGATTTGAATGGCAAGGAGTTGGATATCACATCTCATGCCATAGGAAGGGTCTCAGGTTTGGTATAAGCATTGAGATATCACATCTCTGCTATCGGAAGGGTCTCAGGATTGGATTGGGAAGGAGTTGGATATCCCTTCTCATGCTATAGGAAGTGTCTCAGGTTGGAATGGGAAGGAGTTGGATATCACATCTCATGTTATAGGAAGGGTCTCAGGATTGGAATGGGAAGGATTTGGATATCACATCTCTTGCTATAGGAAGGGTCTCAGGATTGGAATGGGTAGGAGTTGGATATTACTTTCTTGCTATAGGAAGGGTCTCATGTTTGGAATGGGAAGGAGTTGGATATCACATATGCTATAGTTAGTGTCTCAGGTTTGGAACGGGAAGGAGTTGGAAATCACATCTCATGTTATAGGAAGGGTCTCAGGTTTGGTATAAGCATTGAGATATCACATCTCTGCTATCAGAAGCGGCTCAGGATTGGAATGGGAAGGAGTTGGATATCCCATCTCATGTTATAGGAAGAGTCTCTGGTTTGGTATTAGAATCATTGAGATATCACATCACATGCTGTAGGAAGGGTCTAAGGATTGGAATGGGATGGACTTGGATATCACATCTCATGCTATAGGTAGGCTCTCAGGTTTGGTATAAGCATTGAGATATCACGTCTCATGCTATAGGAAGGGTCTCAGGATTGGAATGGGAAGGAATTGGATATCACATCTCATGCTATAGGAAGGGTCTCAGATTTGGTATAAGCATTGAGATATCACATCTCATGCTAAAGGAAGGGTCTCAGGATTGGAATGGGAAGGAGTTGTATATGACATCTCAGGCCATAGGAAGGTTCTCAGGTTTGGTATAAGCATTGAGATATCACATCTCTGCTATCGGAAGGGTCTCAGGATTGGAATGGGAAGGAGTTGGATATCCCATCTCATGTTATAGGAAGGGTCTCAGGTTTGGTATTAGAAGCATAGAGATATCACATCTCATGCTATAGGAAGGGTCTCAGGATTTGAATGGCAAGGAGTTGGATATCACATCTCATGCCATAGGAAGGGTCTCAGGTTTGGTATAAGCATTGAGATATCACATCTCTGCTATCGGAAGGGTCTCAGGATTGGATTGGGAAGGAGTTGGATATCCCTTCTCATGCTATAGGAAGTGTCTCAGGTTGGAATGGGAAGGAGCTGGATATCACATCTCATGTTATAGGAAGGGTCTCAGGATTGGAATGGGAAGGATTTGGATATCACATTTCTTGCTATAGGAAGGGTCTCAGGATTGGAATGGGTAGGAGTTGGATATTACTTTCTTGCTATAGGAAGGGTCTCATGTTTGGAATGGGAAGGAGTTGGATATCACATATGCTATAGTTAGTGTCTCAGGTTTGGAATGGGATGGACTTGGATATCACATCTCATGCTATAGGAAGGGTCTCAGATTTGGTATAAGCATTGAGATATCACATCTCATGCTAAAGGAAGGGTCTCAGGATTGGAATGGGAAGGAGTTGTATATGACATCTCAGGCCGTAGGAAGGTTCTCAGGTTTGGTATAAGCATTGAGATATCACATCTCTGCTATCGGAAGGGTCTCAGGATTGGAATGGGAAGGAGTTGGATATCCCATCTCATGTTATAGGAAGGGTCTCAGGTTTGGTATTAGAAGCATTGAGATATCACATCTCATGCTATAGGAAGGGTCTCAGGATTGGAATGTGAAGGATTTGGATATTACATCTCATGCTAAAGGAAGGGTCTCAGGTTTGGTAGAAGCATTGATATATCATGTCTCTGCTATCGGAAGGGTCTCAGGATTGGATTGGGAAGGAGTTGGATATCCCTTCTCATGCTATAGGAAGGGTCTCAGGATTTGAATGGCAAGGAGTTGGATATCACATCTCATGCCATAGGAAGGGTCTCAGGTTTGGTATAAGCATTGAGATATCACATCTCTGCTATCGGAAGGGTCTCAGGATTGGATTGGGAAGGAGTTGGATATCCCTTCTCATGCTATAGGAAGTGTCTCAGGTTGGAATGGGAAGGAGTTGGATATCACATCTCATGTTATAGGAAGGGTCTCAGGATTGGAATGGGAAGGATTTGGATATCACATCTCTTGCTATAGGAAGGGTCTCGGGATTGGAATGGGTAGGAGTTGGATATTACTTTCTTGCTATAGGAAGGGTCTCATGTTTGGAATGGGAAGGATTTGGATATCACATATGCTATAGTTAGTGTCTCAGGTTTGGAACGGGAAGGAGTTGGATATCACATCTCATGTTATAGGAAGGGTCTCAGGTTTGGTATAAGCATTGAGATATCACATCTCTGCTATCGGAAGCGGCTCAGGATTGGAATGGGAAGGAGTTGGATATCCCATCTCATGTTATAGTAAGAGTCTCTGGTTTGGTATTAGAATCATTGAGATATCACATCGCATGCCGTAGGAAGGGTCTAAGGATTGGAATGGGATGGACTTGGATATCACATCTCATGCTATAGGAAGGGTCTCAGATTTGGTATAAGCATTGAGATATCACATTTCATGCTAAAGGAAGGGTCTCAGGATTGTAGGCTCTCAGGTTTGGTATAAGCATTGAGATATCACATCTCATGCTATAGGAAGGGTCTCAGGATTGGAATGGGAAGGACTTGGATGTCACATCTCATGCTATAGGGAGGGTCTCAAGTTTGATATTAGAAGCATTGAGATAACAAATCTCATGATATCGGAAGGGTCTCAGGATTGGAATGGGAAGGAGTTGGATACCACATCTCATGATAAAGGAAGGGTCTAAGGTTTGGAAGGGGAAGGATTTGGATATCACATCTCATGTTATAGGACGGGTCTCAGGTTTGGTATTAGAAGCATTGAGATATCAAGTCTCATGGTATAAGAAGGGTCTCAGAATTGGAATGGGAAGGAGTTGGATAACACACCTCAAGCTATAGGAAGGGTCTCAGGATTGGAATGGGAAGGAGTTTGATATCACATCTCATGCCATAGTATGGGTCTCAGGTTTGGTAGAAGCATTGGGACATCACATCTCATGCTATCGGAAGGGTATCAGTATTGGATTTGGAAGAAGTTGGATATCCCATCTCATGCTATAGGAAGGGTCTCAGGTTGGAATGGGAAGGAGTTGGATATCACATTTCATGTTATAGGAAGGGTCTCAGGATTGGAATGGGAAGGACTTGGATATCATATCTCATGCTATAGGACGGGTCTCAGGTTTGTTATTAGAATCATTGAGATATCATATTGCATGCTGTAGGAAGGGTCTAAGGTTTGGAAAGGGAAGGAGTTGGATATCACATTTCATGTTAGAGGAAGGATCTCAGGTTTGGTATTAGAAGCATTGAGATATCACATCTCATGCTATAGGAAGGGTCTCAGGATTGGAATGGGAAGTAGTTGGATATCACATCTCATGCTATAGGAAGGGTCTCAGGTTTGGTATAAGCATTGAGATATCACATCTCATGCTATAGGACGGGTCTCAGGATTGGAATGGAAGGAGTTGGATATCACATCTCATGTTATAGGAAGGATCTCAGGTTTGGTATTAGAAGCATTGAGACATCACATCTCATGCTATAGGAAGGGTCTCAGGGTTGGAATGGGAAGGAGTTGGATATCGCATCTCATCCAATAGGAAGGGTCTCAGGTTTGGAATGGGAAGGAATTGGATATCACATCTCATGTTATAGGAAGGATCTCAGGTTTGGTATTAGAAGCATTGAGATATCACATCTCATGCTATAGGAAGGGTCTCAGGATTGGAATGTGAAGGATTTGGATATCACATCTCATGCTAAAGGAAGGGTCTCAGGTTTGGTAGAAGCATTGAGATATCAGATCTCTGCTATCGGAAGGGTCTCAGGATTGGATTGGGAAGGAGTTGGATATCCCTTCTCATGCTATAGGAAGGGTCTCAGGATTTGAATGGGAAGGAGTTGGATATCACATCTCATGTTATAGGAAGGGTCTCAGGATTGGAATGGGAAGGATTTGGATATTACTTTCTTGCTATAGGAAGGGTCTCATGTTTGGAATGGGAAGGAGTTGGATATCACATATGCTATAGTTAGTGTCTCAGGTTTGGAACGGGAAGGAGTTGGATATCACATCTCATGTTATAGGAAGGGTCTCATGTTTGGTATAAGCATTGAGATATCACATCTCTGCTATCGGAAGCGGCTCAGAATTGGAATGGGAAGGAGTTGGATATCCCATCTCATGTTATAGTAAGAGTCTCTGGTTTGGTATTAGAATCATTGAGATATCACATCGCATGCTGTAGGAAGGGTCTAAGGATTGGAATGGGATGGACTTGGATATCACATCTCATGCTATAGGTAGGCTCTCAGGTTTGATATAAGCATTGAGATATCACATCTCATGCTATAGGAAGGGTCTCAGGATTGGAATGGGAAGGATTTGGATATCACATCTCATGCTATAGGAAGGGTCTCAGATTTGGTATAAGCATTGAGATATCACATCTCATGCTAAAGGAAGGGTCTCAGGATTGGAATGGGAAGGAGTTGTATATGACATCTCAGGCCATAGGAAGGGTCTCATGTTTGGTATAAGCATTGAGATATCACATCTCTGCTATCGGAAGGGTCTCAGGATTGGAATGGGAAGGAGTTGGATATCCCATCTCATGTTATAGGAAGGGTCTCAGGTTTGGTATTAGAAGCATAGAGATATCACATCTCATGCTATAGGAAGGGTCTCAGGATTGGAATGGGAAGGACTTGGATGTCACATCTCATGCTATAGGGAGGGTCTCAAGTTTGATATTAGAAGCATTGAGATAACAAATCTCATGATATCGGAAGGGTCTCAGGATTGGAATGGGAAGGAGTTGGATACCACATCTCATGATAAAGGAAGGGTCTAAGGTTTGGAAGGGGAAGGATTTGGATATCACATCTCATGTTATAGGACGGGTCTCAGGTTTGGTATTAGAAGCATTGAGATATCAAGTCTCATGGTATAAGAAGGGTCTCAGAATTGGAATGGGAAGGAGTTGGATATCACACCTCAAGCTATAGGAAGGGTCTCAGGATTGGAATGGGAAGGAGTTTGATATCACATCTCATGCCATAGTACGGGTCTCAGGTTTGGTAGAAGCATTGGGATATCACATCTCATGCTATCGGAAGGGTATCAGTATTGGATTTGGACGAAGTTGGATATCCCATCTCATGCTATAGGAAGGGTCTCAGGTTGGAATGGGAAGGAGTTGGATATCACATTTCATGTTATAGGAAGGGTCTCAGGATTGGAATGGGAAGGACTTGGATATCCTATCTCATGCTATAGGACAGGTCTCAGGTTTGTTATTAGAATCATTGAGATATCATATTGCATGCTGTAGGAAGGGTCTAAGGATTGGAACGGGAAGGACTTGGATATCACATCTCATGCTATAGATAGGCTCTTAGGTTTGGAAAGGGAAGGAGTTGGATATCACATTTCATGTTAGAGGAAGGATCTCAGGTTTGGTATTAGAAGCATTGAGATATCACATCTCATGCTATAGGAAGGGTCTCAGGATTGGAATGGGAAGTAGTTGGATATCACATCTCATGCTATAGGAAGGGTCTCAGGTTTGGTATAAGCATTGAGATATCACATCTCATGCTATAGGACGGGTCTCAGGATTGGAATGGAAGGAGTTGGATATCACATCTCATGTTATAGGAAGGATCTCAGGTTTGGTATTAGAAGCATTGAGACATCACATCTCATGCTATAGGAAGGATCTCAGGGTTGGAATGGGAAGGAGTTGGATATCACATCTCATCCAATAGGACGGGTCTCAGGTTTGGAATGGGAAGGAATTGGATATCACATCTCATGTTATAGGAAGGATCTCAGGTTTGGTATTAGAAGCATTGAGATATCACATCTCATGCTATAGGAAGGGTCTCAGGATTGGAATGTGAAGGATTTGGATATCACATCTCATGCTAAAGGAAGGGTCTCAGGATTGGTAGAAGCATTGAGATATCACGTCTCTGCTATCGGAGGGGTCTCAGGATTGGATTGGGAAGGAGTTGGATATCCCTTCTCATGCTATAGGAAGGGTCTCAGGATTTGAATGGCAAGGAGTTGGATATCACATCTCATGCCATAGGAAGGGTCTCAGGTTTGGTATAAGCATTGAGATATCATATCTCTGCTATCGGAAGGGTCTCAGGATTGGAATGGGAAGGAGTTGGATATTCCCATCTCATGTTATAGGAAGGGTCTCAGGTTTGGTATTAGAAGCATTCAGATATCACATCTCATGCTATAGGAAGGGTCTCAGGATTGGAATGGGAAGGACTTGGATATCACATCTCATGCTATAGGGAGGGTCTCAAGTTTGATATTAGAAGCTTTGAGATATCACATCTCATGATATCGGAAGGGTCTCAGGATTGGAATGGGAAGGAGTTGGATATCACATCTCATGATAAAGGAAGGGTCTAAGGTTTGGAAGGGGAAGGATTTGGATATCACATCTCATGTTATATTACGGGTCTCAGGTTTGGTATTAGAAGCATTGAGATATCAAGTCTCAGAGTATAGGAAGGGTCTCAGAATTGGAATGGGAAGGAGTTGGATATCACATCTCAAGCTATAGGAAGGGTCTCAGGATTGGAATGGGAAGGACTTGGATATCACATCTCATGCTATAGGAAGGCTCTCAGGTTTGGAAGGGGAAAGAGTTGGATATCACATTTCATGTTAGAGGTAGGATCTCAGGTTTGGTATTAGAGGCATTGAGATATCACATCTCATGCTATCAGAAGGGTCTCAGGAATGGAATGGGAAGGAGTTGGATATCACATCTCATGCTAAAGGGAGGGTCTCAGGTTTGGAAGGGGAAGGATTTGGATATCACATCTCATGTTATAGGAAGGATCTCAGGTTTGGTATTAGAACCATTGAGATATCACATCTCATGCTATCGGAAGGATCTCAGGTTTGGTATTAGAAGCATTGAGATATCACATCTCATGCTATCAGAAGGGTCTCAGGATTGGAATGGGAAGGAGTTGGATATCACATCTCATGCTAAAGGGAGGGTCTCAGGTTTGGAAGGGGAAGGATTTGGATATCACATCTCATGTTATCGGAAGGATCTCACGTTTGGTATTAGAAGTATTGAGATATCACATCTCATGCTAAAGGAAGGGTCTCAGGATTGGTAGAAGCATTGAGATATCACGTCTCTGCTATCGGAGGGGTCTCAGGATTGGATTGGGAAGGAGTTGGATATCCCTTCTCATGCTATAGGAAGGGTCTCAGGATTTGAATGGCAAGGAGTTGGATATCACATCTCATGCCATAGGAAGGGTCTCAGGTTTGGTATAAGCATTGAGATATCATATCTCTGCTATCGGAAGGGTCTCAGGATTGGAATGGGAAGGAGTTGGATATTCCCATCTCATGTTATAGGAAGGGTCTCAGGTTTGGTATTAGAAGCATTCAGATATCACATCTCATGCTATAGGAAGGGTCTCAGGATTGGAATGGGAAGGACTTGGATATCACATCTCATGCTATAGGGAGGGTCTCAAGTTTGATATTAGAAGCTTTGAGATATCACATCTCATGATATCGGAAGGGTCTCAGGATTGGAATGGGAAGGAGTTGGATATCACATCTCATGATAAAGGAAGGGTCTAAGGTTTGGAAGGGGAAGGATTTGGATATCACATCTCATGTTATATTACGGGTCTCAGGTTTGGTATTAGAAGCATTGAGATATCAAGTCTCAGAGTATAGGAAGGGTCTCAGAATTGGAATGGGAAGGAGTTGGATATCACATCTCAAGCTATAGGAAGGGTCTCAGGATTGGAATGGGAAGGACTTGGATATCACATCTCATGCTATAGGAAGGCTCTCAGGTTTGGAAGGGGAAAGAGTTGGATATCACATTTCATGTTAGAGGTAGGATCTCAGGTTTGGTATTAGATGCATTGAGATATCACATCTCATGCTATCAGAAGGGTCTCAGGAATGGAATGGGAAGGAGTTGGATATCACATCTCATGCTAAAGGGAGGGTCTCAGGTTTGGAAGGGGAAGGATTTGGATATCACATCTCATGTTATAGGAAGGATCTCAGGTTTGGTATTAGAACCATTGAGATATCACATCTCATGCTATCGGAAGGATCTCAGGTTTGGTATTAGAAGCATTGAGATATCACATCTCATGCTATCAGAAGGGTCTCAGGATTGGAATGGGAAGGAGTTGGATATCACATCTCATGCTAAAGGGAGGGTCTCAGGTTTGGAAGGGGAAGGATTTGGATATCACATCTCATGTTATCGGAAGGATCTCACGTTTGGTATTAGAAGTATTGAGATATCATATCTCATGCTATAGGAAGGGTCTCAGGATTGGAATGGGAAGGACTTAGATATCACATATCATGCTATAGGGAGGGTCTCAGTTTTGATATTAGAAGCATTGAGATATCACATCTCATGCTATCGGAAGTGTCTCAGGATTGGAATGGGAAGGAGCTGGATATCACATCTCATGCTAAAGGAAGGGTCTCAGGTTTGGAACGGGAAGGATTTGGATATCACATCTCTTGTTATAGGAAGGGTCTCAGGTTTGGTATAAGCATTGAGATATCACATCTCTGCTATCGGAAGTGTCTCAGGATTGGAATGGGAAGGAGTTGGATATCCCATCTCATGTTATAGGACGGGTCTCAGGTTTGTTATTAGAATCATTGAGATATCATATTGCATGCTGTAGGAAGGGTCTAAGGGTTGGAATGGGAAGGACTTGGATATCACATCTCATGCTATAGATAGGCTCTTAGGTTTGGAAAGGGAAGGAGTTGGATATCACATTTCATGTTAGAGGAAGGATCTCAGGTTTGGTATTAGAAACATTGAGATATCACATCTCATGCTATAGGAAGGGTCTCAGGATTGGAATGGGAAGGAGTTGGATATCACATCTCATGCTAAAGGGAGGGTCTCAGGTTTGGAAGGGGAAGGATTTGGATATCACATCTCATGTTATAGGAAGGATCTCAGGTTTGGTATTAGAACCATTGAGATATCACATCTCATGCTATCGGAAGGATCTCAGGTTTGGTATTAGAAGCATTGAGATATCACATCTCATGCTATCAGAAGGGTCTCATGATTGGAATGGGAAGGAGTTGGATATCACATCTCATGCTAAAGGGAGGGTCTCAGGTTTGGAAGGGGAAGGATTTGGATATCACATCTCATGTTATCGGAAGGATCTCACGTTTGGTATTAGAAGTATTGAGATATCATATCTCATGCTATAGGAAGGGTCTCAGGATTGGAATGGGAAGGACTTAGATATCACATATCATGCTATAGGGAGGGTCTCAGTTTTGATATTAGAAGCATTGAGATATCACATCTCATTCTATCGGAAGTGTCTCAGGATTGGAATGGGAAGGAGCTGGATATCACATCTCATGTTATAGGAAGGGTCTCAGGTTTGGTATAAGCATTGAGATATCACATCTCATGCTATAGGACGGGTCTCAGGATTGGAATGGAAGGAGTTGGATATCACATCTCATGTTATAGGAAGGATCTCAGGTTTGGTATTAGAAGCATTGAGACATCACATCTCATGCTATAGGAAGGGTCTCAGGGTTGGAATGGGAAGGAGTTGGATATCATATCTCATCCAATAGGAAGGGTCTCAGGTTTGGAATGGGAAGGAATTGGATATCACATCTCATGTTATAGGAAGGATCTCAGGTTTGGTATTAGAAGCATTGAGATATCACATCTCATGCTATAGGAAGGGTCTCAGGATTGGAATGTGAAGGATTTGGATATCACATCTCATGCTAAAGGAAGGGTCTCAGGATTGGTAGAAGCATTGAGATATCACGTCTCTGCTATCGGAGGGGTCTCAGGATTGGATTGGGAAGGAGTTGGATATCCCTTCTCATGCTATAGGAAGGGTCTCAGGATTTGAATGGCAAGGAGTTGGATATCACATCTCATGCCATAGGAAGGGTCTCAGGTTTGGTATAAGCATTGAGATATCATATCTCTGCTATCGGAAGGGTCTCAGGATTGGAATGGGAAGGAGTTGGATATTCCCATCTCATGTTATAGGAAGGGTCTCAGGTTTGGTATTAGAAGCATTGAGATATCACATCTCATGCTATAGGAAGGGTCTCAGGATTGGAATGGGAAGGACTTGGATATCACATCTCATGCTATAGGGAGGGTCTCAAGTTTGATATTAGAAGCTTTGAGATATCACATCTCATGATATCGGAAGGGTCTCAGGATTGGAATGGGAAGGAGTTGGATATCACATCTCATGATAAAGGAAGGGTCTACGGTTTGGATGGGGAAGGATTTGGATATCACATCTCATGTTATATTACGGGTCTCAGGTTTGGTATTAGAAGCATTGAGATATCAAGTCTCAGAGTATAGGAAGGGTCTCAGAATTGGAATGGGAAGGAGTTGGATATCACATCTCAAGCTATAGGAAGGGTCTCAGGATTGGAATGGGAAGGACTTGGATATCACATCTCATGCTATAGGAAGGCTCTCAGGTTTGGAAGGGGAAAGAGTTGGATATCACATTTCATGTTAGAGGTAGGATCTCAGGTTTGGTATTAGAGGATTTGAGATATCACATCTCATGCTATCGGAAGGATCTCAGGTTTGGTATTAGAAGCATTGAGAGATCACATCTCATGCTATCAGAAGGGTCTCAGGAATGGAATGGGAAGGAGTTGGATATCACATCTCATGCTAAAGGGAGGGTCTCAGGTTTGGAAGGGGAAGGATTTGGATATCACATCTCATGTTATAGGAAGGATCTCAGGTTTGGTATTAGAACCATTGAGATATCACATCTCATGCTATCGGAAGGATCTCAGGTTTGGTATTAGAAGCATTGAGATATCACATCTCATGCTATCAGAAGGGTCTCAGGATTGGAATGGGAAGGAGTTGGATATCACATCTCATGCTAAAGGGAGGGTCTCAGGTTTGGAAGGGGAAGGATTTGGATATCACATCTCATGTTATCGGAAGGATCTCACGTTTGGTATTAGAAGTATTGAGATATCATATCTCATGCTATAGGAAGGGTCTCAGGATTGGAATGGGAAGGACTTAGATATCACATATCATGCTATAGGGAGGGTCTCAGTTTTGATATTAGAAGCATTGAGATATCACATCTCATGCTATCGGAAGTGTCTCAGGATTGGAATGGGAAGGAGCTGGATATCACATCTCATGCTAAAGGAAGGGTCTCAGGTTTGGAACGGGAAGGATTTGGATATCACATCTCATGTTATAGGAAGGGTCTCAGGTTTGGTATAAGCATTGAGATATCACATCTCTGCTATCGGAAGTGTCTCAGGATTGGAATGGGAAGGAGTTGGATATCCCATCTCATGTTATAGGACGGGTCTCAGGTTTGTTATTAGAATCATTGAGATATCATATTGCATGCTGTAGGAAGGGTCTAAGGGTTGGAATGGGAAGGACTTGGATATCACATCTCATGCTATAGATAGGCTCTTAGGTTTGGAAAGGGAAGGAGTTGGATATCACATTTCATGTTAGAGGAAGGATCTCAGGTTTGGTATTAGAAGCATTGAGATATCACATCTCATGCTATAGGAAGGGTCTCAGGATTGGAATGGGAAGGAGTTGGATATCACATCTCATGCTAAAGGGAGGGTCTCAGGTTTGGAAGGGGAAGGATTTGGATATCACATCTCATGTTATAGGAAGGATCTCAGGTTTGGTATTAGAACCATTGAGATATCACATCTCATGCTATCGGAAGGATCTCAGGTTTGGTATTAGAAGCATTGAGATATCACATCTCATGCTATCAGAAGGGTCTCAGGATTGGAATGGGAAGGAGTTGGATATCACATCTCATGCTAAAGGGAGGGTCTCAGGTTTGGAAGGGGAAGGATTTGGATATCACATCTCATGTTATCGGAAGCATCTCACGTTTGGTATTAGAAGTATTGAGATATCATATCTCATGCTATAGGAAGGGTCTCAGGATTGGAATGGGAAGGACTTAGATATCACATATCATGCTATAGGGAGGGTCTCAGTTTTGATATTAGAAGCATTGAGATATCACATCTCATGCTATCGGAAGTGTCTCAGGATTGGAATGGGAAGGAGCTGGATATCACATCTCATGCTAAAGGAAGGGTCTCAGGTTTGGAACGGGAAGGATTTGGATATCACATCTCATGTTATAGGAAGGGTCTCAGGTTTGGTATAAGCATTGAGATATCACATCTCTGCTATCGGAAGTGTCTCAGGATTGGAATGGGAAGGAGTTGGATATCCCATCTCATGTTATAGGACGGGTCTCAGGTTTGTTATTAGAATCATTGAGATATCATATTGCATGCTGTAGGAAGGGTCTAAGGGTTGGAATGGGAAGGACTTGGATATCACATCTCATGCTATAGATAGGCTCTTAGGTTTGGAAAGGGAAGGAGTTGGATATCACATTTCATGTTAGAGGAAGGATCTCAGGTTTGGTATTAGAAGCATTGAGATATCACATCTCATGCTATAGGAAGGGTCTCAGGATTGGAATGGGAAGTAGTTGGATATCACATCTCATGCTATAGGAAGTGTCTCAGGTTTGGTATAAGCATTGAGATATCACATCTCATGCTATAGGACGGGTCTCAGGATTGGAATGGAAGGAGTTGGATATCACATCTCATGTTATAGGAAGGATCTCAGGTTTGCTATTAGAAGCATTGAGACATCACATCTCATGCTATAGGAAGGGTCTCAGATTTGGTATAAGCATTGAGATATCACATCTCATGCTAAAGGAAGGGTCTCAGGATTGGAATGGGAAGGAGTTGTATATGACATCTCAGGCCATAGGAAGGGTCTCATGTTTGGTATAAGCATTGAGATATCACATCTCTGCTATCGGAAGGGTCTCAGGATTGGAATGGGAAGGAGTTGGATATCCCATCTCATGTTATAGGAAGGGTCTCAGGTTTGGTATTAGAAGCATAGAGATATCACATCTCATGCTATAGGAAGGGTCTCAGGATTGGAATGGGAAGGACTTGGATGTCACATCTCATGCTATAGGGAGGGTCTCAAGTTTGATATTAGAAGCATTGAGATAACAAATCTCATGATATCGGAAGGGTCTCAGGATTGGAATGGGAAGGAGTTGGATACCACATCTCATGATATAGGACGGGTCTCAGGTTTGGTATTAGAAGCATTGAGATATCAAATCTCATGGTATAAGAAGGGTCTCAGAATTGGAATGGGAAGGAGTTGGATATCACACCTCAAGCTATAGGAAGGGTCTCAGGATTGGAATGGGAAGGAGTTTGATATCACATCTCATGCCATAGTATGGGTCTCAGGTTTGGTAGAAGCATTGGGATATCACATCTCATGCTATCGGAAGGGTATCAGTATTGGATTTGGAAGAAGTTGGATATCCCATCTCATGCTATAGGAAGGGTCTCAGGTTGGAATGGGAAGGAGTTGGATATCACATTTCATGTTATAGGAAGGGTCTCAGGATTGGAATGGGAAGGACTTGGATATCATATCTCATGCTATAGGACAGGTCTCAGGTTTGTTATTAGAATCATTGAGATATCATATTGCATGCTGTAGGAAGGGTCTAAGGATTGGAACGGGAAGGACTTGGATATCACATCTCATGCTATAGATAGGCTCTTAGGTTTGGAAAGGGAAGGAGTTGGATATCACATTTCATGTTAGAGGAAGGATCTCAGGTTTGGTATTAGAAGCATTGAGATATCACATCTCATGCTATAGGAAGGGTCTCAGGATTGGAATGGGAAGTAGTTGGATATCACATCTCATGCTATAGGAAGGGTCTCAGGTTTGGTATAAGCATTGAGATATCACATCTCATGCTATAGGACGGGTCTCAGGATTGGAATGGAAGGAGTTGGATATCACATCTCATGTTATAGGAAGGATCTCAGGTTTGGTATTAGAAGCATTGAGACATCACATCTCATGCTATAGGAAGGGTCTCAGGGTTGGAATGGGAAGGAGTTGGATATCATATCTCATCCAATAGGAAGGGTCTCAGGTTTGGAATGGGAAGGAATTGGATATCACATCTCATGTTATAGGAAGGATCTCAGGTTTGGTATTAGAAGCATTGAGATATCACATCTCATGCTATAGGAAGGGTCTCAGGATTGGAATGTGAAGGATTTGGATATCACATCTCATGCTAAAGGAAGGGTCTCAGGATTGGTAGAAGCATTGAGATATCACGTCTCTGCTATCGGAGGGGTCTCAGGATTGGATTGGGAAGGAGTTGGATATCCCTTCTCATGCTATAGGAAGGGTCTCAGGATTTGAATGGCAAGGAGTTGGATATCACATCTCATGCCATAGGAAGGGTCTCAGGTTTGGTATAAGCATTGAGATATCATATCTCTGCTATCGGAAGGGTCTCAGGATTGGAATGGGAAGGAGTTGGATATTCCCATCTCATGTTATAGGAAGGGTCTCAGGTTTGGTATTAGAAGCATTGAGATATCACATCTCATGCTATAGGAAGGGTCTCAGGATTGGAATGGGAAGGACTTGGATATCACATCTCATGCTATAGGGAGGGTCTCAAGTTTGATATTAGAAGCTTTGAGATATCACATCTCATGATATCGGAAGGGTCTCAGGATTGGAATGGGAAGGAGTTGGATATCACATCTCATGATAAAGGAAGGGTCTACGGTTTGGATGGGGAAGGATTTGGATATCACATCTCATGTTATATTACGGGTCTCAGGTTTGGTATTAGAAGCATTGAGATATCAAGTCTCAGAGTATAGGAAGGGTCTCAGAATTGGAATGGGAAGGAGTTGGATATCACATCTCAAGCTATAGGAAGGGTCTCAGGATTGGAATGGGAAGGACTTGGATATCACATCTCATGCTATAGGAAGGCTCTCAGGTTTGGAAGGGGAAAGAGTTGGATATCACATTTCATGTTAGAGGTAGGATCTCAGGTTTGGTATTAGAGGCATTGAGATATCACATCTCATGCTATCAGAAGGGTCTCAGGAATGGAATGGGAAGGAGTTGGATATCACATCTCATGCTAAAGGGAGGGTCTCAGGTTTGGAAGGGGAAGGATTTGGATATCACATCTCATGTTATAGGAAGGATCTCAGGTTTGGTATTAGAACCATTGAGATATCACATCTCATGCTATCGGAAGGATCTCAGGTTTGGTATTAGAAGCATTGAGATATCACATCTCATGCTATCAGAAGGGTCTCAGGATTGGAATGGGAAGGAGTTGGATATCACATCTCATGCTAAAGGGAGGGTCTCAGGTTTGGAAGGGGAAGGATTTGGATATCACATCTCATGTTATCGGAAGGATCTCACGTTTGGTATTAGAAGTATTGAGATATCATATCTCATGCTATAGGAAGGGTCTCAGGATTGGAATGGGAAGGACTTAGATATCACATATCATGCTATAGGGAGGGTCTCAGTTTTGATATTAGAAGCATTGAGATATCACATCTCATGCTATCGGAAGTGTCTCAGGATTGGAATGGGAAGGAGCTGGATATCACATCTCATGTTATAGGAAGGCTCTCAGGTTTGGTATAAGCATTGAGATATCACATCTCTGCTATCGGAAGTGTCTCAGGATTGGAATGGGAAGGAGTTGGATATCCCATCTCATGTTATAGGACGGGTCTCAGGTTTGTTATTAGAATCATTGAGATATCATATTGCATGCTGTAGGAAGGGTCTAAGGGTTGGAATGGGAAGGAATTGGATATCACATCTCATGTTATAGGAAGGATCTCAGGTTTGGTATTAGAAGCATTGAGATATCACATCTCATGCTATAGGAAGGGTCTCAGGATTGGAATGTGAAGGATTTGGATATCACATCTCATGCTAAAGGAAGGGTCTCAGGATTGGTAGAAGCATTGAGATATCACGTCTCTGCTATCGGAGGGGTCTCAGGATTGGATTGGGAAGGAGTTGGATATCCCTTCTCATGCTATAGGAAGGGTCTCAGGATTTGAATGGCAAGGAGTTGGATATCACATCTCATGCCATAGGAAGGGTCTCAGGTTTGGTATAAGCATTGAGATATCATATCTCTGCTATCGGAAGGGTCTCAGGATTGGAATGGGAAGGAGTTGGATATTCCCATCTCATGTTATAGGAAGGGTCTCAGGTTTGGTATTAGAAGCATTGAGATATCACATCTCATGCTATAGGAAGGGTCTCAGGATTGGAATGGGAAGGACTTGGATATCACATCTCATGCTATAGGGAGGGTCTCAAGTTTGATATTAGAAGCTTTGAGATATCACATCTCATGATATCGGAAGGGTCTCAGGATTGGAATGGGAAGGAGTTGGATATCACATCTCATGATAAAGGAAGGGTCTAAGGTTTGGAAGGGGAAGGATTTGGATATCACATCTCATGTTATATTACGGGTCTCAGGTTTGGTATTAGAAGCATTGAGATATCAAGTCTCAGAGTATAGGAAGGGTCTCAGAATTGGAATGGGAAGGAGATGGATATCACATCTCAAGCTATAGGAAGGGTCTCAGGATTGGAATGGGAAGGACTTGGATATCACATCTCATGCTATAGGAAGGCTCTCAGGTTTGGAAGGGGAAAGAGTTGGATATCACATTTCATGTTAGAGGTAGGATCTCAGGTTTGGTATTAGAGGCATTGAGATATCACATCTCATGCTATCAGAAGGGTCTCAGGAATGGAATGGGAAGGAGTTGGATATCACATCTCATGCTAAAGGGAGGGTCTCAGGTTTGGAAGGGGAAGGATTTGGATATCACATCTCATGTTATAGGAAGGATCTCAGGTTTGGTATTAGAACCATTGAGATATCACATCTCATGCTATCGGAAGGATCTCAGGTTTGGTATTAGAAGCATTGAGATATCACATCTCATGCTATCAGAAGGGTCTCAGGATTGGAATGGGAAGGAGTTGGATATCACATCTCATGCTAAAGGGAGGGTCTCAGGTTTGGAAGGGGAAGGATTTGGATATCACATCTCATGTTATCGGAAGGATCTCACGTTTGGTATTAGAAGTATTGAGATATCATATCTCATGCTATAGGAAGGGTCTCAGGATTGGAATGGGAAGGACTTAGATATCACATATCATGCTATAGGGAGGGTCTCAGTTTTGATATTAGAAGCATTGAGATATCACATCTCATGCTATCGGAAGTGTCTCAGGATTGGAATGGGAAGGAGCTGGATATCACATCTCATGCTAAAGGAAGGGTCTCAGGTTTGGAACGGGAAGGATTTGGATATCACATCTCATGTTATAGGAAGGGTCTCAGGTTTGGTATAAGCATTGAGATATCACATCTCTGCTATCGGAAGTGTCTCAGGATTGGAATGGGAAGGAGTTGGATATCCCATCTCATGTTATAGGACGGGTCTCAGGTTTGTTATTAGAATCATTGAGATATCATATTGCATGCTGTAGGAAGGGTCTAAGGGTTGGAATGGGAGGGACTTGGATATCACATCTCATGCTATAGATAGGCTCTTAGGTTTGGAAAGGGAAGGAGTTGGATATCACATTTCATGTTAGAGGAAGGATCTCAGGTTTGGTATTAGAAGCATTGAGATATCACATCTCATGCTATAGGAAGGGTCTCAGGATTGGAATGGGAAGGAGTTGGATATCACATCTCATGCTAAAGGGAGGGTCTCAGGTTTGGAAGGGGAAGGATTTGGATATCACATCTCATGTTATAGGAAGGATCTCAGGTTTGGTATTAGAACCATTGAGATATCACATCTCATGCTATCGGAAGGATCTCAGGTTTGGTATTAGAAGCATTGAGATATCACATCTCATGCTATCAGAAGGGTCTCAGGATTGGAATGGGAAGGAGTTGGATATCACATCTCATGCTAAAGGGAGGGTCTCAGGTTTGGAAGGGGAAGGATTTGGATATCACATCTCATGTTATCGGAAGGATCTCACGTTTGGTATTAGAAGTATTGAGATATCATATCTCATGCTATAGGTAGGGTCTCAGGATTGGAATGGGAAGGACTTAGATATCACATATCATGCTATAGGGAGGGTCTCAGTTTTGATATTAGAAGCATTGAGATATCACATCTCATGCTATCGGAAGTGTCTCAGGATTGGAATGGGAAGGAGCTGGATATCACATCTCATGTTATAGGAAGGGTCTCAGGTTTGGTATAAGCATTGAGATATCACATCTCTGCTATCGGAAGTGTCTCAGGATTGGAATGGGAAGGAGTTGGATATCCCATCTCATGTTATAGGACGGGTCTCAGGTTTGTTATTAGAATCATTGAGATATCATATTGCATGCTGTAGGAAGGGTCTAAGGGTTGGAATGGGAAGGACTTGGATATCACATCTCATGCTATAGATAGGCTCTTAGGTTTGGAAAGGGAAGGAGTTGGATATCACATCTCATGCTATAGGGAGGGTCTCAAGTTTGATATTAGAAGCTTTGAGATATCACATCTCATGCTATAGGAAGGGTCTCAGGATTGGAATGGGAAGTAGTTGGATATCACATCTCATGCTATAGGAAGTGTCTCAGGTTTGGTATAAGCATTGAGATATCACATCTCATGCTATAGGACGGGTCTCAGGATTGGATTGGGAAGGAGTTGGATATCCCTTCTCATGCTATAGGAAGGGTCTCAGGATTTGAATGGCAAGGAGTTGGATATCACATCTCATGCCATAGGAAGGGTCTCAGGTTTGGTATAAGCATTGAGATATCACATCTCTGCTATCGGAAGGGTCTCAGGATTGGAATGGGAAGGAGTTGGATATTCCCATCTCATGTTATAGGAAGGGTCTCAGGTTTGGTATTAGAAGCATTGAGATATGACATCTCATGCTATAGGAAGGGTCTCAGGATTGGAATGGGAAGGACTTGGATATCACATCTCATGCTATAGGGAGGGTCTCAAGTTTGATATTAGAAGCTTTGAGATATCACATCTCATGATATCGGAAGGGTCTCAGGATTGGAATGGGAAGGAGTTGGATATCACATCTCATGATAAAGGAAGGGTCTAAGGTTTGGAAGGGGAAGGATTTGGATATCACATCTCATGTTATATTACGGGTCTCAGGTTTGGTATTAGAAGCATTGAGATATCAAGTCTCAGAGTATAGGAAGGGTCTCAGAATTGGAATGGGAAGGAGTTGGATATCACATCTCAAGCTATAGGAAGGGTCTCAGGATTGGAATGGGAAGGACTTGGATATCACATCTCATGCTATAGGAAGGATCTCAGGTTTGGAAGGGGAAAGAGTTGGATATCACATTTCATGTTAGAGGTAGGATCTCAGGTTTGGTATTAGAGGCATTGAGATATCACATCTCATGCTATCGGAAGGATCTCAGGTTTGGTATTAGAAGCATTGAGATATCACATCTCATGCTATCAGAAGGGTCTCAGGAATGGAATGGGAAGGAGTTGGATATCACATCTCATGCTAAAGAGAGGGTCTCAGGTTTGGAAGGGGAAGGATTTGGATATCACATCTCATGTTATAGGAAGGATCTCAGGTTTGGTATTAGAACCATTGAGATATCACATCTCATGCTATCGGAAGGATCTCAGGTTTGGTATTAGAAGCATTGAGATATCACATCTCATGCTATAGGAAGGGTATCAGGATTGGAATGGGAAGGACTTAGATATCACATATCATGCTATAGGGAGGGTCTCAGTTTTGATATTAGAAGCATTGAGATATCACATCTCATGCTATCGGAAGTGTCTCAGGATTGGAATGGGAAGGAGCTGGATATCACATCTCATGCTAAAGGAAGGGTCTCAGGTTTGGAACGGGAAGGATTTGGATATCACATCTCATGTTATAGGAAGGGTCTCAGGTTTGGTATAAGCATTGAGATATCACATCTCTGCTATCGGAAGTGTCTCAGGATTGGAATGGGAAGGAGTTGGATATCCCATCTCATGTTATAGGACGGGTCTCAGGTTTGTTATTAGAATCATTGAGATATCATATTGCATGCTGTAGGAAGGGTCTAAGGGTTGGAATGGGAAGGACTTGGATATCACATCTCATGCTATAGATAGGCTCTTAGGTTTGGAAAGGGAAGGAGTTGGATATCACATTTCATGTTAGAGGAAGGATCTCAGGTTTGGTATTAGAAGCATTGAGATATCACATCTCATGCTATAGGAAGGGTCTCAGGATTGGAATGGGAAGGAGTTGGATATCACATCTCATGCTAAAGGGAGGGTCTCAGGTTTGGAAGGGGAAGGATTTGGATATCACATCTCATGTTATAGGAAGGATCTCAGGTTTGGTATTAGAACCATTGAGATATCACATCTCATGCTATCGGAAGGATCTCAGGTTTGGTATTAGAAGCATTGAGATATCACATCTCATGCTATCAGAAGGGTCTCAGGATTGGAATGGGAAGGAGTTGGATATCACATCTCATGCAAAAGGGAGGGTCTCAGGTTTGGAAGGGGAAGGATTTGGATATCACATCTCATGTTATCGGAAGGATCTCACGTTTGGTATTAGAAGTATTGAGATATCATATCTCATGCTATAGGAAGGGTCTCAGGATTGGAATGGGAAGGACTTAGATATCACATATCATGCTATAGGGAGGGTCTCAGTTTTGATATTAGAAGCATTGAGATATCACATCTCATGCTATCGGAAGTGTCTCAGGATTGGAATGGGAAGGAGCTGGATATCACATCTCATGCTAAAGGAAGGGTCTCAGGTTTGGAACGGGAAGGATTTGGATATCACATCTCATGTTATAGGAAGGGTCTCAGGTTTGGTATAAGCATTGAGATATCACATCTCTGCTATCGGAAGTGTCTCAGGATTGGAATGGGAAGGAGTTGGATATCCCATCTCATGTTATTAGAATCATTGAGATATCATATTGCATGCTGTAGGAAGGGTCTAAGGGTTGGAATGGGAAGGACTTGGATATCACATCTCATGCTATAGCTAGGCTCTTAGGTTTGGAAAGGGAAGGAGTTGGATATCACATTTCATGTTAGAGGAAGGATCTCAGGTTTGGTATTAGAAGCATTGAGATATCACATCTCATGCTATAGGAAGGGTCTCAGGATTGGAATGGGAAGTAGTTGGATATCACATCTCATGCTATAGGAAGTGTCTCAGGTTTGGTATAAGCATTGAGATATCACATCTCATGCTATAGGACGGGTCTCAGGATTGGAATGGAAGGAGTTGGATATCACATCTCATGTTATAGGAAGGATCTCAGGTTTGCTATTAGAAGCATTGAGACATCACATCTCATGCTATAGGAAGGGTCTCAGGGTTGGAATGGGAAGGAGTTGGATATCACATCTCATCCAATAGGAAGGGTCTCAGGTTTGGAATGGGAAGGAATTGGATATCACATCTCATGTTATAGGAAGGATCTCAGGTTTGGTATTAGAAGCATTGAGATATCACATCTCATGCTATAGGAAGGGTCTCAGGATTGGAATGTGAAGGATTTGGATATCACATCTCATGCTAAAGGAAGGGTCTCAGGTTTGGTAGAAGCATTGAGATATCACGTCTCTGCTATCGGAAGGGTCTCAGGATTGGATTGGGAAGGAGTTGGATATCCCTTCTCATGCTATAGGAAGGGTCTCAGGATTTGAATGGCAAGGAGTTGGATATCACATCTCATGCCATAGGAAGGGTCTCAGGTTTGGTATAAGCATTGAGATATCACATCTCTGCTATCGGAAGGGTCTCAGGATTGGATTGGGAAGGAGTTGGATATCCCTTCTCATGCTATAGGAAGTGTCTCAGGTTGGAATGGGAAGGAGTTGGATATCACATCTCATGTTATAGGAAGGGTCTCAGGATTGGAATGGGAAGGATTTGGATATCACATCTCTTGCTATAGGAAGGGTCTCAGGATTGGAATGGGTAGGAGTTGGATATTACTTTCTTGCTATAGGAAGGGTCTCATGTTTGGAATGGGAATGAGTTGGATATCACATATGCTATAATTAGTGTCTCAGGTTTGGAACGGGAAGGAGTTGGATATCACATCTCATGTTATAGGAAGGGTCTCAGGTTTGTTATAAGCATTGAGATATCACATCTCTGCTATCGGAAGCGGCTCAGGATTGGAATGGGAAGGAGTTGGATATCCCATCTCATGTTATAGTAAGAGTCTCTGGTTTGGTATTAGAATCATTGAGATATCACATCGCATGCTGTAGGAAGGGTCTAAGGATTGGAATGGGATGGACTTGGATATCACATCTCATGCTATAGGTAGGCTCTCAGGTTTGGTATAAGCATTGAGATATCACATCTCATGCTATAGGAAGGGTCTCAGATTTGGTATAAGCATTGAGATATCACATCTCATGCTAAAGGAAGGGTCTCAGGATTGGAATGGGAAGGAGTTGTATATGACATCTCAGGCCATAGGAAGGGTCTCAGGTTTGGTATAAGCATTGAGATATCACATCTCTGCTATCGGAAGCGGCTCAGGATTGGAATGGGAAGGAGTTGGATATCCCATCTCATGTTATAGGAAGGGTCTCAGGTTTGGTATTAGAAGCATAGAGATATCACATCTCATGCTATAGGAAGGGTCTCAGGATTGGAATGGGAAGGACCTGGATGTCACATCTCATGCTATAGGTAGGGTCTCAAGTTTGATATTAGAAGCATTGAGATAACAAATCTCATGATATCGGAAGGGTCTCAGGATTGGAATGGGAAGGAGTTGGATACCACATCTCATGATAAAGGAAGGGTCTAAGGTTTGGAAGGGGAAGGATTTGGATATCACATCTCATGTTATAGGACGGTTCTCAGGTTTGGTATTAGAAGCATTGAGATATCAAGTCTCATGGTATAAGAAGGGTCTCAGAATTGGAATGGGAAGGAGTTGGATATCACACCTCAAGCTATAGGAAGGGTCTCAGGATTGGAATGGGAAGGAGTTTGATATCACATCTCATGCCATAGTATGGGTCTCAGGTTTGGTAGAAGCATTGGGACATCACATCTCATGCTATCGGAAGGGTATCAGTATTGGATTTGGAAGAAGTTGGATATCCCATCTCATGCTATAGGAAGGGTCTCAGGTTGGAATGGGAAGGAGTTGGATATCACATTTCATGTTATAGGAAGGGTCTCAGGATTGGAATGGGAAGGACTTGGATATCATATCTCATGCTATAGGACGGGTCTCAGGTTTGTTATTAGAATCATTGAGATATCATATTGCATGCTGTAGGAAGGGTCTAAGGCTTGGAATGGGAAGGACTTGGATATCACATCTCATGCTATAGATAGGCTCTTAGGTTTGGAAAGGGAAGGAGTTGGATATCACATTTCATGTTAGAGGAAGGATCTCAGGTTTGGTATTAGAAGCATTGAGATATCACATCTCATGCTATAGGAAGGGTCTCAGGATTGGAATGGGAAGTAGTTGGATATCACATCTCATGCTATAGGAAGGGTCTCAGGTTTGGTATAAGCATTGAGATATCACATCTCATGCTATAGGACGGGTCTCAGGATTGGAATGGAAGGAGTTGGATATCACATCTCATGTTATAGGAAGGATCTCAGGTTTGGTATTAGAAGCATTGAGACATCACATCTCATGCTATAGGAAGGGTCTCAGGGTTGGAATGGGAAGGAGTTGGATATCGCATCTCATCCAATAGGAAGGGTCTCAGGTTTGGAATGGGAAGGAATTGGATATCACATCTCATGTTATAGGAAGGATCTCAGGTTTGGTATTAGAAGCATTGAGATATCACATCTCATGCTATAGGAAGGGTCTCAGGATTGGAATGTGAAGGATTTGGATATCACATCTCATGCTAAAGGAAGGGTCTCAGGTTTGGTAGAAGCATTGAGATATCAGATCTCTGCTATCGGAAGGGTCTCAGGATTGGATTGGGAAGGAGTTGGATATCCCTTCTCATGCTATAGGAAGGGTCTCAGGATGTGAATGGGAAGGAGTTGGATATCACATCTCATGTTATAGGAAGGGTCTCAGGATTGGAATGGGAAGGATTTGGATATTACTTTCTTGCTATAGGAAGGGTCTCATATTTGGAATGGGAAGGAGTTGGATATCACATATGCTATAGTTAGTGTCTCAGGTTTGGAACGGGAAGGAGTTGGATATCACATCTCATGTTATAGGAAGGGTCTCATGTTTGGTATAAGCATTGAGATATCACATCTCTGCTATCGGAAGCGGCTCAGGATTGGAATGGGAAGGAGTTGGATATCCCATCTCATGTTATAGTAAGAGTCTCTGGTTTGGTATTAGAATCATTGAGATATCACATCGCATGCTGTAGGAAGGGTCTAAGGATTGGAATGGGATGGACTTGGATATCACATCTCATGCTATAGGTAGGCTCTCAGGTTTGATATAAGCATTGAGATATCACATCTCATGCTATAGGAAGGGTCTCAGGATTGGAATGGGAAGGATTTGGATATCCCATCTCATGCTATAGGAAGGCTCTCAGGTTTGGAAGGGGAAGGAGTTGGATATCACATTTTATGTTAGAGGACGGATCTCAGGTTTGGTATTAGAGGCCTTGAGATATCACATCTCATGCTATAGGAAGGGTCTCAGGATTGGAATGGGAAGGAGTTGGATATCACATCTCAAGCTTTAGGAAGGGTCTCAGGTTTGGTATAAGCATTGAGATAGCACATCTCATGCTATAGGAAGGGTCTCAGAATTGGAATGGGAAGGAGTTGGATATCACATCTCAAGCTATAGGAAGCGTCTCAGGATTGGAATGGGAAGGACTTGGATATCACATCTCATGCTATAGGAAGGCTCTCAGGTTTGGAAGGGGAAAGAGTTGGATATCACATTTCATGTTAGAGGTAGGATCTCAGGTTTGGTATTAGAGGCATTGAGATATCACATCTCATGCTATCGGAAGGATCTCAGGTTTGGTATTAGAAGCATTGAGATATCACATCTCATGCTATCAGAAGGGTCTCAGGAATGGAATGGGAAGGAGTTGGATATCACATCTCATGCTAAAGGGAGGGTCTCAGGTTTGGAAGGGGAAGGATTTGGATATCACATCTCATGTTATAGGAAGGATCTCAGGTTTGGTATTAGAACCATTGAGATATCACATCTCATGCTATCGGAAGGATCTCAGGTTTGGTATTAGAAGCATTGAGATATCACATCTCATGCTATACGAAGGGTCTCAGGATTGGAATGGGAAGGACTTAGATATCACATATCATGCTATAGGGAGGGTCTCAGTTTTGATATTAGAAGCATTGAGATATCACATCTCATGCTATCGGAAGTGTCTCAGGATTGGAATGGGAAGGAGCTGGATATCACATCTCATGCTAAAGGAAGGGTCTCAGGTTTGGAACGGGAAGGATTTGGATATCACATCTCATGTTATAGGAAGGGTCTCAGGTTTGGTATAAGCATTGAGATATCACATCTCTGCTATCGGAAGTGTCTCAGGATTGGAATGGGAAGGAGTTGGATATCCCATCTCATGTTATAGGACGGGTCTCAGGTTTGTTATTAGAATCATTGAGATATCATATTGCATGCTGTAGGAAGGGTCTAAGGGTTGGAATGGGAAGGACTTGGATATCACATCTCATGCTATAGATAGGCTCTTAGGTTTGGAAAGGGAAGGAGTTGGATATCACATTTCATGTTAGAGGAAGGATCTCAGGTTTGGTATTAGAATCATTGAGATATCACATCTCATGCTATAGGAAGGGTCTCAGGATTGGAATGGGAAGGAGTTGGATATCACATCTCATGCTAAAGGGAGGGTCTCAGGTTTGGAAGGGGAAGGATTTGGATATCACATCTCATGTTATAGGAAGGATCTCAGGTTTGGTATTAGAACCATTGAGATATCACATCTCATGCTATCGGAAGGATCTCAGGTTTGGTATTAGAAGCATTGAGATATCACATCTCATGCTATCAGAAGGGTCTCAGGATTGAAATGGGAAGGAGTTGGATATCACATCTCATGCTAAAGGGAGGGTCTCAGGTTTGGAAGGGGAAGGATTTGGATATCACATCTCATGTTATCGGAAGGATCTCACGTTTGGTATTAGAAGTATTGAGATATCATATCTCATGCTATAGGAAGGGTCTCAGGATTGGAATGGGAAGGACTTAGATATCACATATCATGCTATAGGGAGGGTCTCAGTTTTGATATTAGAAGCATTGAGATATCACATCTCATGCTATCGGAAGTGTCTCAGGATTGGAATGGGAAGGAGCTGGATATCACATCTCATGCTAAAGGAAGGGTCTCAGGTTTGGAACGGGAAGGATTTGGATATCACATCTCATGTTATAGGAAGGGTCTCAGGTTTGGTATAAGCATTGAGATATCACATCTCTGCTATCGGAAGTGTCTCAGGATTGGAATGGGAAGGAGTTGGATATCCCATCTCATGTTATAGGACGGGTCTCAGGTTTGTTATTAGAATCATTGAGATATCATATTGCATGCTGTAGGAAGGGTCTAAGGGTTGGAATGGGAAGGACTTGGATATCACATCTCATGCTATAGATAGGCTCTTAGGTTTGGAAAGGGAAGGAGTTGGATATCACATTTCATGTTAGAGGAAGGATCTCAGGTTTGGTATTAGAAGCATTGAGATATCACATCTCATGCTATAGGAAGGGTCTCAGGATTGGAATGGGAAGTAGTTGGATATCACATCTCATGCTATAGGAAGTGTCTCAGGTTTGGTATAAGCATTGAGATATCACATCTCATGCTATAGGACGGGTCTCAGGATTGGAATGGAAGGAGTTGGATATCACATCTCATGTTATAGGAAGGATCTCAGGTTTGCTATTAGAAGCATTGAGACATCACATCTCATGCTATAGGAAGGGTCTCAGGGTTGGAATGGGAAGGAGTTGGATATCACATCTCATCCAATAGGAAGGGTCTCAGGTTTGGAATGGGAAGGAATTGGATATCACATCTCATGTTATAGGAAGGATCTCAGGTTTGGTATTAGAAGCATTGAGATATCACATCTCATGCTATAGGAAGGGTCTCAGGATTGGAATGTGAAGGATTTGGATATCACATCTCATGCTAAAGGAAGGGTCTCAGGTTTGGTAGAAGCATTGAGATATCACGTCTCTGCTATCGGAAGGGTCTCAGGATTGGATTGGGAAGGAGTTGGATATCCCTTCTCATGCTATAGGAAGGGTCTCAGGATTTGAATGGCAAGGAGTTGGATATCACATCTCATGCCATAGGAAGGGTCTCAGGTTTGGTATAAGCATTGAGATATCACATCTCTGCTATCGGAAGGGTCTCAGGATTGGATTGGGAAGGAGTTGGATATCCCTTCTCATGCTATAGGAAGTGTCTCAGGTTGGAATGGGAAGGAGTTGGATATCACATCTCATGTTATAGGAAGGGTCTCAGGATTGGAATGGGAAGGATTTGGATATCACATCTCTTGCTATAGGAAGGGTCTCAGGATTGGAATGGGTAGGAGTTGGATATTACTTTCTTGCTATAGGAAGGGTCTCATGTTTGGAATGGGAATGAGTTGGATATCACATATGCTATAATTAGTGTCTCAGGTTTGGAACGGGAAGGAGTTGGATATCACATCTCATGTTATAGGAAGGGTCTCAGGTTTGTTATAAGCATTGAGATATCACATCTCTGCTATCGGAAGCGGCTCAGGATTGGAATGGGAAGGAGTTGGATATCCCATCTCATGTTATAGTAAGAGTCTCTGGTTTGGTATTAGAATCATTGAGATATCACATCGCATGCTGTAGGAAGGGTCTAAGGATTGGAATGGGATGGACTTGGATATCACATCTCATGCTATAGGTAGGCTCTCAGGTTTGGTATAAGCATTGAGATATCACATCTCATGCTATAGGAAGGGTCTCAGATTTGGTATAAGCATTGAGATATCACATCTCATGCTAAAGGAAGGGTCTCAGGATTGGAATGGGAAGGAGTTGTATATGACATCTCAGGCCATAGGAAGGGTCTCAGGTTTGGTATAAGCATTGAGATATCACATTTCTGCTATCGGAAGCGGCTCAGGATTGGAATGGGAAGGAGTTGGATATCCCATCTCATGTTATAGGAAGGGTCGCAGGTTTGGTATTAGAAGCATAGAGATATCACATCTCATGCTATAGGAAGGGTCTCAGGATTGGAATGGGAAGGACTTGGATGTCACATCTCATGCTATAGGGAGGGTCTCAAGTTTGATATTAGAAGCATTGAGATAACAAATCTCATGATATCGGAAAGGTCTCAGGATTGGAATGGGAAGGAGTTGGATACCACATCTCATGATAAAGGAAGGGTCTAAGGTTTGGAAGGGGAAGGATTTGGATATCACATCTCATGTTATAGGAAGGGTCTCAGGTTTGGTATAAGCATTGAGATATCACATCTCTGCTATCGGAAGTGTCTCAGGATTGGAATGGGAAGGAGTTGGATATCCCATCTCATGTTATAGGACGGGTCTCAGGTTTGTTATTAGAATCATTGAGATATCATATTGCATGCTGTAGGAAGGGTCTAAGGGTTGGAATGGGAAGGACTTGGATATCACATCTCATGCTATAGATAGGCTCTTAGGTTTGGAAAGGGAAGGAGTTGGATATCACATTTCATGTTAGAGGAAGGATCTCAGGTTTGGTATTAGAAGCATTGAGATATCACATCTCATGTTATAGGAAGGGTCTCAGGTTTGTTATAAGCATTGAGATATCACATCTCTGCTATCGGAAGCGGCTCAGGATTGGAATGGGAAGGAGTTGGATATCCCATCTCATGTTATAGTAAGAGTCTCTGGTTTGGTATTAGAATCATTGAGATATCACATCGCATGCTGTAGGAAGGGTCTAAGGATTGGAATGGGATGGACTTGGATATCACATCTCATGCTATAGGTAGGCTCTCAGGTTTGGTATAAGCATTGAGATATCACATCTCATGCTATAGGAAGGGTCTCAGATTTGGTATAAGCATTGAGATATCACATCTCATGCTAAAGGAAGGGTCTCAGGATTGGAATGGGAAGGAGTTGTATATGACATCTCAGGCCATAGGAAGGGTCTCGGGTTTGGTATAAGCATTGAGATATCACATCTCTGCTATCGGAAGCGGCTCAGGATTGGAATGGGAAGGAGTTGGATATCCCATCTCATGTTATAGGAAGGGTCGCAGGTTTGGTATTAGAAGCATAGAGATATCACATCTCATGCTATAGGAAGGGTCTCAGGATTGGAATGGGAAGGACTTGGATGTCACATCTCATGCTATAGGGAGGGTCTCAAGTTTGATATTAGAAGCATTGAGATAACAAATCTCATGATATCGGAAAGGTCTCAGGATTGGAATGGGAAGGAGTTGGATACCACATCTCATGATAAAGGAAGGGTCTAAGGTTTGGAAGGGGAAGGATTTGGATATCACATCTCATGTTATAGGAAGGGTCTCAGGTTTGGTATAAGCATTGAGATATCACATCTCTGCTATCGGAAGTGTCTCAGGATTGGAATGGGAAGGAGTTGGATATCCCATCTCATGTTATAGGACGGGTCTCAGGTTTGTTATTAGAATCATTGAGATATCATATTGCATGCTGTAGGAAGGGTCTAAGGGTTGGAATGGGAAGGACTTGGATATCACATCTCATGCTATAGATAGGCTCTTAGGTTTGGAAAGGGAAGGAGTTGGATATCACATTTCATGTTAGAGGAAGGATCTCAGGTTTGGTATTAGAAGCATTGAGATATCACATCTCATGCTATAGGAAGGGTCTCAGGATTGGAATGGGAAGGAGTTGGATATCACATCTCATGCTAAAGGGAGGGTCTCAGGTTTGGAAGGGGAAGGATTTGGATATCACATCTCATGTTATAGGAAGGATCTCAGGTTTGGTATTAGAACCATTGAGATATCACATCTCATGCTATCGGAAGGATCTCAGGTTTGGTATTAGAAGCATTGAGATATCACATCTCATGCTATCAGAAGGGTCTCAGGATTGGAATGGGAAGGAGTTGGATATCACATCTCATGCTAAAGGGAGGGTCTCAGGTTTGGAAGGGGAAGGATTTGGATATCACATCTCATGTTATCGGAAGGATCTCACGTTTGGTATTAGAAGTATTGAGATATCATATCTCATGCTATAGGAAGGGTCTCAGGATTGGAATGGGAAGGACTTAGATATCACATATCATGCTATAGGGAGGGTCTCAGTTTTGATATTAGAAGCATTGAGATATCACATCTCATGCTATCGGAAGTGTCTCAGGATTGGAATGGGAAGGAGCTGGATATCACATCTCATGTTATAGGAAGGGTCTCAGGTTTGGTATAAGCATTGAGATATCACATCTCTGCTATCGGAAGTGTCTCAGGATTGGAATGGGAAGGAGTTGGATATCCCATCTCATGTTATAGGACGGGTCTCAGGTTTGTTATTAGAATCATTGAGATATCATATTGCATGCTGTAGGAAGGGTCTAAGGGTTGGAATGGGAAGGACTTGGATATCACATCTCATGCTATAGATAGGCTCTTAGGTTTGGAAAGGGAAGGAGTTGGATATCACATTTCATGTTAGAGGAAGGATCTCAGGTTTGGTATTAGAAGCATTGAGATATCACATCTCATGCTATAGGAAGGGTCTCAGGATTGGAATGGGAAGTAGTTGGATATCACATCTCATGCTATAGGAAGTGTCTCAGGTTTGATATAAGCATTGAGATATCACATCTCATGCTATAGGACGGGTCTCAGGATTGGATTGGGAAGGAGTTGGATATCCCTTCTCATGCTATAGGAAGGGTCTCAGGATTTGAATGGCAAGGAGTTGGATATCACATCTCATGCCATAGGAAGGGTCTCAGGTTTGGTATAAGCATTGAGATATCACATCTCTGCTATCGGAAGGGTCTCAGGATTGGAATGGGAAGGAGTTGGATATTCCCATCTCATGTTATAGGAAGGGTCTCAGGTTTGGTATTAGAAGCATTGAGATATCACATCTCATGCTATAGGAAGGGTCTCAGGATTGGAATGGGAAGGACTTGGATATCACATCTCATGCTATAGGGAGGGTCTCAAGTTTGATATTAGAAGCTTTGAGATATCACATCTCATGATATCGGAAGGGTCTCAGGATTGGAATGGGAAGGAGTTGGATATCACATCTCATGATAAAGGAAGGGTCTAAGGTTTGGAAGGGGAAGGATTTGGATATCACATCTCATGTTATATTACGGGTCTCAGGTTTGGTATTAGAAGCATTGAGATATCAAGTCTCAGAGTATAGGAAGGGTCTCAGAATTGGAATGGGAAGGAGTTGGATATCACATCTCAAGCTATAGGAAGGGTCTCAGGATTGGAATGGGAAGGACTTGGATATCACATCTCATGCTATAGGAAGGCTCTCAGGTTTGGAAGGGGAAAGAGTTGGATATCACATTTCATGTTAGAGGTAGGATCTCAGGTTTGGTATTAGAGGCATTGAGATATCACATCTCACGCTATCGGAAGGATCTCAGGTTTGGTATTAGAAGCATTGAGATATCACATCTCATGCTATCAGAAGGGTCTCAGGAATGGAATGGGAAGGAGTTGGATATCACATCTCATGCTAAAGGGAGGGTCTCAGGTTTGGAAGGGGAAGGATTTGGATATCACATCTCATGTTATAGGAAGGATCTCAGGTTTGGTATTAGAACCATTGAGATATCACATCTCATGCTATCGGAAGGATCTCAGGTTTGGTATTGGAAGCATTGAGATATCACATCTCATGCTATAGGAAGGGTCTCAGGATTGGAATGGGAAGGACTTAGATATCACATATCATGCTATAGGGAGGGTCTCAGTTTTGATATTAGAAGCATTGAGATATCACATCTCATGCTATCGGAAGTGTCTCAGGATTGGAATGGGAAGGAGCTGGATATCACATCTCATGCTAAAGGAAGGGTCTCAGGTTTGGAACGGGAAGGATTTGGATATCACATCTCATGTTATAGGAAGGGTCTCAGGTTTGGTATAAGCATTGAGATATCACATCTCTGCTATCGGAAGTGTCTCAGGATTGGAATGGGAAGGAGTTGGATATCCCATCTCATGTTATAGGACGGGTCTCAGGTTTGTTATTAGAATCATTGAGATATCATATTGCATGCTGTAGGAAGGGTCTAAGGGTTGGAATGGGAAGGACTTGGATATCACATCTCATGCTATAGATAGGCTCTTAGGTTTGGAAAGGGAAGGAGTTGGATATCACATTTCATGTTAGAGGAAGGATCTCAGGTTTGGTATTAGAAGCATTGAGATATCACATCTCATGCTATAGGAAGGGTCTCAGGATTGGAATGGGAAGGAGTTGGATATCACATCTCATGCTAAAGGGAGGGTCTCAGGTTTGGAAGGGGAAGGATTTGGATATCACATCTCATGTTATAGGAAGGATCTCAGGTTTGGTATTAGAACCATTGAGATATCACATCTCATGCTATCGGAAGGATCTCAGGTTTGGTATTAGAAGCATTGAGATATCACATCTCATGCTATCAGAAGGGTCTCAGGATTGGAATGGGAAGGAGTTGGATATCACATCTCATGCTAAAGGGAGGGTCTCAGGTTTGGAAGGGGAAGGATTTGGATATCACATCTCATGTTATCGGAAGGATCTCACGTTTGGTATTAGAAGTATTGAGATATCATATCACATGCTATAGGAAGGGTCTCAGGATTGGAATCGGAAGGACTTAGATATCACATATCATGCTATAGGGAGGGTCTCAGTTTTGATATTAGAAGCATTGAGATATCACATCTCATGCTATCGGAAGTGTCTCAGGATTGGAATGGGAAGGAGCTGGATATCACATCTCATGCTAAAGGAAGGGTCTCAGGTTTGGAACGGGAAGGATTTGGATATCACATCTCATGTTATAGGAAGGGTCTCAGGTTTGGTATAAGCATTGAGATATCACATCTCTGCTATCGGAAGTGTCTCAGGATTGGAATGGGAAGGAGTTGGATATCCCATCTCATGTTATAGAACGGGTCTCAGGTTTGTTATTAGAATCATTGAGATATCATATTGCATGCTGTAGGAAGGGTCTAAGGGTTGGAATGGGAAGGACTTGGATATCACATCTCATGCTATAGATAGGCTCTTAGGTTTGGAAAGGGAAGGAGTTGGATATCACATTTCATGTTAGAGGAAGGATCTCAGGTTTGGTATTAGAAGCATTGAGATATCACATCTCATGCTATAGGAAGGGTCTCAGGATTGGAATGGGAAGTAGTTGGATATCACATCTCATGCTATAGGAAGTGTCTCAGGTTTGGTATAAGCATTGAGATATCACATCTCATGCTATAGGACGGGTCTCAATATTGGAATGGAAGGAGTTGGATATCACATCTCATGTTATAGGAAGGATCTCAGGTTTGGTATTAGAAGCATTGAGACATCACATCTCATGCTATAGGAAGGGTCTCAGGGTTGGAATGGGAAGGACTTGGATATCACATCTCATGCTATAGATAGGCTCTTAGGTTTGGAAAGGGAAGGAGTTGGATATCACATTTCATGTTAGAGGAAGGATCTCAGGTTTGGTATTAGAAGCATTGAGATATCACATCTCATGCTATAGGAAGGGTCTCAGGATTGGAATGGGAAGTAGTTGGATATCACATCTCATGCTATAGGAAGTGTCTCAGGTTTGGTATAAGCATTGAGATATCACATCTCATGCTATAGGACGGGTCTCAGGATTGGAATGGAAGGAGTTGGATATCACATCTCATGTTATAGGAAGGATCTCAGGTTTGCTATTAGAAGCATTGAGACATCACATCTCATGCTATAGGAAGGGTCTCAGGGTTGGAATGGGAAGGAGTTGGATATCACATCTCATCCAATAGGAAGGGTCTCAGGTTTGGAATGGGAAGGAATTGGATATCACATCTCATGTTATAGGAAGGATCTCAGGTTTGGTATTAGAAGCATTGAGATATCACATCTCATGCTATAGGAAGGGTCTCAGGATTGGAATGTGAAGGATTTGGATATCACATCTCATGCTAAAGGAAGGGTCTCAGGTTTGGTAGAAGCATTGAGATATCACGTCTCTGCTATCGGAAGGGTCTCAGGATTGGATTGGGAAGGAGTTGGATATCCCTTCTCATGCTATAGGAAGGGTCTCAGGATTTGAATGGCAAGGAGTTGGATATCACATCTCATGCCATAGGAAGGGTCTCAGGTTTGGTATAAGCATTGAGATATCACATCTCTGCTATCGGAAGGGTCTCAGGATTGGATTGGGAAGGAGTTGGATATCCCTTCTCATGCTATAGGAAGTGTCTCAGGTTGGAATGGGAAGGAGTTGGATATCACATCTCATGTTATAGGAAGGGTCTCAGGATTGGAATGGGAAGGATTTGGATATCACATCTCTTGCTATAGGAAGGGTCTCAGGATTGGAATGGGTAGGAGTTGGATATTACTTTCTTGCTATAGGAAGGGTCTCATGTTTGGAATGGGAATGAGTTGGATATCACATATGCTATAATTAGTGTCTCAGGTTTGGAACGGGAAGGAGTTGGATATCACATCTCATGTTATAGGAAGGGTCTCAGGTTTGTTATAAGCATTGAGATATCACATCTCTGCTATCGGAAGGGTCTCAGGATTGGATTGGGAAGGAGTTGGATATCCCTTCTCATGCTATAGGAAGTGTCTCAGGTTGGAATGGGAAGGAGTTGGATATCACATCTCATGTTATAGGAAGGGTCTCAGGATTGGAATGGGAAGGATTTGGATATCACATCTCTTGCTATAGGAAGGGTCTCAGGATTGGAATGGGTAGGAGTTGGATATTACTTTCTTGCTATAGGAAGGGTCTCATGTTTGGAATGGGAATGAGTTGGATATCACATATGCTATAATTAGTGTCTCAGGTTTGGAACGGGAAGGAGTTGGATATCACATCTCATGTTATAGGAAGGGTCTCAGGTTTGTTATAAGCATTGAGATATCACATCTCTGCTATCGGAAGCGGCTCAGGATTGGAATGGGAAGGAGTTGGATATCCCATCTCATGTTATAGTAAGAGTCTCTGGTTTGGTATTAGAATCATTGAGATATCACATCGCATGCTGTAGGAAGGGTCTAAGGATTGGAATGGGATGGACTTGGATATCACATCTCATGCTATAGGTAGGCTCTCAGGTTTGGTATAAGCATTGAGATATCACATCTCATGCTATAGGAAGGGTCTCAGATTTGGTATAAGCATTGAGATATCACATCTCATGCTAAAGGAAGGGTCTCAGGATTGGAATGGGAAGGAGTTGTATATGACATCTCAGGCCATAGGAAGGGTCTCAGGTTTGGTATAAGCATTGAGATATCACATCTCTGCTATCGGAAGCGGCTCAGGATTGGAATGGGAAGGAGTTGGATATCCCATCTCATGTTATAGGAAGGGTCTCAGGTTTGGTATTAGAAGCATAGAGATATCACATCTCATGCTATAGGAAGGGTCTCAGGATTGGAATGGGAAGGACTTGGATGTCACATCTCATGCTATAGGGAGGGTCTCAAGTTTGATATTAGAAGCATTGAGATAACAAATCTCATGATATCGGAAGGGTCTCAGGATTGGAATGGGAAGGAGTTGGATACCACATCTCATGATAAAGGAAGGGTCTAAGGTTTGGAAGGGGAAGGATTTGGATATCACATCTCATGTTATAGGACGGTTCTCAGGTTTGGTATTAGAAGCATTGAGATATCAAGTCTCATGGTATAAGAAGGGTCTCAGAATTGGAATGGGAAGGAGTTGGATATCACACCTCAAGCTATAGGAAGGGTCTCAGGATTGGAATGGGAAGGAGTTTGATATCACATCTCATGCCATAGTATGGGTCTCAGGTTTGGTAGAAGCATTGGGACATCACATCTCATGCTATCGGAAGGGTATCAGTATTGGATTTGGAAGAAGTTGGATATCCCATCTCATGCTATAGGAAGGGTCTCAGGTTGGAATGGGAAGGAGTTGGATATCACATTTCATGTTATAGGAAGGGTCTCAGGATTGGAATGGGAAGGACTTGGATATCATATCTCATGCTATAGGACGGGTCTCAGGTTTGTTATTAGAATCATTGAGATATCATATTGCATGCTGTAGGAAGGGTCTAAGGCTTGGAATGGGAAGGACTTGGATATCACATCTCATGCTATAGATAGGCTCTTAGGTTTGGAAAGGGAAGGAGTTGGATATCACATTTCATGTTAGAGGAAGGATCTCAGGTTTGGTATTAGAAGCATTGAGATATCACATCTCATGCTATAGGAAGGGTCTCAGGATTGGAATGGGAAGTAGTTGGATATCACATCTCATGCTATAGGAAGGGTCTCAGGTTTGGTATAAGCATTGAGATATCACATCTCATGCTATAGGACGGGTCTCAGGATTGGAATGGAAGGAGTTGGATATCACATCTCATGTTATAGGAAGGATCTCAGGTTTGGTATTAGAAGCATTGAGACATCACATCTCATGCTATAGGAAGGGTCTCAGGGTTGGAATGGGAAGGAGTTGGATATCGCATCTCATCCAATAGGAAGGGTCTCAGGTTTGGAATGGGAAGGAATTGGATATCACATCTCATGTTATAGGAAGGATCTCAGGTTTGGTATTAGAAGCATTGAGATATCACATCTCATGCTATAGGAAGGGTCTCAGGATTGGAATGTGAAGGATTTGGATATCACATCTCATGCTAAAGGAAGGGTCTCAGGTTTGGTAGAAGCATTGAGATATCAGATCTCTGCTATCGGAAGGGTCTCAGGATTGGATTGGGAAGGAGTTGGATATCCCTTCTCATGCTATAGGAAGGGTCTCAGGATGTGAATGGGAAGGAGTTGGATATCACATCTCATGTTATAGGAAGGGTCTCAGGATTGGAATGGGAAGGATTTGGATATTACTTTCTTGCTATAGGAAGGGTCTCATATTTGGAATGGGAAGGAGTTGGATATCACATATGCTATAGTTAGTGTCTCAGGTTTGGAACGGGAAGGAGTTGGATATCACATCTCATGTTATAGGAAGGGTCTCATGTTTGGTATAAGCATTGAGATATCACATCTCTGCTATCGGAAGCGGCTCAGGATTGGAATGGGAAGGAGTTGGATATCCCATCTCATGTTATAGTAAGAGTCTCTGGTTTGGTATTAGAATCATTGAGATATCACATCGCATGCTGTAGGAAGGGTCTAAGGATTGGAATGGGATGGACTTGGATATCACATCTCATGCTATAGGTAGGCTCTCAGGTTTGATATAAGCATTGAGATATCACATCTCATGCTATAGGAAGGGTCTCAGGATTGGAATGGGAAGGATTTGGATATCCCATCTCATGCTATAGGAAGGCTCTCAGGTTTGGAAGGGGAAGGAGTTGGATATCACATTTTATGTTAGAGGACGGATCTCAGGTTTGGTATTAGAGACCTTGAGATATCACATCTCATGCTATAGGAAGGGTCTCAGGATTGGAATGGGAAGGAGTTGGATATCACATCTCAAGCTTTAGGAAGGGTCTCAGGTTTGGTATAAGCATTGAGATAGCACATCTCATGCTATAGGAAGGGTCTCAGGATTGGAATGGGAAGGAGTTGGATATCACATCTCATGTTATAGGAAAGATCTCAGGTTTGGTATTAGAAGCATTGAGACATCACATCTCATGTTATAGGAAGGGTCTCAGGATTGGAATGGGAAGAAGTTGGATATCACATCTCATGCTATAGGAAGGGTCTCAGGTTTGGAAGGGGAAGGAGTTGGATATCCAATCTCATGTTATAGGACTGGTCTCAGGTTTGGTATTAGAAGCATTGAGATATCACATCGCATGCTGTAGGAAGGTTCTCAGGTTTGGTATTAGAAGCATTGAGACATCACATCTCATGCTATAGGAAGGGTCTCAGGATTGGAATGGGAAGGAGTTGGATATGACATCTCATGTTATAGGAAGGATCTCAGGTTTGGTATTAGAAGCATTGAGACATCACATCTCATGCTATAGGAAGGGTCTCAGGATTGGAATGGGAAGGAGTTGGATATCACATCTCATGCTATAGGAAGGGTCTCAGATTTGGTATAAGCATTGAGATATCACATCTCATGCTATAGGAAGGGTCTCAGGATTGGATTGGGAAGGAGTTGTATATGACATCTCAGGCCATAGGAAGGGTCTCAGGATTGGTATAAGCATTGAGATATCACATCTCTGCTATCGGAAGGGTCTCAGGATTGGAATGGGAAGGAGTTGGATATCCCATCTCATGTTAAAGGAAGGGTCCCAGGTTTGGTATTAGAAGCATTGAGATATCACATCTCATGCTATAGGAAGGGTCTCAGGATTGGAATGGGGAGGACTTGGATGTCACATCTCATGCTATAGTGAGGGTCTCAAGTTTGATATTAGAAGCATTGAGATAACAAATCTCATGATATCGGAAGGGTCTCAGGATTGGAATGGGAAGGAGTTGGATATCACATCTCATGATAAAGGAAGGGTCTAAGGTTTGGAAGGGGAAAGATTTGGATATCACATCTCATGTAATAGGACGGGTCTCAGGTTTGGTATTAAAAGCATTGAGATATCAAGTCTCATGGCATAGGAAGGGTCTCAGAATTGGAATGTGAAGGAGTTGGATATCACATCTTAAGCTATAGGAAGAGTCTCAGGATTGGAATGGGAAGGAGTTTCTCACATCTCATGCCATAGTATGGGTCTCAGGTTTGGTAGAAGCATTGGGATATCACATCTCATGCTATTGGAAGGGTATCAGTATTGGATTTGGAAGGAGTTGGATATCCCATCTCATGCTATAGGAAGGGTCTCAGGTTGGAATGGGAAGGAGTTGGATATCACATTTCATGTTATAGGAAGGGTCTCAGGATTGGAATGGGAAGGACTTGGATATCATATCTCATGCTATAGGAAGGCTCTCAGGTTTGGAAGGGGAAGGAGTTGGATATCACATTTCATGTTAGAGGAAGGATCTCAGGTTTGGTATTAGAGGCCTTGAGATATCACATCTCATGCTATAGGAAGGGTCTCAGGATTGGAATGGGAAGGAGTTGGATATCACATCTCAAGCTTTAGGAAGGGTCTCAGGTTTGGTATAAGCATTGAGATAGCACATCTCATGCTATAGGAAGGGTCTCAGGATTGGAATGGGAAGGAGTTGGATATCACATCTCATGTTATAGGAAGGATCTCAGGTTTGGTATTAGAAGCATTGAGACATCACATCTCATGCTATAGGAAGGGTCTCAGGATTGGAATGGGAAGGAGTTGGATATCACATCTCATGCTATAGGAAGGGTCTCAGATTTGGTATAAGCATTGAGATATCACATCTCTGCTATCGGAAGGGTCTCAGGATTGGAATGGGAAGGAGTTGGATATCCCATCTCATGCTATAGGGAGGGTCTCAATTTTGATATTAGAAGCATTGAGATAACAAATCTCATGATATCGGAAGGGTCTCAGGAATGGAATGGGAAGGAGTTGGATATCACATCTCATGATAAAGGAAGGGTCTAAGGTTTGGAAGGGGAAAGATTTGGATATCACATCTCATGTTATAGGACGGGTCTCAGGTTTGGTATTAGAAGCATTGAGATATCAAGTCTCATGGTATAGGAAGGGTCTCAGAATTGGAATGGGAAGGAGTTGGATATCACATCTCAAGCTATAGGAAGAGTCTCAGGATTGGAATGGGAAGGAGTTTGATATTACATCTCAAGCTTTAGGAAGGGTCTCAGGTTTGGAATGGGAAGGAGTTGGATATCACATCTCATGTTATAGGAAAGATCTCAGGTTTGGTATTAGAAGCATTGAGACATCACATCTCATGTTATAGGAAGGGTCTCAGGATTGGAATGGGAGAAAGTTGGATATCACATCTCATGCTATAGGAAGGGTCTCAGGTTTGGAAGGGGAAGGAGCTGGATATCCAATCTCATGTTATAGGACTGGTCTCAGGTTTGGTATTAGAAGCATTGAGATATCACATCGCATGCTGTAGGAAGGTTCTCAGGTTTGGAATGGGGAGGAATTGGATATCACATCTCATGTCATAGGAAGGATCTCAGGTTTGGTATTAGAAGCATTGAGATATCACATCTCATGCTATAGGAATGGGCTCAGGATTGGAATGGGAAGGAGTTGAATATTACATTCCTGCTATAGGAAGGGTCTCATGTTTGGAATGGGAATGTGTTGGATATCACATATGCTATAGGAAGGGTCTCAGGTTTGGAACGGGAAGGAGTTGGATATCACATCTCATGTTATAGGAAGGGTCTCAGGTTTCGTATAAGCATTGAGATATCACATCTCTGCTATCGGGAATGTCTCAGGATTGGAATGGGAAGGTGTTGGATATCCCATCTCATGTTATAGGACGGGTCTCAGGTTTGTTATTAGAATCATTGAGATATCATATTGCATGCTGTAGGAAGGGTCTAAGGATTGGAATGGGAAGGAGTTGGATATCCCATCTCATGTTATAGGAAGAGTCTCAAGTTTGGTATTAGAAGCATTTAGCTATCACATCTCATGCTATAGGAAGTGTCTCAGGATTGGAATGGGAAGGAGCTGGATATCACATCTCATGCTAAAGGAAGGGTCTCAGGTTTGGAACGGGAAGGATTTGGATATCACATCTCATGTTATAGGAAGGGTCTCAGGTTTGGTATAAGCATTGAGATATCACATCTCTGCTATCGGAAGTGTCTCAGGATTGGAATGGGAAGGAGTTGGATATCCCATCTCATGTTATAGGACGGGTCTCAGGTTTGTTATTAGAATCATTGAGATATCATATTGCATGCTGTAGGAAGGGTCTAAGGGTTGGAATGGGAAGGACTTGGATATCACATCTCATGCTATAGATAGGCTCATAGGTTTGGAAAGGGAAGGAGTTGGATATCACATTTCATGTTAGAGGAAGGATCTCAGGTTTGGTATTAGAAGCATTGAGATATCACATCTCATGCTATAGGAAGGGTCTCAGGATTGGAATGGGAAGTAGTTGGATATCACATCTCATGCTATAGGAAGTGTCTCAGGTTTGGTATAAGCATTGAGATATCACATCTCATGCTATAGGACGGGTCTCAGGATTGGAATGGAAGGAGTTGGATATCACATCTCATGTTATAGGAAGGATCTCAGGTTTGCTATTAGAAGCATTGAGACATCACATCTCATGCTATAGGAAGGGTCTCAGGGTTGGAAAGGGAAGGAGTTGGATATCACATCTCATCCAATAGGAAGGGTCTCAGGTTTGGAATGGGAAGGAATTGGATATCACATCTCATGTTATAGGAAGGATCTCAGGTTTGGTATTAGAAACATTGAGATATCACATCTCATGCTATAGGAAGGGTCTCAGGATTGGAATGTGAAGGATTTGGATATCACATCTCATGCTAAAGGAAGGGTCTCAGGTTTGGTAGAAGCATTGAGATATCACGTCTCTGCTATCGGAAGGGTCTCAGGATTGGATTGGGAAGGAGTTGGATATCCCTTCTCATGCTATAGGAAGGGTCTCAGGATTTGAATGGCAAGGAGTTGGATATCACATCTCATGCCATAGGAAGGGTCTCAGGTTTGGTATAAGCATTGAGATATCACATCTCTGCTATCGGAAGGGTCTCAGGATTGGATTGGGAAGGAGTTGGATATCCCTTCTCATGCTATAGGAAGTGTCTCAGGTTGGAATGGGAAGGAGTTGGATATCACATCTCATGTTATAGGAAGGGTCTCAGGATTGGAATGGGAAGGATTTGGATATCACATCTCTTGCTATAGGAAGGGTCTCAGGATTGGAATGGGAAGGAGTTGGATATCACATATGCGATAATTAGTGTCTCAGGTTTGGAACGGGAAGGAGTTGGATATCACATCTCATGTTATAGGAAGGGTCTCAGGTTTGTTATAAGCATTGAGATATCACATCTCTGCTATCGGAAGCGGCTCAGGATTGGAATGGGAAGGAGTTGGATATCCCATCTCATGTTATAGTAAGAGTCTCTGATTTGGTATTAGAATCATTGAGATATCACATCGCATGCTGTAGGAAGGGTCTAAGGATTGGAATGGGATGGACTTGGATATCAAATCTCATGCTATAGGTAGGCTCTCAGGTTTGATATAAGCATTGAGATATCACATCTCATGCTATAGGAAGGGTCTCAGGATTGGAATGGGAGGGATTTGGATATCCCATCTCATGCTATAGGAAGGCTCTCAGGTTTGGAAGGGGAAGGAGTTGGATATCACATTTTATGTTAGAGGACGGATCTCAGGTTTGGTATTAGAGGCCTTGAGATATCACATCTCATGCTATAGGAAGGGTCTCATGATTGGAATGGGAAGGAGTTGGATATCACATCTCAAGCTTTAGGAAGGGTCTCAGGTTTGGTATAAGCATTGAGATAGCACATCTCATGCTATAGGAAGGGTCTCAGGATTGGAATGGGAAGGAGTTGGATATCACATCTCATGTTATAGGAAAGATCTCAGGTTTGGTATTAGAAGCATTGAGACATCACATCTCATGTTATAGGAAGGGTCTCAGGATTGGAATGGGAAGAAGTTGGATATCACAGCTCATGCTATAGGAAGGGTCTCAGGTTTGGAAGGGGAAGGAGTTGGATATCCAATCTCATGTTATAGGACTGGTCTCAGGTTTGGTATTAGAAGCATTGAGATATCACATCGCATGCTGTAGGAAGGTTCTCAGGTTTGGTATTAGAAGCATTGAGACATCACATCTCATGCTATAGGAAGGGTCTCAGGATTGGAATGGGAAGGAGTTGGATATGACATCTCATGTTATAGGAAGGATCTCAGGTTTGGTATTAGAAGCATTGAGACATCACATCTCATGCTATAGGAAGGGTCTCAGGATTGGAATGGGAAGGAGTTGGATATCACATCTCATGCTATAGGAAGGGTCTCAGATTTGGTATAAGCATTGAGATATCACATCTCATGCTATAGGAAGGGTCTCAGGATTGGATTGGGAAGGAGTTGTATATGACATCTCAGGCCATAGGAAGGGTCTCAGGATTGGTATAAGCATTGAGATATCACATCTCTGCTATCGGAAGGGTCTCAGGATTGGAATGGGAAGGAGTTGGATATCCCATCTCATGTTAAAGGAAGGGTCTCAGGTTTGGTATTAGAAGCATTGAGATATCACATCTCATGCTATAGGAAGGGTCTCAGGATTGGAATGGGGAGGACTTGGATGTCACATCTCATGCTATAGTGAGGGTCTCAAGTTTGATATTAGAAGCACATCTCATGTTATAGGAAGGATCTCAGGTTTGGTATTAGAAGCATTGCGATATCACATCTCATGCTATCGGAAGGATCTCAGGTTTGGTATTAGAAGTATTGAGATATCACATCTCATGCTATAGGAAGGGTCTCAGGATTGGAATGGGAAGGAGTTGGATATCACATCTCATGCTAAAGGAAGGGTCTCAGGTTTGGTAGAAGCATTGAGATATCACATCTCATGCTATAGGAAGGGTCTCAGGATTGGAATGGGAAGGACTTAGATATCACATATCATGCTATAGGGAGGGTCTCAGTTTTGATATTAGAAGCATTGAGATATCACATCTCATGCTATCGGAAGTGTCTCAGGATTGGAATGGGAAGGAGCTGGATATCACATCTCATGCTAAAGGAAGGGTCTCAGGTTTGGAACGGGAAGGAGTTGGATATCACATCTCATGTTATAGGAAGGGTCTCAGGTTTGGTATAAACATTGAGATATCACATCTCTGCTAAACCAGAGACTCTTACTATAACATGAGATGGGATATCCAACTCCTTCCCATTCCAATCCTGAGCCGCTTCCGATAGCAGAGATGTGATATCTCAATGCTTTACCAAACCTGAGACCCTTCCTATAACATGAGATGTGATATCCAACTCCTTCCCGTTCCAAACCTGAGACACTAACTATAGCATATGTGATATCCAACTCCTTCCCATTCCAAACATGAGACCCTTCCTATAGCAAGAAAGTAATATCCAACTCCTACCCATTCCAATCCTGAGACCCTTCCTATAGCAAGAGATGTGATATCCAAATCCTTCCCATTCCAATCCTGAGACCCTTCCTATAACATGAGATGTGATATCCAACTCCTTCCCATTCCAACCTGAGACACTTCCTATAGCATGAGAAGGGATATCCAACTCCTTCCCAATCCAATCCTGAGACCCTTCCGATAGCAGATATGTGATATCTCAATGCTTATACCAAACCTGAGACCCTTCCTATGGCATGAGATGTGATATCCAACTCCTTGCCATTCAAATCCTGAGACCCTTCCTATAGCATGAGAAGGGATATCCAACTCCTGCCCAATCCAATCCTGAGACCCTTCCGATAGCAGAGACGTGATATCTCAATGCTTCTACCAAACCTGAGACCCTTCCTTTAGCATGAGATGTGATATCCAAATCCTTCACATTCCAATCCTGAGACCCTTCCTATAGCATGAGATGTGATATCTCAATGCTTCTAATACCAAACCTGAGATCCTTCCTATAACATAAGATGTGATATCCAATCCCTTCCCATTCCAACCCTGAGACCCTTCCTATAGCATGAGATGTGATGTCTCAATGCTTCTAATACCAAACCTGAGATCCTTCCTATAACATGAGATGTGATATCCAACTCCTTCCATTCCAATCCTGAGACCCGTCCTATAGCATTAGATGTGATATCTCAATGCTTATACCAAACCTGAGACCCTTCCTATAGCATGAGATGTGATATCCAACTACTTCCCATTCCAATCCTGAGACCCTTCCTATAGCATGAGATGTGATATCTCAATGCTTCTAATACCAAACCTGAGATCCTTCCTCTAACATGAAATGTGATATCCAACTCCTTCCCTTTCCAAACCTAAGAGCATATCTATAGCATGAGATGTGATATCCAAGTCCTTCCCATTCCAACCCTTAGACCCTTCCTACAGCATGCAATATGATATCTCAATGATTCTAATAACAAACCTGAGACCCGTCCTATAACATGAGATGGGATATCCAACTCCTTCCCATTCCAATCCTGAGACACTTCCGATAGCAGAGATGTGATATCTCAATGCTTATACCAAACCTGAGACCCTTCCTATAACATGAGATGTGATATCTCAATGCTTCTAATATCAAAACTGAGACCCTCCCTATAGCATGATATGTGATATCTAAGTCCTTCCCATTCCAATCCTGAGACACTCCCTATAGCATGAGATGTGATATCCAACTCTTTCCCATTCCAATCCTGAGACCCTTCCTATAGCATGAGATATGATATCTCAATACTTCTAATACCAAACGTGAGATCCTTCCGATAACATGAGATGTGATATCCAAATCCTTCCCCTTCCAAACCTGAGACCCTCCCTTTAGCATGAGATGTGATATCCAACTCCTTCCCATTCCAATCCTGAGACCCTTCTGATAGCATGAGATGTGATATCTCAATGCTTCTAATACCAAACCTGAGATCCTTCCGATAGCATGAGATGTGATATCTCAATGCTTCTAATACCAAACCTGAGATCCTTCCTATAACATGAGATGTGATATCCAAATCCTTCCCCTTCCAAACCTGAGACCCTCCCTTTAGCATGAGATGTGATATCCAACTCCTTCCCATTCCATTCCTGAGACCCTTCTGATAGCATGAGATGTGATATCTCAATGCCTCTAATACCAAACCTGAGCTCCTACCTCTAACATGAAATGTGATATCCAACTCTTTCCCCTTCCAAACCTGAGAGCCTTCCTATAGCATGAGATGTGATATCCAAGTCCTTCCCATTCCAATCCTGAGACCCTTCCTATAGCTTGAGATGTGATATCCAACTCCTTCCCATTCCAATTCTGAGACCCTTCCTATACTCTGAGACTTGATATCTCAATGCTTCTAATACCAAACCTGAGACCCGTAATATAACATGAGATGTGATATCCAAATCCTTCCCCTTCCAAACCTTAGACCCTTCCTTTATCATGAGATGTGATATCCAACTCCTTCCCATTCCAATCCTGAGACCCTTCCGATATCATGAGATGTGATATCTCAAAGCTTCTAATATCAAACTTGAGACCCTCCCTATAGCATGAGATGTGATATCCAAGTCCTTCCCATTCCAATCCTGAGACCCTTCCTATAGCATGAGATGTGATATCTCAATGCTTCTAATACCAAACCTGAGACCCTTCCTATAACATGAGATGGGAATATCCAACTCCTTCCCATTCCAATCCTGAGACCCTTCCGATAGCAGAGATGTGATATCTCAATGCTTATACCAAACCTGAGACCCTTCCTATGGCATGAGATGTGATATCCAACTCCTTGCCATTCAAATCCTGAGACCCTTCCTATAGCATGAGAAGGGATATCCAACTCCTTCCCAATCCAATCCTGAGACCCTTCCGATAGCAGAGACGTGATATCTCAATGCTTCTACCAAACCTGAGACCCTTCCTTTAGCATGAGATGTGATATCCAAATCCTTCACATTCCAATCCTGAGACCCTTCCTATAGCATGAGATGTGATATCTCAATGCTTCTAATACCAAACCTGAGATCCTTCCTATAACATGAGATGTGATATCCAATTCCTTCCCATTCCAAACCTGAGACCCTTCCTATTGGATGAGATGTGATATCCAACTCCTTCCCATTCCAACCCTGAGACCCTTCCTATAGCATGAGATGTGATGTCTCAATGCTTCTAATACCAAACCTGAGATCCTTCCTATAACATGAGATGTGATATCCAACTCCTTCCATTCCAATCCTGAGACCCGTCCTGTAGCATGAGATGTGATATCTCAATGCTTATACCAAACCTGAGACCCTTCCTATAGCATGAGATGTGATATTCAACTACTTCCCATTCCAATCCTGAGACCCTTCCTATAGCATGAGATGTGATATCCAAGTCCTTCCCATTCCAACCCTGAGACCCTTCCTATAGCATGAGATGTGATGTCTCAATGCTTCTAATACCAAACCTGAGATCCTTCCTATAACATGAGATGTGATATCCAACTCCTTCCATTCCAATCCTGAGACCCGTCCTATAGCATTAGATGTGATATCTCAATGCTTATACCAAACCTGAGACCCTTCCTATAGCATGAGATGTGATATCCAACTACTTCCCATTCCAATCCTGAGACCCTTCCTATAGCATGAGATGTGATATCTCAATGCTTCTAATACCAAACCTGAGATCCTTCCTCTAACATGAAATGTGATATCCAACTCCTTCCCTTTCCAAACCTAAGAGCCTATCTATAGCATGAGATGTGATATCCAAGTCCTTCCCATTCCAACCCTTAGACCCTTCCTACAGCATGCAATATGATATCTCAATGATTCTAATAACAAACCTGAGACCCGTCCTATAACATGAGATGGGATATCCAACTCCTTCCCATTCCAATCCTGAGACACTTCCGATAGCAGAGATGTGATATCTCAATGCTTATACCAAACCTGAGACCCTTCCTATAACATGAGATGTGATATCCAAATCCTTCCCGTTCCAAACCTGAGACCCTTCCTTTATCATGAGATGTGATATCCAACTCCTTCCCATTCCAATCCTGAGACCCTTCCGATATCATGAGATGTGATATCTCAAAGCTTCTAATATCAAACTTGAGACCCTCCCTATAGCATGAGATGTGATATCCAAGTCCTTCCCATTCCAATCCTGAGACCCTTCCTATAGCATGAGATGTGATATCTCAATGCTTCTAATACCAAACCTGAGACCCTTGGTATAACATGAGATGGGAATATCCAACTCCTTCCCATTCCAATCCTGAGACCCTTCCGATAGCAGAGATGTGATATCTCAATGCTTATACCAAACCTGAGACCCTTCCTATGGCATGAGATGTGATATCCAACTCCTTGCCATTCAAATCCTGAGACCCTTCCTATAGCATGAGAAGGGATATCCAACTCCTTCCCAATCCAATCCTGAGACCCTTCCGATAGCAGAGACGTGATATCTCAATGCTTCTACCAAACCTGAGACCCTTCCTTTAGCATGAGATGTGATATCCAAATCCTTCACATTCCAATCCTGAGACCCTTCCTATAGCATGAGATGTGATATCTCAATGCTTCTAATACCAAACCTGAGATCCTTCCTATAACATGAGATGTGATATCCAATTCCTTCCCATTCCAAACCTGAGACCCTTCCTATTGGATGAGATGTGATATCCAACTCCTTCCCATTCCAACCCTGAGACCCTTCCTATAGCATGAGATGTGATGTCTCAATGCTTCTAATACCAAACCTGAGATCCTTCCTATAACATGAGATGTGATATCCAACTCCTTCCATTCCAATCCTGAGACCCGTCCTGTAGCATGAGATGTGATATCTCAATGCTTATACCAAACCTGAGACCCTTCCTATAGCATGAGATGTGATATCCAACTACTTCCCATTCCAATCCTGAGACCCTTCCTATAGCATGAGATGTGATATCCAAGTCCTTCCCATTCCAACCCTGAGACCCTTCCTATAGCATGAGATGTGATGTCTCAATGCTTCTAATACCAAACCTGAGATCCTTCCTATAACATGAGATGTGATATCCAACTCCTTCCATTCCAATCCTGAGACCCGTCCTATAGCATTAGATGTGATATCTCAATGCTTATACCAAACCTGAGACCCTTCCTATAGCATGAGATGTGATATCCAACTACTTCCCATTCCAATCCTGAGACCCTTCCTATAGCATGAGATGTGATATCTCAATGCTTCTAATACCAAACCTGAGATCCTTCCTCTAACATGAAATGTGATATCCAACTCCTTCCCTTTCCAAACCTAAGAGCCTATCTATAGCATGAGATGTGATATCCAAGTCCTTCCCATTCCAACCCTTAGACCCTTCCTACAGCATGCAATATGATATCTCAATGATTCTAATAACAAACCTGAGACCCGTCCTATAACATGAGATGGGATATCCAACTCCTTCCCATTCCAATCCTGAGACACTTCCGATAGCAGAGATGTGATATCTCAATGCTTATACCAAACCTGAGACCCTTCCTATAACATGAGATGTGATATCCAAATCCTTCCCGTTCCAAACCTGAGACCCTTCCTTTAGCATGAGATGTGATATCCAGCTCCTTCCCATTCCAATCCTGAGACACTTCCGATAGCATGAGATGTGATATCTCAATGCTTCTAATATCAAAACTGAGACCCCCCCTATAGCATGATATGTGATATCTAAGTCCTTCCCATTCCAATCCTGAGACACTCCCTATAGCATGAGATGTGATATCCAACTCTTTCCCATTCCAATCCTGAGACCCTTCCTATAGCATGAGATATGATATCTCAATACTTCTAATACCAAACGTGAGATCCTTCCGATAACATGAGATGTGATATCCAAATCCTTCCCCTTCCAAACCTGAGACCCTCCCTTTAGCATGAGATGTGATATCCAACTCCTTCCCATTCCAATCCTGAGACCCTTCTGATAGCATGAGATGTGATATCTCAATGCTTCTAATACCAAACCTGAGATCCTTCCGATAGCATGAGATGTGATATCTCAATGCTTCTAATACCAAACCTGAGATCCTTCCTATAACATGAGATGTGATATCCAAATCCTTCCCCTTTCAAACCTGAGACCCTCCCTTTAGCATGAGATGTGATATCCAACTCCTTCCCATTCCATTCCTGAGACCCTTCTGATAGCATGAGATGTGATATCTCAATGCCTCTAATACCAAACCTGAGACCTCTAACATGAAATGTGATATCCAACTCTTTCCCCTTCCAAACCTGAGAGCCTTCCTATAGCATGAGATGTGATATCCAAGTCCTTCCCATTCCAATCCTGAGACCCTTCCTATAGCTTGAGATGTGATATCCAACTCCTTCCCATTCCAATTCTGAGACCCTTCCTATACTCTGAGACTTGATATCTCAATGCTTCTAATACCAAACCTGAGACCCGTAATATAACATGAGATGTGATATCCAAATCCTTCCCCTTCCAAACCTTAGACCCTTCCTTTATCATGAGATGTGATATCCAACTCCTTCCCATTCCAATCCTGAGACCCTTCCGATATCATGAGATGTGATATCTCAAAGCTTCTAATATCAAACTTGAGACCCTCCCTATAGCATGAGATGTGATATCCAAGTCCTTCCCATTCCAATCCTGAGACACTTCCTATAGCATGAGATGTGATATCTCAATGCTTCTAATACCAAACCTGAGACCCTTCCTATAACATGAGATGGGAATATCCAACTCCTTCCCATTCCAATCCTGAGACCCTTCCGATAGCAGAGATGTGATATCTCAATGCTTATACCAAACCTGAGACCCTTCCTATGGCATGAGATGTGATATCCAACTCCTTGCCATTCAAATCCTGAGACCCTTCCTATAGCATGAGAAGGGATATCCAACTCCTTCCCAATCCAATCCTGAGACCCTTCCGATAGCAGAGACGTGATATCTCAATGCTTCTACCAAACCTGAGACCCTTCCTTTAGCATGAGATGTGATATCCAAATCCTTCACATTCCAATCCTGAGACCCTTCCTATAGCATGAGATGTTATATCTCAATGCTTCTAATACCAAACCTGAGATCCTTCCTATAACATAAGATGTGATATCCAATTCCTTCCCATTCCAAACCTGAGACCCTTCCTATTGGATGAGATGTGATATCCAACTCCTTCCCATTCCAACCCTGAGACCCTTCCTATAGCATGAGATGTGATGTCTCAATGCTTCTAATACCAAACCTGAGATCCTTCGTATAACATGAGATGTGATATCCAACTCCTTCCATTCCAATCCTGAGACCCGTCCTATAGCATGAGATGTGATATCTCAATGCTTATACCAAACCTGAGACCCTTCCTATAGCATGAGATGTGATATCCAACTACTTCCCATTCCAATCCTGAGACCCTTCCTATAGCATGAGATGTGATGTCTCAATGCTTCTAATACCAAACCTGAGATCCTTCCTCTAACATGAAATGTGATATCCAACTCCTTCCCTTTCCAAACCTAAGAGCCTATCTATAGCATGAGATGTGATATCCAAGTCCTTCCCATTCCAATCCTTAGACCCTTCCTACAGCATGCAATATGATATCTCAATGATTCTAATAACAAACCTGAGACCCGTCCTATAGCATGAGATATGATATCCAAGTCCTTCCCATTCCAATCCTGAGACCCTTCCTATAACATGAAATGTGATATCCAACTCCTTCCCATTCCAACCTGAGACCCTTCCTATAGCATGAGATGGGATATCCAACTTCTTCCAAATCCAATACTGATACCCTTCCGATAGCATGAGATGTGATATCCCAATGCTTCTACCAAACCTGAGACCCATACTATGGCATGAGATGTGATATCAAACTCCTTTCCATTCCAATCCTGAGACCCTTCCTATAGCTTGAGGTGTGATATCCAACTCCTTCCCATTCCAATTCTGAGACCCTTCTTATACCATGAGACTTGATATCTCAATACTTCTAATACCAAACCTGAGACCCGTCCTATAACATGAGATGTGATATCCAAATCCTTCCCCTTCCAAACCTTAGACCCTTCCTTTATCATGAGATGTGGTATCCAACTCCTTCCCATTCCAATCCTGAGACCCTTCTGATAGCATGAGATGTGATATCTCAATGCTTCTAATACCAAACCTGAGATCCTTCCGATAGCATGAGATGTGATATCTCAATGCTTCTAATACCAAACCTGAGATCCTTCCTATAACATGAGATGTGATATCCAAATCCTTCCCCTTCCAAACCTGAGACCCTCCCTTTAGCATGAGATGTGATATCCAACTCCTTCCCATTCCAACCCTGAGACCCTTCCTATAGCATGAGATGTGATGTCTCAATGCTTCTAATACCAAACCTGAGATCCTTCGTATAACATGAGATGTGATATCCAACTCCTTCCATTCCAATCCTGAGACCCGTCCTATAGCATGAGATGTGATATCTCAATGCTTATACCAAACCTGAGACCCTTCCTATAGCATGAGATGTGATATCCAACTACTTCCCATTCCAATCCTGAGACCCTTCCTATAGCATGAGATGTGATGTCTCAATGCTTCTAATACCAAACCTGAGATCCTTCCTCTAACATGAAATGTGATATCCAACTCCTTCCCTTTCCAAACCTAAGAGCCTATCTATAGCATGAGATGTGATATCCAAGTCCTTCCCATTCCAATCCTTAGACCCTTCCTACAGCATGCAATATGATATCTCAATGATTCTAATAACAAACCTGAGACCCGTCCTATAGCATGAGATATGATATCCAAGTCCTTCCCATTCCAATCCTGAGACCCTTCCTATAACATGAAATGTGATATCCAACTCCTTCCCATTCCAACCTGAGACCCTTCCTATAGCATGAGATGGGATATCCAACTTCTTCCAAATCCAATACTGATACCCTTCCGATAGCATGAGATGTGATATCCCAATGCTTCTACCAAACCTGAGACCCATACTATGGCATGAGATGTGATATCAAACTCCTTTCCATTCCAATCCTGAGACCCTTCCTATAGCTTGAGGTGTGATATCCAACTCCTTCCCATTCCAATTCTGAGACCCTTCTTATACCATGAGACTTGATATCTCAATACTTCTAATACCAAACCTGAGACCCGTCCTATAACATGAGATGTGATATCCAAATCCTTCCCCTTCCAAACCTTAGACCCTTCCTTTATCATGAGATGTGGTATCCAACTCCTTCCCATTCCAATCCTGAGACCCTTCTGATAGCATGAGATGTGATATCTCAATGCTTCTAATACCAAACCTGAGATCCTTCCGATAGCATGAGATGTGATATCTCAATGCTTCTAATACCAAACCTGAGATCCTTCCTATAACATGAGATGTGATATCCAAATCCTTCCCCTTCCAAACCTGAGACCCTCCCTTTAGCATGAGATGTGATATCCAACTCCTTCCCATTCCATTCCTGAGACCCTTCTGATAGCATGAGATGTGATATCTCAATGCCTCTAACACCAAACCTGAGATCCTACCTCTAACATGAAATGTGATATCCAACTCTTTCCCCTTCCAAACCTGAGAGCCTTCCTATAGCATGAGATGTGATATCCAGGTCCTTCCCATTCCAATCCAGAGACCCTTCCTATAGCTTGAGATGTGATATCCAACTCCTTCCCATTCCAATTCTGAGACCCTTCCTATACTCTGAGACTTGATATCTCAATGCTTCTAATACCAAACCTGAGACCCGTAATATAACATGAGATGTGATATCCAAATCCTTCCCCTTCCAAACCTTAGACCCTTCCTTTATCATGAGATGTGATATCCAACTCCTTCCCATTCCAATCCTGAGACCCTTCCGATATCATGAGATGTGATATCTCAAAGCTTCTAATATCAAACTTGAGACCCTCCCTATAGCATGAGATGTGATATCCAAGTCCTTCCCATTCCAATCCTGAGACCCTTCCTATAGCATGAGATGTGATATCTCAATACTTCTAATACCAAACCTGAGACCCTTCCTATAACATGAGATGGGAATATCCAACTCCTTCCCATTCCAATCCTGAGACCCTTCCGATAGCAGAGATGTGATATCTCAATGCTTATACCAAACCTGAGACCCTTCCTATGGCATGAGATGTGATATCCAACTCCTTGCCATTCAAATCCTGAGACCCTTCCTATAGCATGAGAAGGGATATCCAACTCCTTCCCAATCCAATCCTGAGACCCTTCCGATAGCAGAGACGTGATATCTCAATGCTTCTACCAAACCTGAGACCCTTCCTTTAGCATGAGATGTGATATCCAAATCCTTCACATTCCAATCCTGAGACCCTTCCTATAGCATGAGATGTGATATCTCAATGCTTCTAATACCAAACCTGAGATCCTTCCTATAACATGAGATGTGATATCCAATTCCTTCCCATTCCAAACCTGAGACCCTTCCTATTGGATGAGATGTGATATCCAACTCCTTCCCATTCCAACCCTGAGACCCTTCCTATAGCATGAGATGTGATGTCTCAATGCTTCTAATACCAAACCTGAGATCCTTCCTATAACATGAGATGTGATATCCAACTCCTTCCATTCCAATCCTGAGACCCGTCCTATAGCATGAGATGTGATATCTCAATGCTTATACCAAACCTGAGACCCTTCCTATAGCATGAGATGTGATATCCAACTACTTCCCATTCCAATCCTGAGACCCTTCCTATAGCATGAGATGTGATATCTCAATGCTTCTAATACCAAACCTGAGATCTTTCCTCTAACATGAAATGTGATATCCAACTCCTTCCCTTTCCAAACCTAAGAGCCTATCTATAGCATGAGATGTGATATCCAAGTCCTTCCCATTCCAATCCTTAGACCCTTCCTACAGCATGCAATATGATATCTCAATGATTCTAATAACAAACCTGAGACCCGTCCTATAGCATGAGATATGATATCCAAGTCCTTCCCATTCCAATCCTGAGACCCTTCCTATAACATGAAATGTGATTTCCAACTCCTTCCCATTCCAACCTGAGACCCTTCCTATAGCATGAGATGGGATATCCAACTTCTTCCAAATCCAATACTGATACCCTTCCGATAGCATGAGATGTGATATCCCAATGCTTCTACCAAACCTGAGACCCATACTATGGCATGAGATGTGATATCAAACTCCTTTCCATTCCAATCCTGAGACCCTTCCTATAGCTTGAGGTGTGATATCCAACTCCTTCCCATTCCAATTCTGAGACCCTTCTTATACCATGAGACTTGATATCTCAATGCTTCTAATACCAAACCTGAGACCTGTCCTATAACATGAGATGTGATATCCAAATCCTTCCCCTTCCAAACCTTAGACCCTTCCTTTATCATGAGATGTGGTATCCAACTCCTTCCCATTCCAATCCTGAGACCCTTCTGATAGCATGAGATGTGATATCTCAATGCTTCTAATACCAAACCTGAGATCCTTCCGATAGCATGAGATGTGATATCTCAATGCTTCTAATACCAAACCTGAGATCCTTCCTATAACATGAGATGTGATATCCAAATCCTTCCCCTTCCAAACCTGAGACCCTCCCTTTAGCATGAGATGTGATATCCAACTCCTTCCCATTCCATTCCTGAGACCCTTCTGATAGCATGAGATGTGATATCTCAATGCCTCTAACACCAAACCTGAGATCCTACCTCTAACATGAAATGTGATATCCAACTCTTTCCCCTTCCAAACCTGAGAGCCTTCCTATAGCATGAGATGTGATATCCAGGTCCTTCCCATTCCAATCCAGAGACCCTTCCTATAGCTTGAGATGTGATATCCAACTCCTTCCCATTCCAATTCTGAGACCCTTCCTATACTCTGAGACTTGATATCTCAATGCTTCTAATACCAAACCTGAGACCCGTAATATAACATGAGATGTGATATCCAAATCCTTCCCCTTCCAAACCTTAGACCCTTCCTTTATCATGAGATGTGATATCCAACTCCTTCCCATTCCAATCCTGAGACCCTTCCGATATCATGAGATGTGATATCTCAAAGCTTCTAATATCAAACTTGAGACCCTCCCTATAGCATGAGATGTGATATCCAAGTCCTTCCCATTCCAATCCTGAGACCCTTCCTATAGCATGAGATGTGATATCTCAATGCTTCTAATACCAAACCTGAGACCCTTCCTATAACATGAGATGGGAATATCCAACTCCTTCCCATTCCAATCCTGAGACCCTTCCGATAGCAGAGATGTGATATCTCAATGCTTATACCAAACCTGAGACCCTTCCTATGGCATGAGATGTGATATCCAACTCCTTGCCATTCAAATCCTGAGACCCTTCCTATAGCATGAGAAGGGATATCCAACTCCTTCCCAATCCAATCCTGAGACCCTTCCGATAGCAGAGACGTGATATCTCAATGCTTCTACCAAACCTGAGACCCTTCCTTTAGCATGAGATGTGATATCCAAATCCTTCACATTCCAATCCTGAGACCCTTCCTATAGCATGAGATGTGATATCTCAATGCTTCTAATACCAAACCTGAGATCCTTCCTATAACATGAGATGTGATATCCAATTCCTTCCCATTCCAAACCTGAGACCCTTCCTATTGGATGAGATGTGATATCCAACTCCTTCCCATTCCAACCCTGAGACCCTTCCTATAGCATGAGATGTGATGTCTCAATGCTTCTAATACCAAACCTGAGATCCTTCCTATAACATGAGATGTGATATCCAACTCCTTCCATTCCAATCCTGAGACCCGTCCTATAGCATGAGATGTGATATCTCAATGCTTATACCAAACCTGAGACCCTTCCTATAGCATGAGATGTGATATCCAACTACTTCCCATTCCAATCCTGAGACCCTTCCTATAGCATGAGATGTGATATCTCAATGCTTCTAATACCAAACCTGAGATCCTTCCTCTAACATGAAATGTGATATCCAACTCCTTCCCTTTCCAAACCTAAGAGCCTATCTATAGCATGAGATGTGATATCCAAGTCCTTCCCATTCCAATCCTTAGACCCTTCCTACAGCATGCAATATGATATCTCAATGATTCTAATAACAAACCTGAGACCCGTCCTATAGCATGAGATATGATATCCAAGTCCTTCCCATTCCAATCCTGAGACCCTTCCTATAACATGAAATGTGATTTCCAACTCCTTCCCATTCCAACCTGAGACCCTTCCTATAGCATGAGATGGGATATCCAACTTCTTCCAAATCCAATACTGATACCCTTCCGATAGCATGAGATGTGATATCCCAATGCTTCTACCAAACCTGAGACCCATACTATGGCATGAGATGTGATATCAAACTCCTTTCCATTCCAATCCTGAGACCCTTCCTATAGCTTGAGGTTTGATATCCAACTCCTTCCCATTCCAATTCTGAGACCCTTCTTATACCATGAGACTTGATATCTCAATGCTTCTAATACCAAACCTGAGACCTGTCCTATAACATGAGATGTGATATCCAAATCCTTCCCCTTCCAAACCTTAGACCCTTCCTTTATCATGAGATGTGGTATCCAACTCCTTCCCATTCCAATCCTGAGACCCTTCTGATAGCATGAGATGTGATATCTCAATGCTTCTAATACCAAACCTGAGATCCTTCCGATAGCATGAGATGTGATATCTCAATGCTTCTAATACCAAACCTGAGATCCTTCCTATAACATGAGATGTGATATCCAAATCCTTCCCCTTCCAAACCTGAGACCCTCCCTTTAGCATGAGATGTGATATCCAACTCCTTCCCATTCCATTCCTGAGACCCTTCTGATAGCATGAGATGTGATATCTCAATGCCTCTAACACCAAACCTGAGATCCTACCTCTAACATGAAATGTGATATCCAACTCTTTCCCCTTGCAAACCTGAGAGCCTTCCTATAGCATGAGATGTGATATCCAGGTCCTTCCCATTCCAATCCAGAGACCCTTCCTATAGCTTGAGATGTGATATCCAACTCCTTCCCATTCCAATTCTGAGACCCTTCCTATACTCTGAGACTTGATATCTCAATGCTTCTAATACCAAACCTGAGACCCGTAATATAACATGAGATGTGATATCCAAATCCTTCCCCTTCCAAACCTTAGACCCTTCCTTTATCATGAGATGTGATATCCAACTCCTTCCCATTCCAATCCTGAGACCCTTCCGATATCATGAGATGTGATATCTCAAAGCTTCTAATATCAAACTTGAGACCCTCCCTATAGCATGAGATGTGATATCCAAGTCCTTCCCATTCCAATCCTGAGACCCTTCCTATAGCATGAGATGTGATATCTCAATGCTTCTAATACCAAACCTGAGACCCTTCCTATAACATGAGATGGGAATATCCAACTCCTTCCCATTCCAATCCTGAGACCCTTCCGATAGCAGAGATGTGATATCTCAATGCTTATACCAAACCTGAGACCCTTCCTATGGCATGAGATGTGATATCCAACTCCTTGCCATTCAAATCCTGAGACCCTTCCTATAGCATGAGAAGGGATATCCAACTCCTTCCCAATCCAATCCTGAGACCCTTCCGATAGCAGAGACGTGATATCTCAATGCTTCTATCAAACCTGAGACCCTTCCTTTAGCATGAGATGTGATATCCAAATCCTTCACATTCCAATCCTGAGACCCTTCCTATAGCATGAGATGTGATATCTCAATGCTTCTAATACCAAACCTGAGATCCTTCCTATAACATGAGATGTGATATCCAATTCCTTCCCATTCCAAACCTGAGACCCTTCCTATTGGATGAGATGTGATATCCAACTCCTTCCCATTCCAACCCTGAGACCCTTCCTATAGAATGAGATGTGATGTCTCAATGCTTCTAATACCAAACCTGAGATCCTTCCTATAACATGAGATGTGATATCCAACTCCTTCCATTCCAATCCTGAGACCCGTCCTATAGCATGAGATGTGATATCTCAATGCTTATACCAAACCTGAGACCCTTCCTATAGCATGAGATGTGATATCCAACTACTTCCCATTCCAATCCTGAGACCCTTCCTATAGCATGAGATGTGATATCTCAATGCTTCTAATACCAAACCTGAGATCCTTCCTCTAACATGAAATGTGATATCCAACTCCTTCCCTTTCCAAACCTAAGAGCCTATCTATAGCATGAGATGTGATATCCAAGTCCTTCCCATTCCAATCCTTAGACCCTTCCTACAGCATGCAATATGATATCTCAATGATTCTAATAACAAACCTGAGACCCGTCCTATAGCATGAGATATGATATCCAAGTCCTTCCCATTCCAATCCTGAGACCCTTCCTATAACATGAAATGTGATATCCAACTCCTTCCCATTCCAACCTGAGACCCTTCCTATAGCATGAGATGGGATATCCAACTTCTTCCAAATCCAATACTGATACCCTTCCGATAGCATGAGATGTGATATCCCAATGCTTCTACCAAACCTGAGACCCATACTATGGCATGAGATGTGATATCAAACTCCTTTCCATTCCAATCCTGAGACCCTTCCTATAGCTTGAGGTGTGATATCCAACTCCTTCCCATTCCAATTCTGAGACCCTTCTTATACCATGAGACTTGATATCTCAATGCTTCTAATACCAAACCTGAGACCCGTCCTATAACATGAGATGTGATATCCAAATCCTTCCCCTTCCAAACCTTAGACCCTTCCTTTATCATGAGATGCGGTATCCAACTCCTTCCCATTCCAATCCTGAGACCCTTCCGATATCATGAGATTTGTTATCTCAATGCTTCTAATATCAAACTTGAGACCCTCCCTATAGCATGAGATGTGACATCCAAGTCCTTCCCATTCCAATCCTGAGACCCTTCCTATAGCATGAGATGTGATATCTCTATGCTTCTAATACCAAACCCGAGACCCTTCCTATAACATGAGATGGGATATCCAACTCCTTCCCATTCCAATCCTGAGACCCTTCCGATAGCAGAGATGTGATATCTCAATGCTTATACCAAACCTGAGACCCTTCCTATGGCCTGAGATGTCATATACAACTCCTTCCCATTCCAATCCTGAGACCCTTCCTTTAGCATGAGATGTGATATCTCAATGCTTATACCAAATCTGAGACCCTTCCTATAGCATGAGATGTGATATCCAAATCCTTCCCATTCCAATCCTGAGACCCTTCCTATAGCATGAGATGTGATATCTCAATGCTTATACCAAACCTGAGAGCCTACCTATAGCATGAGATGTGATATCCAAGTCCATCCCATTCCAATCCCTAGACCCTTCCTACAGCATGCAATATGATATCTCAATGATTCTAATACCAAACCAGAGACTCTTACTATAACATGAGATGGGATATCCAACTCCTTCCCATTCCAATCCTGAGCCGCTTCCGATAGCAGAGATGTGATATCTCAATGCTTATACCAAACCTGAGACCCTTCCTATAACATGAGATGTGATATCCAACTCCTTCCCGTTCCAAACCTGAGACACTAACTATAGCATATGTGATATCCAACTCCTTCCCATTCCAAACATGAGACCCTTCCTATAGCAAGAAAGTAATATCCAACTCCTACCCATTCCAATCCTGAGACCCTTCCTATAGCAAGAGATGTGATATCCAAATCCTTCCCATTCCAATCCTGAGACCCTTCCTATAACATGAGATGTGATATCCAACTCCTTCCCATTCCAACCTGAGACACTTCCTATAGCATGAGAAGGGATATCCAACTCCTTCCCAATCCAATCCTGAGACCCTTCCGATAGCAGAGATGTGATATCTCAATGCTTATACCAAACCTGAGACCCTTCCTATGGCATGAGATGTGATATCCAACTCCTTGCCATTCAAATCCTGAGACCCTTCCTATAGCATGAGAAGGGATATCCAACTCCTTCCCAATCCAATCCTGAGACCCTTCTGTTAAGACAGATTTCTGAACTCTGTCCTGGTGGCGCAGAAGTTCAGAAGGCCAACCTAATTACTTGGAACAGGGTAACCTCTGGACAAGCCAGACCAATCAAGGTAGCGATCGCGGCGGTCAAGACTAGGTCTCAAGAGGGGTGAGGGTGACTGAAAGCCCGCAATGAGCACACAAAGCAAGAGCGCTTACAAACTACTCCAAACAGTTGTTATATGAAAAATAGATACACATTTATTTTAAGGCCTTTAAAATAATGACCGTAGCGAGAAAATCACAATATCACAATATTAAACCAACACATACCATATCAACACAATATATATACAAATACACAGTCGCAAGCGTTTAAAGCACGAAATATGTAGTCCCCCTGAAAGGAAAGGAAAACAGGCAGTGCGATAACGCTTTAGACTCAGTTCGCCTTCAGAGGCACCTAACTAGATGGAAGTCCGAGCCCTGCGAAGAGTGGAGCCTTGTGCTCAAAGTACCTGCCACGCCGGTGCCAACGGGCAAAAGGGGAAGCTCTTCGGAGGAAGTCAGGCAGTTCGGGTTAGTGCACAGCAGAAGGAGAACAGGTTCCGCAACTCAAGCGCAGCCTCCACAGCGGGCAGAAGCAGAGCGCGAGTACGGCCAAAAGGGGGCTGTTTTTACACAGCAGGGAAAAGCAATGGGATACTGCAGGAGGGCGACCAGATCCTAGCTAAACTACTCACCGGTCCCCGAAGCAAGCAGACCCAGGCTTCTCCACGTTAGTTTCAGCAGCTGGCAGGTTCAGAAGAGCAGGGAACGCCTCGTAGTCGTGTAGAGCAAAAAGACGTCCCAATCGACGAAACCAGCACAGTTTTGTTGCCGCAGCAGGACAACGGAGCGGCCGTGTGTATTCAAGCCAAATGTACACTCCTCCCTTCAGACTTGGGAACGCCAAGTGTACGAAGCGTGGGAGAGTGACAAGGACTCGAAATACAACACAACCTGGCGGCAGTTACAGAGCAGGACTCCCTTGTAAGCTGGTCAGTCAACTGGATGGCCCAGAGACACTTCCGAAGGCTTACTTGGCAGGAGAGGATGAAGTCGCCGGGAATAGCTGTTCCTGCTATTCCAAAGGTCGAAGCACCAGTACAGGCCTTCTGGTTCGATCCAAGGAGGAAAGGGCTTCACAGGACGACCGCAGTGCAAAGGAGGATTCCTTCAGCGGGTCACCAGCGATTCCTCGGTCCAGCCTCTTGGTTGCAGGATACTTGGCTCCTGTATTCCTTCATTCGTGAGAACTCAGGAGATCGACATGGTAGTGGTGTTTCCAGCTCCCTCTTATCCACGGTTCCCTTCGCGCCAAAACGGAGGGGAGCCAATGGGAGATCCGCTCATCAACACACATACCATACGTGGACCAATCACGGACCACGGTGGTCCCAGGCATTCACACCACCCTAGACTCTCTGGCACCCAGGATGTGTATTGGGACCAGACATCCCAGCCCACACCCTGGAGGCACACAAACGACATGTAGAAGCCCGCGAAAGCAACCACGTTTCGCGGGAAAGTACATGCCCAAATAAGGAAGGCCCCGGGTCGCCCGACCTGGGGAAGGTGAAGGGAGCAAGACGGTCAGTGGACAAGACAAAGGAGCCTCGTGGTCTGGCCATTTTGGGAGCCAGGCCACCATTTTGGGTTCAGTGCGAAAAACGTGCTCAGAACGCCAAAAGGAGCTCAAAATAAACCAAACGATCGCTGCCACCATTCGAGTCCCTGAATGACTTGCACCGATCAAATACCATCCTAAAAGAGTATCTAGGGTCTGTAGAAGGCTAGAGACCCAAGAGAGCTGTAACTTAGCTTACAGTGCCCTCTTGTGTCATGTTGCACTAAAGCCGCAACACGATAGAAGAAACTACGGGAAACAGCGTTCCCCGGTACTGACTGTCTTAAGGGCATGTCAGTTTCCCCGTAAGAAAAGAGCGAAAGCCCAGAGGAGTGCGGCAGAAGGCTGCACTTCTCTGGCAAAGTCAATAACAAGGTGAAAACAACAGCAAAAAGTTTAGGGGTTGTCACATGGAAGGAAAATTACCTGCAATCATGAAATCTTTCCTAACACTCGCCCCTCCCAGACTATGGACAGGGGGAACTAATCCACCCCTGGATGAGTCTCTTGTTCAGGTCGGTTAAACATTCTGGACAACCCATCAGCATTGCTATGTTGGACACCTGGCCTATGCTCAATAGTGAAGTCGAAGCCTTGTAGACTTATGGACCACCTAAGCAACTTTGGATTCTCCCCCTTCATGTTCATTAGCCACTTTAACGGCTTATGGTCAGTCTGCACAGTGAAGTGGGTCCCATAGAGGTAGGGCCTCAGCTTCCTTAGGGCCCACACAACAGAGAAACATTCTTTCTCTACCGTGGACCATCTGAGCTCTCTGTCCTTAAGCTGGCGACTAATAAAACCAATAGGGTGTTCCTTACCCTTCTCATCTACTTGTGATAGTACAGCTCCTATCCCAGTGTCAGAGGCATCCGTCTGCACGATAAAAGGTCTTTGATAATCAGGGGCCCTAAGCACAGGCGCTTGGCACAAGGAGTCTTTTAAGCCATTGAAGGCCTTCTCACACTTGTCGGTCCAAGTTACCTTCTTGGGTTTCTTCGGAGTTGTGAGGGCAGTCAGAGGAGCAGCTATGGTGATATCCAACTCCTTCCCGTTCCAAACCTGAGACACTAACTATAGCATATGTGATATCCAACTGCTTCCCATTCCAAACATGAGACCCTTCCTATAGCAAGAAAGTAATATCCAACTCCTACCCATTCCAATCCTGAGACCCTTCCTATAGCATGAGAAGGGATATCCAACTCCTTCCCAATCCAATCCTGAGACCCTTCCGATAGCAGAGACGTGATATCTCAATGCTTCTACCAAACCTGAGACCCTTCCTTTAGCATGAGATGTGATATCCAAATCCTTCACATTCCAATCCTGAGACCCTTCCTATAGCATGAGATGTGATATCTCAATGCTTCTAATACCAAACCTGAGATCCTTCCTATAACATGAGATGTGATATCCAATTCCTTCCCATTCCAATCCTGAGACCCTTCCTATTGGATGAGATGCGATATCCAACTCCTTCCCATTCCAACCCTGAGACCCTTCCTATAGCATGAGATGTGATGTCTCAATGCTTCTAATACCAAACCTGAGATCCTTCCTATAACATGAGATGTGATATCCAACTCCTTCCATTCCAATCCTGAGACCCGTCCTATAACATGAGATGTGATATCCAACTCCTTCCCATTCCAACCTGAGACACTTCCTATAGCATGAGAAGGGATATCCAACTCCTTCCCAATCCAATCCTGAGACCCTTCCGATAGTAGAGATGTGATATCTCAATGCTTATACCAAACCTGAGACCCTTCCTATGGCATGAGATGTGATATCCAACTTCTTGCCATTCAAATCCTGAGACCCTTCCTATAGCAAGAGATGTGATATCCAAATCCTTCCCATTCCAATCCTGAGACCCTTCCTATAACATGAGATGTGATATCCAACTCCTTCCCATTCCAACCTGAGACACTTCCTATAGCATGAGAAGGGATATCCAACTCCTTCCCAATCCAATCCTGAGACCCTTCCGATAGTAGAGATGTGATATCTCAATGCTTATACCAAACCTGAGGCCCTTCCTATGGCATGAGATGTGATATCCAACTCCTTGCCATTCAAATCCTGAGACCCTTCCTATAGCATGAGAAGGGATATCCAACTCCTTCCCAATCCAATCCTGAGACCCTTCTGATAGCAGAGACGTGGTATTTCAATGCTTCTACCAAACCTGAGACCCTTCCTTTAGCATGAGATGTGATATCCAAATCCTTCACATTCCAATCCTGAGACCCTTCCTATAGCATGAGATGTGATATCTCAATGCTTCTAATACCAAACCTGAGATCCTTCCTCTAACATGAAATGTGATATCCAACTCCTTCCCTTTCCAAACCTAAGAGCCTATCTATAGCATGAGATGTGATATCCAAGTCCTTCCCATTCCAACCCTTAGACCCTTCCTACAGCATGCAATATGATATCTCAATGATTCTAATAACAAACCTGAGACCCGTCCTATAACATGAGATGGGATATCCAACTCCTTCCCATTCCAATCCTGAGACACTTCCGATAGCAGAGATGTGATATCTCAATGCTTATACCAAACCTGAGACCCTTCCTATAACATGAGATGTGATATCCAGCTCCTTCCCATTCCAATCCTGAGACACTTCCGATAGCATGAGATGTGATATCTCAATGCTTCTAATATCAAAACTGAGACCCTCCCTATAGCATGATATGTGATATCTAAGTCCTTCCCATTCCAATCCTGAGACCCTTCCTATAGCATGAGATATGATATCTCAATACTTCTAATACCAAACGTGAGATCCTTCCGATAACATGAGATGTGATATCCAAATCCTTCCCCTTCCAAACCTGAGACCCTCCCTTTAGCATGAGATGTGATATCCAACTCCTTCCCATTCCAATCCTGAGACCCTTCTGATAGCATGAGATGTGATATCTCAATGCTTCTAATACCAAACCTGAGATCCTTCCGATAGCATGAGATGTGATATCTCAATGGTTCTAATACCAAACCTGAGATCCTTCCTATAACATGAGATGTGATATCCAAATCCTTCCCCTTCCAAACCTGAGACCCTCCCTTTAGCATGAGATGTGATATCCAACTCCTTCCCATTCCAATCCTGAGACCCTTCCTATAGCATGAGATGTGATATCTCAATGCTTCTAATACCAAACCTGAGATCCTTCCTCTAACATGAAATGTGATATCCAACTCCTTCCCTTTCCAAACCTAAGAGCATATCTATAGCATGAGATGTGATATCCAAGTCCTTCCCATTCCAACCCTTAGACCCTTCCTACAGCATGCAATATGATATCTCAATGATTCTAATAACAAACCTGAGACCCGTCCTATAACATGAGATGGGATATCCAACTCCTTCCCATTCCAATCCTGAGACACTTCCGATAGCAGAGATGTGATATCTCAATGCTTCTAATACCAAACCTGAGACCCTTCCTATAACAAGAGATGTGATATCCAAATCCTTCCCATTCCAAACCTGAGACCCTTCCTATTGGATGAGATGTGATATCCAACTCCTTCCCATTCCAACCCTGAGACCCTTCCTATAGCATGAGATGTGATGTCTCAATGCTTCTAATACCAAACCTGAGATCCTTCCTATAACATGAGATGTGATATCCAACTCCTTCCATTCCAATCCTGAGACCCGTCCTATAGCATGAGATGTGATATCTCAATGCTTATACCAAACATGAGACCCTTCCTATAGCATGAGATGTGATATTCAACTACTTCCCATTCCAATCCTGAGACCCTTCCTATAGCATGAGATGTGATATCTCAATGCTTCTAATACCAAACCTGAGATCCTTCCTCTAACATGAAATGTGATATCCAACTCCTTCCCTTTCCAAACCTAAGAGCCTATCTATAGCATGAGATGTGATATCCAAGTCCTTCCCATTCCAACCCTTAGACCATTCCTACAGCATGCAATATGATATCTCAATGATTCTAATAACAAACCTGAGACCCGTCCTATAACATGAGATGGGATATCCAACTCCTTCCCAATCCAATCCTGAGACCCTTCTGATAGCAGAGACGTGATATTTCAATGCTTCTACCAAACCTGAGACCCTTCCTTTAGCATGAGATGTGATATCCAAATCCTTCACATTCCAATCCTGAGACCCTTCCTTTAGCATGAGATGTGATATCCAAATCCTTCACATTCCAATCCTGAGACCCTTCCTTTAGCATGAGATGTGATATCCAGCTCCTTCCCATTCCAATCCTGAGACATTTCCGATAGCATGAGATGTGATATCTCAATGCTTCTAATATCAAAACTGAGACCCTCCCTATAGCATGATATGTGATATCTAAGTCCTTCCCATTCCAATCCTGAGACACTCCCTATAGCATGAGATGTGATATCCAACTCTTTCCCATTCCAATCCTGAGACCCTTCCTATAGCATGAGATATGATATCTCAATACTTCTAATACCAAACGTGAGATCCTTCCGATAACATGAGATGTGATATCCAAATCCTTCCCCTTCCAAACCTGAGACCCTCCCTTTAGCATGAGATGTGATATCCAACTCCTTCCCATTCCAATCCTGAGACCCTTCTGATAGCATGAGATGTGATATCTCAATGCTTCTAATACCAAACCTGAGATTCTTCCGATAGCATGATATGAGATATCTCAATGCTTCTAATACCAAACCTGAGATCCTTCCTATAACATGAGATGTGATATCCAAATCCTTCCCCTTCCAAACCTGAGACCCTCCCTTTAGCATGAGATGTGATATCCAACTCCTTCCCATTCCATTCCTGAGACCCTTCTGATAGCATGAGATGTGATATCTCAATGCCTCTAATACCAAACCTGAGATCCTACCTCTAATATGAAATGTGATATCCAACTCTTTCCCCTTCCAAACCTGAGACCCTTCCTTTAGCATGAGATGTGATATCCAAATCCTTCACATTCCAATCCTGAGACCCTTCCTATAGCATGAGATGTGATATCTCAATGCTTCTAATACCAAACCTGAGATCCTTCCTATAACATGAAATGTGATATCCAATTCCTTCCCATTCCAAACCTGAGACCCTTCCTATTGGATGAGATGTGATATCCAACTCCTTCCCATTCCAACCCTGAGACCCTTCCTATAGCATGAGATGTGATGTCTCAATGCTTCTAATACCAAACCTGAGATCCTTCCTATAACATGAGATGTGATATCCAACTCCTTCCATTCCAATCCTGAGACCCGTCCTATAGCATGAGATGTGATATCTCAATGCTTATACCAAACCTGAGACCCTTCCTATAGCATGAGATGTGATATTCAACTACTTCCCATTCCAATCCTGAGACCCTTCCTATAGCATGAGATGTGATATCTCAATGCTTCTAATACCAAACCTGAGATCCTTCCTCTAACATGAAATGTGATATCCAACTCCTTCCCTTTCCAAACCTAAGAGCCTATCTATAGCATGAGATGTGATATCCAAGTCCTTCCCATTCCAACCCTTAGACCATTCCTACAGCATGCAATATGATATCTCAATGATTCTAATAACAAACCTGAGACCCGTCCTATAACATGAGATGGGATATCCAACTCCTTCCCATTCCAAACCTGAGACCCTTCCTTTAGCATGAGATGTGATATCCAGCTCCTTCCCATTCCAATCCTGAGACATTTCCGATAGCATGAGATGTGATATCTCAATGCTTCTAATATCAAAACTGAGACCCTCCCTATAGCATGATATGTGATATCTAAGTCCTTCCCATTCCAATCCTGAGACACTCCCTATAGCATGAGATGTGATATCCAACTCTTTCCCATTCCAATCCTGAGACCCTTCCTATAGCATGAGATATGATATCTCAATACTTCTAATACCAAACGTGAGATCCTTCCGATAACATGAGATGTGATATCCAAATCCTTCCCCTTCCAAACCTGAGACCCTCCCTTTAGCATGAGATGTGATATCCAACTCCTTCCCATTCCAATCCTGAGACCCTTCTGATAGCATGAGATGTGATATCTCAATGCTTCTAATACCAAACCTGAGATTCTTCCGATAGCATGAGATGAGATATCTCAATGCTTCTAATACCAAACCTGAGATCCTTCCCATAACATGAGATGTGATATCCAAATCCTTCCCCTTCCAAACCTGAGACCCTCCCTTTAGCATGAGATGTGATATCCAACTCCTTCCCATTCCATTCCTGAGACCCTTCTGATAGCATGAGATGTGATATCTCAATGCCTCTAATACCAAACCTGAGATCCTACCTCTAATATGAAATGTGATATCCAACTCTTTCCCCTTCCAAACCTGAGACATTTCCGATAGCATGAGATGTGATATCTCAATGCTTCTAATATCAAAACGGAGACCCTCCCTATAGCATGATATGTGATATCTAAGTCCTTCCCATTCCAATCCTGAGACACTCCCTATAGCATGAGATGTGATATCCAACTCTTTCCCATTCCAATCCTGAGACCCTTCCTATAGCATGAGATATGATATCTCAATACTTCTAATACCAAACGTGAGATCCTTCCGATAACATGAGATGTGATATCCAAATCCTTCCCCTTCCAAACCTGAGACCCTCCCTTTAGCATGAGATGTGATATCCAACTCCTTCCCATTCCAATCCTGAGACCCTTCTGATAGCATGAGATGTGATATCTCAATGCTTCTAATACCAAACCTGAGATTCTTCCGATAGCATGAGATGAGATATCTCAATGCTTCTAATACCAAACCTGAGATCCTTCCTATAACATGAGATGTGATATCCAAATCCTTCCCCTTCCAAACCTGAGACCCTCCCTTTAGCATGAGATGTGATATCCAACTCCTTCCCATTCCATTCCTGAGACCCTTCTGATAGCATGAGATGTGATATCTCAATGCCTCTAATACCAAACCTGAGATCCTACCTCTAATATGAAATGTGATATCCAACTCTTTCCCCTTCCAAACCTGAGAGCCTTCCTATAGCATGAGATGTGATATCCAAGTCCTTCCCATTCCAATCCTGAGACCCTTCCTATAGCTTGAGATGTGATATCCAACTCCTTCCCATTCCAATTCTGAGACCCTTCCTATACTCTGAGACTTGATATCTCAATGCTTCTAATACCAAACCTGAGACCCGTAATATAACATGAGATGTGATATCCAAATCCTTCCCCTTCCAAACCTTAGACCCTTCCTTTATCATGAGATGTGATATCCAACTCCTTCCCATTCCAATCCTGAGACCCTTCCGATATCATGAGATGTGATATCTCAAAGCTTCTAATATCAAACTTGAGACCCTCCCTATAGCATGAGATGTGATATCCAAGTCCTTCCCATTCCAATCCTGAGACCCTTCCTATAGCATGAGATGTGATATCTCAATGCTTCTAATACCAAACCTGAGACCCTTCCTATAACATGAGATGGGAATATCCAACTCCTTCCCATTCCAATCCTGAGACCCTTCCGATAGCAGAGATGTGATATCTCAATGCTTATACCAAACCTGAGACCCTTCCTATGGCATGAGATGTGATATCCAACTCCTTGCCATTCAAATCCTGAGACCCTTCCTATAGTATGAGATGTGATATCTCAATGCTTCTAATACCAAACCTGAGATCCTTCCTATAACATGAGATGTGATATCTCAATGCTTCTAATACCAAACCTGAGACCCTTCCTATAGCATGAGAAGGGATATCCAACTCCTTCCCAATCCAATCCTGAGACTCTTCCGATAGCAGAGACGTGATATCTCAATGCTTCTACCAAACCTGAGACCCTTCCTTTAGCATGAGATGTGATATCCAAATCCTTCACATTCCAATCCTGAGACCCTTCCTATAGTATGAGATGTGATATCTCAATGCTTCTAATACCAAACCTGAGATCCTTCCTATAACATGAGATGTGATATCCAATTCCTTCCCATTCCAAACCTGAGACCCTTCCTATTGGATGAGATGTGATATCCAACTCCTTCCCATTCCAACCCTGAGACCCTTCCTATAGCATGAGATGTGATGTCTCAATGCTTCTAATACCAAACCTGAGATCCTTCCTATAACATGAGATGTGATATCCAACTCCTTCCATTCCAATCCTGAGACCCGTCCTATAGCATGAGATGTGATATCTCAATGCTTATACCAAACCTGAGACCCTTCCTATAGCATGAGATGTGATATCCAACTACTTCCCATTCCAATCCTGAGACCCTTCCTATAGCATGAGATGTGATATCTCAATGCTTCTAATACCAAACCTGAGATCCTTCCTCTAACATGAAATGTGATATCTAACTCCTTCCCTTTCCAAACCTAAGAGCCTATCTATAGCATGAGATGTGATATCCAAGTCCTTCCCATTCCAATCCTTAGACCCTTCCTACAGCATGCAATATGATATCTCAATGATTCTAATAACAAACCTGAGACCCGTCCTATAGCATGAGATATGATATCCATGTCCTTCCCATTCCAATCCTGAGACCCTTCCTATAACATGAAATGTGATATCCAACTCCTTCCCATTCCAACCTGAGACCCTTCCTATAGCATGAGATGGGATATCCAACTTCTTCCAAATCCAATACTGATACCCTTCCGATAGCATGAGATGTGATATCCCAATGCTTCTACCAAACCTGAGACCCATACTATGGCATGAGATGTGATATCAAACTCCTTCCCATTCCAATCCTGAGACCCTTCCTATAGCTTGAGGTGTGATATCCAACTTCTTCCCATTCCAATTCTGAGACCCTTCTTATACCATGAGACTTGATATCTCAATGCTTCTAATACCAAACCTGAGACCCGTCCTATAACATGAGATGTGATATCCAAATCCATCCCCTTCCAAACCTTAGACCCTTCCTTTATCATGAGATGTGGTATCCAACTCCTTCCCATTCCAATCCTGAGACCCTTCCGATATCATGAGATTTTTTATCTCAATGCTTCTAATATCAAACTTGAGACCCTCCCTATAGCATGAGATGTGACATCCAAGTCCTTCCCATTCCAATCCTGAGACCCTTCCTATAGCATGAAATGTGATATCTCTATGCTTCTAATACCAAACCTGAGACCCTTCCCATAACATGAGATGGGATATCCAACTCCTTCCCATTCCAATCCTGAGACCCTTCCGATAGCAGAGATGTGATATCTCAATGCTTATACCAAACCTGAGACCCTTCCTATGGCCTGAGATGTCATATACAACTCCTTCCCATTCCAATCCTGAGACCCTTCCTTTAGCATGAGATGTGATATCTCAATGCTTATACCAAATCTGAGACCCTTCCTATAGCATGAGATGTGATATCCAAATCCTTCCCATTCCAATCCTGAGACCCTTCCTATAGCATGAGATGTGATATCTCAATGCTTATACCAAACCTGAGAGCCTACCTATAGCATGAGATGTGATATCCAAATCCATCCCATTCCAATCCTTAGACCCTTCCTACAGCATGCGATGTGATATCTCAATGATTCTAATACCAAACCAGAGACTCTTACTATAACATGAGATGGGATATCCAACTCCTTCCCATTCCAATCCTGAGCCGCTTCCGATAGCAGAGATGTGATATCTCAATGCTTATGCCAAACCTGAGACCCTTCCTATAACATGAGATGTGATATCCAACTCCTTCCCGTTCCAAACCTGAGACACTAACTATAGCATATGTGATATCCAACTCCTTCCCATTCCAAACATGAGACCCTTCCTATAGCAAGAAAGTAATATCCAACTCCTTCCCAATCCAATCCTGAGACCCTTCCGATAGCAGAGATGTGATATCTCAATGCTTATACCAAACCTGAGACCCTTCCTATGGCATGAGATGTGATATCCAACTCCTTGCCATTCAAATCCTGAGACCCTTCCTATAGCATGAGAAGGGATATCCAACTCCTTCCCAATCCAATCCTGAGACCCTTCCGATAGCAGAGACATGATATCTCAATGCTTCTACCAAACCTGAGACCCTTCCTTTAGCATGAGATGTGATATCCAAATCCTTCACACTCCAATCCTGAGACCCTTCCTATAGCATGAGATGTGATATCTCAATGCTTCTAATACCAAACCTGAGATCCTTCCTATAACATGAGATGTGATATCCAATTCCTTCCCATTCCAAACCTGAGACCCTTCCTATTGGATGAGATGTGATATCCAACTCCTTCCCATTCCAACCCTGAGACCCTTCCTATAGCATGAGATGTGATGTCTCAATGCTTCTAATACCAAACCTGAGATCCTTCCTATAACATGAGATGTGATATCCAACTCCTTCCATTCAAATCCTGAGACCCGTCCTATAGCATGAGATGTGATATCTCAATGCTTCTAATACCAAACCTGAGATCCTTCCTCTAACATGAAATGTGATATCCAACTCCTTCCCTTTCCAAACCTAAGAGCCTATCTATAGCATGAGATGTGATATCCAAGTCCTTCCCATTCCAACCCTTAGACCCTTCCTACAGCATGCAATATGATATCTCAATGATTCTAATAACAAACCTGAGACCCGTCCTATAACATGAGATGGGATATCCAACTCCTTCCCATTCCAATCCTGAGACACTTCCGATAGCAGAGATGTGATATCTCAATGCTTATACCAAACCTGAGACTCTTCCTATAACATGAGATGTGATATCCAAATCCTTCCCGTTCCTTTAGCATGAGATGTGATATCCAGCTCCTTCCCATTCCAATCCTGAGACACTTCCGATAGCATGAGATGTGATATCCAGCTCCTTCCCATTCCAATCCTGAGACACTTCCGATAGCATGAGATGTGATATCTCAATGCTTCTAATATCAAAACTGAGACCCTCCCTATAGCATGATATGTGATATCTAAGTCCTTCCCATTCCAATCCTGAGACACTCCCTATAGCATGAGATGTGATATCCAACTCTTTCCCATTCCAATCCTGAGACCCTTCCTATAGCATGATATATGATATCTCAATACTTCTAATACCAAACGTGAGATCCTTCCGATAACATGAGATGTGATATCCAAATCCTTCCCCTTTCAAACCTGAGACCCTCCCTTTAGCATGAGATGTGATATCCAACTCCTTCCCATTCCAATCCTGAGACCCTTCTGATAGCATGAGATGTGATATCTCAATGCTTCTAATACCAAACCTGAGATCCTTCCGATAGCATGAGATGTGATATCTCAATGCTTCTAATACCAAACCTGAGATCCTTCCTATAACATGAGATGTGATATCCAAATCCTTCCCCTTCCAAACCTGAGACCCTCCCTTTAGCATGAGATGTGATATCCAACTCCTTCCCATTCCATTCCTGAGACCCTTCTGATAGCATGAGATGTGATATATCAATGCCTCTAATACCAAACCTGAGATCCTTCCTATAGCATGAGATGTGATATCCAACTACTTCCCATTCCAATCCTGAGACCCTTCCTACAGCATGAGATGTGATATCTCAATGCTTCTAATACCAAACCTGAGATCCTTCCTCTAACATGAAATGTGATATCCAACTCCTTCCCTTTCCAAACCTAAGAGCCTATCTATAGCATGAGATGTGATATCCAAATCCTTCCCATTCCAACCCTTAGACCCTTCCTACAGCATGCAATATGATATCTCAATGATTCTAATAACAAACCTGAGACCCGTCCTATAACATGAGATGGGATATCCAACTCCTTCCCATTCCAATCCTGAGACACTTCCGATAGCAGAGATGTGATATCTCAATGCTTATACCAAACCTGAGACCCTTCCTATAACATGAGATGTGATATCCAAATCCTTCCCGTTCCAAACCTGAGACCGTTCCTTTAGCATGAGATGTGATATCCAGCTCCTTCCCATTCCAATCCTGAGACACTTCCGATAGCATGAGATGTGATATCCAGCTCCTTCCCATTCCAATCCCGAGACACTTCCGATAGCATGAGATGTGATATCTCAATGCTTCTAATATCAAAACTGAGACCCTCCCTATAGCATGATATGTGATATCTAAGTCCTTCCCATTCCAATCCTGAGACACTCCCTATAGCATGAGATGTGATATCCAACTCTTTCCCATTCCAATCCTGAGACCCTTCCTATAGCATGAGATATGATATCTCAATACTTCTAATACCAAACGTGAGATCCTTCCGATAACATGAGATGTGATATCCAAATCCTTCCCCTTCCAAACCTGAGACCCTCCCTTTAGCATGAGATGTGATATCCAACTCCTTCCCATTCCAATCCTGAGACCCTTCTGATAGCATGAGATGTGATATCTCAATGCTTCTAATACCAAACCTGAGATCCTTCCGATAGCATGAGATGTGATATCTCAATGCTTCTAATACCAAACCTGAGATCCTTCCTATAACATGAGATTGATATCCAAATCCTTCCCCTTCCAAACCTGAGACCCTCCCTTTAGCATGAGATGTGATATCCAACTCCTTCCCATTCCATTCCTGAGACCCTTCTGATAGCATGAGATGTGATATATCAATGCCTCTAATACCAAACCTGAGATCCTACCTCTAACATGAAATGTGATATCCAACTCTTTCCCCTTCCAAACCTGAGAGCCTTCCTATAGCATGAGATGTGATATCCAAGTCCTTCCCATTCCAATCCTGAGACCCTTCCTATAGCTTGAGATGTGATAACCAACTCCTTCCCATTCCAATTCTGAGACCCGATGTCTCAATGCTTCTAATACCAAACCTGAGACCCGTAATATAACATGAGATGTGATATCCAAATCCTTCCCCTTCCAAACCTTAGACCCTTCCTGTTAGGACGGATTTCTGAACTCTGTCCTGGTGGCGCAGAAGTTCAGAAGGCCAACCTAATTACTTGGAACAGGGTAACCTCTGGACGAGCCAGACCAATCAAGGTAGCGATCGCGGCGGTCAAGACTAGGTCTCAAGAGGGGTGAGGGTGACTGAAAGCCCGCAATGAGCACACAAAGCAAGAGCGCTTACAAACTACTCCAAACAGGTGTTATATCAAAAATATAAACACATTTATTTTAAGGCCTTTAAAACAACGACCGTAGCGAGAAAATCACAATATCACAATATTAAGCCAACACATACCATATCAACACAATATATATACAAACACGACAGTCTCAAGCATTAGAGGCACGAAATGTGTAGTCCACCTGCAAGGGAAGGAAAACAGGCAGTGCGATAATGCTTTAGACTCAGTTCGCCTTCAGAGGCACCTAACTAGATGGAAGTCCGAGCCCTGCGAAGAGTGGAGCCTTGTGCTCAAAGTACCTGCCCACGCTGGTGCCAACGGGCAAAAGGAGAAGCTCTTCGGAGGAAGTCAGGCAGTTCGGGTTAGTGCACCACAGAAGAAGAACAGGTTCCGCGACTCAAGCGCAGCCTCCACAGCGAGCAGAAGCAGAGCGCGAGTACGGACAAAAGGGTGCTGTTTTTACACAGCGGGGAAAAGCAATGGGATACTGCAGGAGGGCGACCAGATCCTAGCTAAACTACTCACCGGTCCCCGATGCAAGCAGACCCAGGCTTCTCCACGTTAGTTTCAGCAGCTGGCAGGTTCAGAAGAGTCGGGAAATGCCTCGTCGTCGTGTAGAGCAAAAAGACGTCCCAATCGAAGAAACCTGCACAGTTTTGTCACCACTGCAGGGCAACGGAGCGGCCGTGTGTATCCGAGCCAAATGTACACTCCTCCCTTCAGACCTGGGAACGCCAAGTGCACGAAGCGTGGGAGAGTGGCAAGGACTCGGGATACAACACAACCTGGCGGCGGTTACAGAGCAGGACTCCCTTGTAAGCTGGTCAGTCAACTTAATGGCCCAGAGACACTTCCGAAGGCTTACTTGGCAGGAGATGATGAAGTCGCCGGGAATAGCTGTTCCTGCTATTCCAAAGGTCGAAGCACCAGTACAGGCCTTCTGGTTCGATCAAAGGAGGAAAGGGTTTCACAGGACGACAGCAGTGCAAAGGAGGAGTCCTTCAGCGGGTCACCAGCGATTCCTCGGTCCAGCCTCTTGGTTGCAGGATACTTGGCTCCTGTATTCCTTCGTTCGTGAGAACTCAGGAGATCGACATGGTAGTGGTGTTTCCAGCCCCCTCTTATCCACGGTTCCCTTCGCGCCAAAACGGAGGGGAGCCAATGGGAGATCCGCTCATCAACACATATACCATACGTGGACCAATCACGGACCACGGTGGTCCCAGGCATTCACACTACCCTAGACTCTCTGGCACCCAGGATGTGTATTGGGACCAGACATCCCAGCCCACACCCTGGAGGCACACAAAAGACATGTAGAAGCCTGCGAAAGCATCCGTGTTTCGCGGGAAAGTACATGCCCAAATAAGGAAGGCCCCGGGTCGCTCGACCTGGGGAAGGTGAAGGGAGCAAGACGGTCAGTGGACAGGACAAAGGAGCCTCGTGGTCTGGCCATTTTGGGAGCCAGGCCACCATTTTGGGTTCAGCGCGAAAAATGTGCTCAGAACGCCAAAAGGAGCTCAAAATACACAAAACGATCGCTGCCACCATTCCAGTCCCTGAATGACTTGCACCGATCAAATACAATCCTAAACGAGTATCTAGGGCCTGTAGAAGGCTAGAGACCCAAGAGAGCTGTAACTTAGCTTACAGTGCCCTCTTGTGTCATGTTGCACTAAAGCCGCAACACGATAAAAGAAACTACGGGAAACAGCGTTCCCCGGTACTGACTGTCTTAAGGGCATGTCAGTTTCCCCATAAGAAAAGGAGCGAAAGCCCAGAGGAGTGCAGCAGAAGCCTGCACTTCTCTGGCAAAGTCAAGAACAAGGTGAAAAACAACAGCAAAAAGTTTAGGGGTTGCCACATGGAAGGAAAATTGCCTACGATTACGAAATCTTTCCTAACACTCGCCCCTCCCAGACTATGGACAGGGGGAACTAATCCACCCCTGGATGAGTCTCTTGTTCAGGTCGGTTAAACATTCTGGACAACCCATCAGCATTGCTATGTTGGACACCTGGCCTATGCTCAATAGTGAAGTCGAAGCCTTGTAGACTTATGGACCACCTAAACAACTTTGGATTCTCCCCTTCATGTTCATTAGCCACTTTAACGGCTTATGGTCAGTTTGCACAGTGAAGTGGGTCCCATAGAGGTAGGGCCTCAGCTTCCTTAGGGCCCACACAACAGAGAAACATTCTTTCTCTACCGTGGACCATCTGAGCTCTCTGTCCTTAAGCTGGCGACTAATAAAACCGATAGGGTGTTCCTTACCCTTCTCATCTACTTGTGATAGTACAGCTCCTATCCCAGTGTCAGAGGCGTCCGTCTGCACGATAAAAGGTCTTTGATAATCAGGTGCCCTAAGGACAGGGGCCTGGCACAAGGAGTCTTTTAAGCCATTGAAGGCCTTCTCACACTCGTCGGTCCAAGTTACCTTCTTGGGTTTCTTCGGAGTTGTGAGGGCAGTCAGAGGAGCAGCTATGGTGCCATAGTCTGCCACAAAATTGCGGTAATACCCCGTGAGTCCTAAGAAGGCTCTCACTTGGGTTTGCGTAGTGGGGGTAGGCCAGTCTTGTACTGCTTGTACTTTACTGGGTAGAGGCTGTCTCCTCCCTCCACCTACTTCATGTCCAAGGTAAACCACTGAGCCTTGTCCATTTTGGTGAGGGGCCACTCGGACACCCTCAAAAGAGCTATCTGAAGGACTGCTTGGGAACAGGTCGGGGAGAGGTTCAGACTCCTCTCCCGCAACGTCTGAAGCCAGTAGCAGTGCTGCGATTTCGACGCTTGGACCGAAAGCCTTCAGCCTATTCACGTGAAACACTTTTGGAGCCTGTCCAGGCCTTCCAAGGTCCACTGAATAGTTAACCTCACCCAGGGGCTCCACCACTGGGTAAGGGCCTGACCATTTGTCCGGTAAAGCTCGAGGCCTTATGGGATTCATGATCAGGACTTGCTGACCAAGTGTAAAGTTGATGAGGGAAGCTTTCTGGTCGTACCAAGGTTTCACCAGCGCTTGTCCTGCCTTCAATTTATCACTAGCCAAGCCCATCAGAAGTACCATCCGTTTTCTGAGCCCTAGCACATAATCAACTACATTGGTAGTAACAGGGGGAGTGGGCATCTCCCATCCCTCTTTGACGATGGCTAAAGGTCCCCGTACGAGATGACCGAACAGAAGTTCGAAGGGGCTGAAGCCAACACCCTCCTGTGGTACCTCTCGGTAGGCAAACAGTAAGCATGAAACAAGAAGATCCCATTTTCTTCTCTGAGGCTCCTCCAGAGCCCCAATCACGCTCTTTAACGTCCTGTTGAAACGCCCCCCCAGACCATTGGTCTGAGGGTGGTATGCAGAAGAGAACCTGTAGGTGACCCCACATTCTTTCCACATAGCCTGCCTATACTTCGACATAAAGTTGCTGCCATGATCCGACACAACTTCTTTAGGGAAGCCAACCCTAGTAAATATGCCAAGTAAAGCTTCTGCAACTGACTTGGCAGTTACAGTTTTCAATGGGATGGCCTCAGGATACCGGGTTGCATGGTCGACCAGCACCAGGATAAACCTATTGCCCGAGGATGTTTGCGGGTCAAGGGGACCAACGATGTCGATCCCTACCCTTTCAAATGGTACCCCCACAACTGGGAGCGGTACCAACGGAGCTTGGATTGTCGCGCCAACCTTACCAGACAACTGGCAGGCGGCACAACTCCTGCAGTGACTTTCTACTTGCTCCCCCATCTTGGGCCAGTAGAAGTGCATGGATAACCTTTGCTTGGTCCTCCTCATACCAAGGTGACCAGCAAGGGGAACGTCATGCGCCAACTGCAGGAGGAAGGGCCTAACAGCAAGGGGAACCACCAACCTCCTATGGTCTCTTTCTGTAGACTCTGTGGGCTCACTATACAGGAGTCCACCTTCCCAATAAATCCTATGCTTCCCAGGAGGTTCACCCTCAAGCTGGGAGCAGGCCTGTCTCCTTAGGCCTTCCAGAGATGGGCACTCAGTTTGGCCTTTACTGAATTCGTCCCTATCAGGACCTCCTTCAACTAACAAGTCTTTTAGTTCAGGATGATCGTTGGGGTCGAATACTTCAGGCATCGCCACCTCCTCGTCAGGCCCGGGCGATTGACCAACTTCCTCCACCGCAGTGGTAGGCGAGCTCGGGGGAATATTCTCTTTCCCTCATCGTGACTTGTTGACTCCTTTCGCCTTGGGTTTCCCCTTTGGCTGGGGCGGCGTATTGGACTTGGCCAATGCTGCCCGTGCTTGAGACTGTGTGTAGGGTCTTTCGGCAGTGTCTCCTACGAGCCCTAAAGCTCTGAGATCATTACCTAACCAGACCTTTCCCGGGACGTTTCTCTGAATGCTCACTGGAATCCTGACTGCTGTACCATTTAAAGTAAGATTTGCAGGTATTACGGGAAACATACGGAGGGGGCCGTCAGCCAACTTAGTGGGCATCAGAGTAGCTCTGGCAACTTCCTCTGAGTCTACCAAGGTAGAATCCACTACAGTGCGACTGCACCCACTATCCCTAAGAGCTGGAGTATCCACTCCATTGATCAGCACACTGTCTTTAAAGTAGTGCTTGGTATTATCCGGAATCCTAGCATAAGCCTCTGCGACTTTAGGCTCCCAGGAACCCAGGGACACTAAAACTACCTCAGCCTCTATCCCGCTGGGAAATGAGTCTGAGGAGAAGGATGCTCCTGTAATCTCTTCTTCCTCGTAGGAGGAGAAGGCCAGATTAGCGGAGTGGACCCCCAAAGGTCTAACCTTACAACGGGGATCCCCCTTCACGTGGTCAGTTGCTCCACAAGAAAAACAAGCCCCAGTGGGTCTGTTTACGTAGGGAGGCTTATTGTAACCAGAGTTCTGTTTCGGAGGCTGACCTCCACTACCCTGTGAGTTCTCTTGTGTCTTACCCTTGTTTTTCTTTTTGTGGCCCTTATGGGAAGAAGATTTAGCAGATTCTCCACCCTCCATATCTTTGGACTTTTTCCCTTCCTCCTGCTTACCAGGATGAGTTTTGTCCTTATGGGACACTCGATGTGACACCCATAAATCTGCTGCAATGGCCAGCTTCTTAGGATCTATCTCCTTCGAATCGGCCAAATGCTGCTTAAGCTCCGGGGAAGAAGAAGCAAAACTGTGTTCCAGCATGACAAGATTTATCATGCCTTCGAAGGTAGAAACCTTATAACCTTCGACCCAGCCAGTTAAGTTTTTCAAGGATTCAGCGACATAAGATACCCAAGTACCACCTTCCTTTTTCTTATACTCTCGAAAACGCTTTAAATATTGGGCCGGAGTCTTCCCAAACTTTAAAATGAGAGTTTGCTTTAACATTGCGAAATCAGCTCGCTCAGCCTTCGACATTTCCATGATGGCACTACAGCCAGAATGGGGCAGTCTACTGAGCAACCACGCAATCTTATCAGCATTGTCAACTTCTTGAACTTCGCATGCATACTCAAACGCATTCAGCCAGTCCATAATGTCATTCCTTTCTTCATACACACTGAGCAGATCTTTCGGAAATCATGGATGAGAGGAGGCCCCAGACCCATGTCCAGGACCCTTGGACCCATTTGCAAACTGAAGCTTGGCCAGTTCCAACTGGTGATCCCTGTCTTTTTGTTTTTCTGCCTGTTCGATTTTTAGTTTGGCTATGCTGAATTCAAGCTCCTGCTGCCTAAACCGCAGCTCTTGCTTCTTGAATTCAAGCATAGCCTCCCCATCAGCACTGGCAGAGGAAACATTAGACATCTGGTCCTCCCTGTCCTTGTGGTCGCGATGGATCAGTGCGGCGGCAGAACCGTCGGTTCTACCAGTGAGAGCAGCCCCACCACCTTCCGCACTGTCCTCAGAAGTTATAGCGTCAAGCTGCGCTTCTTGCCACGCCACGATTCTTTGGATCATTTCCAATTTCGTGCCTTGAGAGGAAACACCTCTCTCCGCACACATCTTCTTCAATGTTTCTGATTTGGAAGCATTTAAAGTTAAGAAGGTATTTGTTTCCATACTGTTAGATAGGACTATGGCCTTTTTAAAGTTATACTACAACAATTCACTACGTGTCCTGGTTGGAATAACCTGAAATGCCTTAGTTCGTGCGCAACACTGGATACCTTCAGTCGTATCCCACCGCTGTACACCAATTTGTTAAGACGGATTTCTGAACTCTGTCCTGGTGGCGCAGAAGTTCAGAAGGCCAACCTAATTACTTGGAACAGGGTAACCTCTGGACGAGCCAGACCAATCAAGGTAGCGATCGCGGCGGTCAAGACTAGGTCTCAAGAGGGGTGAGGGTGACTGAAAGCCCGCAATGAGCACACAAAGCAAGAGCGCTTACAAACTACTCCAAACAGGTGTTACATCAAAAATATAAACACATTTATTTTAAGGCCTTTAAAACAACGACCGTAGCGAGAAAATCACAATATCACAATATTAAGCCAACACATACCATATCAACACAATATATATACAAACACGACAGTCTCAAGCATTAGAGGCACGAAATGTGTAGTCCACCTGCAAGGGAAGGAAAACAGGCAGTGCGATAATGCTTTAGACTCAGTTCGCCTTCAGAGGCACCTAACTAGATGGAAGTCCGAGCCCTGCGAAGAGTGGAGCCTTGTGCTCAAAGTACCTGCCCACGCTGGTGCCAACGGGCAAAAGGAGAAGCTCTTCGGAGGAAGTCAGGCAGTTCGGGTTAGTGCACCACAGAAGAAGAACAGGTTCCGCGACTCAAGCGCAGCCTCCACAGCGAGCAGAAGCAGAGCGTGAGTACGGACAAAAGGGTGCTGTTTTTACACAGCGGGGAAAAGCAATGGGCTACTGCAGGAGGGCGACCAGATCCTAGCTAAACTACTCACCGGTCCCCGATGGAAGCAGACCCAGGCTTCTCCACGTCAGTTTCAGCAGCTGGCAGGTTCAGAAGAGTCGGGAAATGCCTCGTCGTCGTGTAGAGCAAAAAGACGTCCCAATCGAAGAAACCTGCACAGTTTTGTCACCACCGCAGGGCAACGGAGCGGCCATGTGTATCCGAGCCAAATGTACACTCCTCCCTTCAGACCTGGGAACGCCAAGTGCACGAAGCGTGGGAGAGTGGCAAGGACTCGGGATACAACACAACCTGGCGGCGGTTACAGAGCAGGACTCCCTTGTAAGCTGGTCAGTCAACTGGATGGCCCAGAGACACTTTCGAAGGCTTACTTGGCAGGAGATGATGAAGTCGCCGGGAATAGCTGTTCCTGCTATTCCAAAGGTCGAAGCACCAGTACAGGCCTTCTGGTTCGATCAAAGGAGGAAAGGGTTTCACAGGAAGACAGCAGTGCAAAGGAGGAGTCCTTCAGCGGGTCACCAGCGATTCCTCGGTCCAGCCTCTTGGTTGCAGGATACTTGGCTCCTGTATTCCTTCGTTCGTGAGAACTCAGGAGATCGACATGGTAGTGGTGTTTCCAGCCCCCTCTTATCCACGGTTCCCTTCGCGCCAAAACGGAGGGGAGCCAATGGGAGATCCGCTCATCAACACACATACCATACGTGGACCAATCACGGACCACGGTGGTCCCAGGCATTCACACTACCCTAGACTCTCTGGCACCCAGGATGTGTATTGGGACCAGACATCCCAGCCCACACCCTGGAGGCACACAAAAGACATGTAGAAGCCTGCGAAAGCATCCGTGTTTCGCTGGAAAGTACATGCCCAAATAAGGAAGGCCCCGGGTCGCTCGACCTGGGGAAGGTGAAGGGAGCAAGACGGTCAGTGGACAGGACAAAGGAGCCTCGTGGTCTGGCCATTTTAGGAGCCAGGCCACCATTTTGGGTTCAGCGCGAAAAATGCGCTCAGAACGCCAAAAGGAGCTCAAAATACACAAAACGATTGCTGCCACCATTCCAGTCCCTGAATGACTTGCACCGATCAAATACAATCCTAAACGAGTATCTAGGGCCTGTAGAAGGCTAGAGACCCAAGAGAGCTGTAACTTAGCTTACAGTGCCCTCTTGTGTCATGTTGCACTAAAGCCGCAACACGATAAAAGAAACTACGGGAAACAGCGTTCCCCGGTACTGACTGTCTTAAGGGCATGTCAGTTTCCCCATAAGAAAAGGAGCGAAAGCCCAGAGGAGTGCAGCAGAAGGCTGCACTTCTCTGGCAAAGTCAAGAACAAGGTGAAAAACGACAGCAAAAAGTTTAGGGGTTGCCACATGGAAGGAAAATTGCCTACAATTACGAAATCTTTCCTAACACTTCCTTTATCATGAGATGTGATATCCAACTCCTTCCCATTCCAATCCTGAGACCCTTCCGATATCATGAGATGTGATATCTCAAAGCTTCTAATATCAAACTTGAGACCCTCCCTATAGCATGAGATGTGATATCCAAGTCCTTCCCATTCCAATCCTGAGACCCTTCCTATAGCATGAGATGTGATATCTCAATGCTTCTAATACCAAACCTGAGACCCTTCCTATAACATGAGATGGGAATATCCAACTCCTTCCCCTTCCAAACCTGAGACCCTCCCTTTAGCATGAGATGTGATATCCAACTCCTTCCATTCCAATCCTGAGACCCTTCCTATAGCATGAGATGTGATATCTCAATGCTTCTACCAAACCTGAGACCCTTCCTATAGCATGAGATGTGATATCCAACTCCTTCTCATTCCAATCCTGAGACCCTTCCTATAGCCTGAGATGTGATATCTCAATGCCCCTAATACCAAACCTGAGATCCTTCCTCTAACATGAAATGTGATATCCAACTCCTTCACTTTCCAAACCTGAGACCCTTCCTAGTGGATGAGATGTGATATCCAACTCCTTCCCATTCCAACCCTGAGACCCTTCCTATAGCATGAGATGTGATGTCTCAATGCTTCTAATACAAAACCTGAGATCCTTCCTATAACATGAGATGTGATATCCAACTCCTTCCATTCCAATCCTGAGACCCGTCCTATAGCATGAGATGTGATATCTCAATGCTTATACCAAACCTGAGACCCTTCCTATAGCATGAGATGTGATATCCAACTACTTCCCATTCCAATCCTGAGACCCTTCCTATAGCATGAGATGTGATATCTCAATGCTTCTAATACCAAACCTGAGATCCTTCCTCTAACATGAAATGTGATATCCAACTCCTTCCCTTTCCAAACCTAAGAGCCTATCTATAGCATGAGATGTGATATCCAGGTCCTTCCCATTCCAATCCTGAGACCCTTCCTATAGCATGAGATGTGATATCTCTATGCTTCTAATACCAAACCTGAGACCCTTCCTATAACATGAGATGGGATATCCAACTCCTTCCCATTCCAATCCTGAGACCCTTCCGATAGCAGAGATGTGATATCTCAAAGCTTATACCAAACCTGAGACCCTTCCTATGGCCTGAGATGTCATATACAACTCCTTAACATTCCAATCCTGAGACCCTTCCTTTAGCATGAGATGTGATATCTCAATGCCTATACCAAATCTGAGACCCTTCCTATAGCATGAGATGTGATATCCAAATCCTTCCCATTCCAATCCTGAGACCCTTCCTATAGCATGAGATGTGATATCTCAATGCTTATACCAAACCTGAGCGCCTACCTATAGCATGAGATGTGATATCCAAGTCCATCCCATTCCAATCCTTAGACCCTTCCTACAGCATGCGATGTGATATCTCAATGATTCTAATACCAAACCAGAGACTCTTACTATAACATGAGATGGGATATCCAACTCCTTCCCATTCCAATCCTGAGCCGCTTCCGATAGCAGAGATGTGATATCTCAATGCTTATACCAAACCTGAGACCCTTCCTATAACATGAGATGTGATATCCAACTCCTTCCCGTTCCAAACCTGAGACACTAACTATAGCATATGTGATATCCAACTCCTTCCCATTCCAAACATGAGACCCTTCCTATAGCAAGAAAGTAATATCCAACTCCTACCCATTCCAATCCTGAGACCCTTCATATAGCAAGAGATGTGATATCCAAATCCTTCCCATTCCAATCCTGAGACCCTTCCTATAACATGAGATGTGATATCCAACTCCTTCCCATTCCAACCTGAGACACTTCCTATAGCATGAGAAGGGATATCCAACTCCTTCCCAATCCAATCCTGAGACCCTTCCGATAGCAGAGATGTGATATCTCAATGCTTATACCAAACCTGAGACCCTTCCTATGGCATGAGATGTGATATCCAACTCCTTGCCATTCAAATCCTGAGACCCTTCCTATAGCATGAGAAGGGATATCCAACTCCTTCCCAATCCAATCCTGAGACCCTTCCGATAGCAGAGACGTGATATCTCAATGCTTCTACCAAACCTGAGACCCTTCCTTTAGCATGAGATGTGATATCCAAATCCTTCACATTCCAATCCTGAGACCCTTCCTATAGCATGAGATGTGATATCTCAATGCTTCTAATAGCAAACCTGAGATCCTTCCTATAACATGAGATGTGATATCCAATTCCTTCCCATTCCAAACCTGAGACCCTTCCTATTGGATGAGATGTGATATCCAACTCCTTCCCATTCCAACCCTGAGACCCTTCCTATAGCATGAGATGTGATGTCTCAATGCTTCTAATACCAAACCTGAGATCCTTCCTATAACATGAGATGTGATATCCAACTCCTTCCATTCCAATCCTGAGACCCGTTTTATAGCATGAGATGTGATATCTCAATGCTTATACCAAACCTGAGACCCTTCCTATAGCATGAGATGTGATATCCAACTACTTCCCATTCCAATCCTGAGACCCTTCCTATAGCATGAGATGTGATATCTCAATGCTTCTAATACCAAACCTGAGATCCTTCCTCTAACATGAAATGTGATATCCAACTCCTTCTCTTTCCAAACCTAAGAGCCTATCTATAGCATGAGATGTGATATCCAAGTCCTTCCCATTCCAAACCTTAGACCCTTCCTACAGCATGCAATATGATATCTCAATGATTCTAATAACAAACCTGAGATCCGTCCTATAACATGAGATGGGATATCCAACTCCTTCCCATTCCAATCCTGAGACACTGCCGATAGCAGAGATGTGATATCTCAATGATTATACCAAACCTGAGACCCTTCCTATAACATGAGATGTGATATCCAAATCCTTCCCGTTCCAAACCTGAGACCCTTCCTTTAGCATGAGATGTGATATCCAGCTCCTTCCCATTCCAATCCTGAGACACTTCCGATAGCATGAGATGTGATATCTCAATGCTTCTAATATCAAAACTGAGACCCTCCCAATAGCATGATATGTGATATCTAAGTCCTTCCCATTCCAATCCTGAGACACTCCCTATAGCATGAGATGTGATATCCAACTCTTTCCCATTCCAATCCTGAGACCCTTCCTATAGCATGAGATATGATATCTCAATACTTCTAATACCAAACGTGAGATCCTTCCGATAACATGAGATGTGATATCCAAATCCTTCCCCTTCCAAACCTGAGACCCTCCCTTTAGCATGAGATGTGATATCCAACTCCTTCCCATTCCAATCCTGAGACCCTTCTGATAGCATGAGATGTGATATCTCAATGCTTCTAATACCAAACCTGAGATCCTTCCGATAGCATGAGATGTGATATCTCAATGCTTCTAATACCAAACCTGAGATCCTTCCTATAACATGAGATGTGATATCCAAATCCTTCCCCTTCCAAACCTGAGACCCTCCCTTTAGCATGAGATGTGATATCCAACTCCTTCCCATTCCATTCCTGAGACCCTTCTGATAGCATGAGATGTGATATCTCAATGCCTCTAATACCAAACCTGAGATCCTACCTCTAACATGAAATGTGATATCCAACTCTTTCCCCCTCCAAACCTGAGAGCCTTCCTATAGCATGAGATGTGATATCCAAGTCCTTCCCATTCCAATCCTGAGACCCTTCCTATAGCTTGAGATGTGATATCCAACTCCTTCCCATTCCAATTCTGAGACCCTTCCTATACTCTGAGACTTGATATCTCAATGCTTCTAATACCAAACCTGAGACCCGTAATATAACATGAGATGTGATATCCAAATACTTCCCCTTCCAAACCTTAGACCCTTCCTTTATCATGAGATGTGATATCCAACTCCTTCCCATTCCAATCCTGAGACCCTTCCGATATCATGAGATGTGATATCTCAAAGCTTCTAATATCAAACTTGAGACCCTCCCTATAGCATGAGATGTGATATCCAAGTCCTTCCCATTCCAATCCTGAGACCCTTCCTATAGCATGAGATGTGATATCTCAATGCTTCTAATACCAAACCTGAGACCCTTCCTATAACATGAGATGGGAATATCCAACTCCTTCCCATTCCAATCCTGAGACCCTTCCGATAGCAGAGATGTGATATCTCAATGCTTATACCAAACCTGAGACCCTTCCTATGGCATGAGATGTGATATCCAACTCCTTGCCATTCAAATCCTGAGACCCTTCCTATAGCATGAGAAGGGATATCCAACTCCTTCCCAATCCAATCCTGAGACCCTTCCGATAGCAGAGACGTGATATCTCAATGCTTCTACCAAACCTGAGACCCTTCCTTTAGCATGAGATGTGATATCCAAATCCTTCACATTCCAATCCTGAGACCCTTCGTATAGCATGAGATGTGATATCTCAATGCTTCTAATACCAAACGTGAGATCCTTCCTATAACATGAGATGTGATATCCAATTCCTTCCCATTCCAAACCTGAGACCCTTCCTATTGGATGAGATGTGATATCCAACTCCTTCCCATTCCAACCCTGAGACCCTTCCTATGGCATGAGATGTGATGTCTCAATGCTTCTAATACCAAACCTGAGATCCTTCCTATAACATGAGATGTGATATCCAACTCCTTCCATTCCAATCCTGAGACCCGTCCTATAGCATGAGATGTGATATCTCAATGCTTATACCAAACCTGAGACCCTTCCTATAGCATGAGATGTGATATCCAACTACTTCCCATTCCAATCCTGAGACCCTTCCTATAGCATGAGATGTGATATCTCAATGCTTCTAATACCAAACCTGAGATCCTTCCTCTAACATGAAATGTGATATCCAACTCCTTCCCTTTCCAAACCTAAGAGCCTATCTATAGCATGAGATGTGATATCCAAGTCCTTCCCATTCCAATCCTTAGACCCTTCCTACAACATGCAATATGATATCTCAATGATTCTAATAACAAACCTGAGACCCGTCCTATAGCATGAGATATGATATCCAAGTCCTTCCCATTCCAATCCTGAGACCCTTCCTATGACATGAAATGTGATATCCAACTCCTTCCCATTCCAACCTGAGACCCTTCCTATAGCATGAGATGGGATATCCAACTTCTTCCAAATCCAATACTGATACCCTTCCGATAGCATGAGATGTGATATCCCAATGCTTCTACCAAACCTGAGACCCATACTATGGCATGAGATGTGATATCAAACTCCTTCCCATTCCAATCCTGAGACCCTTCCTATAGCTTGAGGTGTGATATCCAACTCCTTCCCATTCCAATTCTGAGACCCTTCTTATACCATGAGACTTGATATCTCAATGCTTCTAATACCAAACCTGAGACCAGTCCTATAACATGAGATGTGATATCCAAATCCTTCCCCTTCCAAACCTTAGACCCTTCCTTTATCATGAGATGTGATATCCAACTCCTTCCCATTCCAATCCTGAGACCCTTCCGATATCATGAGATTTGTTATCTCAATGCTTCTAATATCAAACGTGAGACCCTCCCTATAGCATGAGATGTGACATCCAAGTCCTTCCCATTCCAATCCTGAGACCCTTCCTATAGCATGAGATGTGATATCTCAGTGATTCTAATACCAAACCAGAGACTCTTCCTATAACATGAGATGGGATATCCAACTCCTTCCCATTCCAATCCTGAGCCGCTTCCGATAGCAGAGATGTGATATCTCAATGCTTATACCAAACCTGAGACCCTTCCTATAACATGAGATGTGATATCCAACTCCTTCCCGTTCCAAACCTGAGACACTAACTATAGCATATGTGATATCCAACTCCTTCCCATTCCAAACATGAGACCCTTCCTATAGCAAGAAAGTAATATCCAACTCCTACCCATTCCAATCCTGAGACCCTTCCTATAGCAAGAGATGTGATATCCAAATCCTTCCCATTCCAATCCTGAGACCCTTCCTATAACATGAGATGTGATATCCAACTCCTTCCCATTCCAACCTGAGACCCTTCCTATAGCATGAGAAGGGATATCCAACTCCTTCCCAATCCAATCCTGAGACCCTTCCGATAGCAGAGATGTGATATCTCAATGCTTATACCAAACCTGAGACCCTTCCTATGGCATGAGATGTGATATCCAACTCCTTGCCATTCAAATCCTGAGACCCTTCCTATAGCATGAGATGTGATATCTCTATGCTTCTAATACCAAACCTGAGACCCTTCCTATAACATGAGATGGGATATCCAACTCCTTCCCATTCCAATCCTGAGACCCTTCCGATAGCAGAGATGTGATATCTCAATGCTTATACCAAACCTGAGAACCTTCCTATGGCCTGAGATGTCATATACAACTCCTTCCCATTCCAATCCTGAGACCCTTCCTTTAGCATGTGATGTGATATCTCAATGCTTATACCAAATCTGAGACCCTTCCTATAGCATGAGATGTGATATCCAATTCCTTCCCATTCCAATCCTGAGACCCTTCCTATATCATGAGATGTGATATCTCAATGCTTATACCAAACCTGAGAGCCTACCTATAGCATGAGATGTGATATCCAAGTCCATCCCATTCCAATCCTTAGACCCTTCCTACAGCATGCGATGTGATTTCTCAATGATTCTAATACCAAACCAGAGACTCTTCCTATAACATGAGATGGGATATCCAACTCCTTCCCATTCCAATCCTGAGCCGCTTCCAATAGCAGAGGTGTGATATCTCAATGCTTATAACAAACCTGAGACCCTTCCTATAACATGAGATGTGATATCCAACTCCTTCCCGTTCCAAACCTGAGACACTAACTATAGCATATGTGATATCCAACTCCTCACCCATTCCAAACATGAGACCCTTCCTATAGCAAGAAAGTAATATCCAAGTCCTACCCATTCCAATCCTGAGACCCTTCCTATAGCAAGAGATGTGATATCCAAATCCTTCCCATTCCAATCCTGAGACCCTTCCTATAACATGAGATGTGATATCCAACTCCTTCCCATTCCAACCTGAGACACTTCCTATAGCATGAGAAGGGATATCCAACTCCTTCCCAATCCAGTCCTGAGACCCTTCCGATAGCAGAGATGTGATATCTCAATGCTTATACCAAACCTGAGACCCTTCCTATGGCATGAGATGTGATATCCAACTCCTTCCCAATCCAATCCTGAGACCCTTCCGATAGCAGAGACGTGATATCTCAATGCTTCTACCAAACCTGAGACCCTTCCTTTAGCATGAGATGTGATATCCAAATCCTTCACATTCCAATCCTGAGACCCTTCCTATAGCATGAGATGTGATATCTCAATGCTTCTAATACCAAACCTGAGATCCTTCCTATAACATGAGATGTGATATCCAATTCCTTCCCATTCCAAACCTGAGACCCTTCCTATTGGATGAGATGTGATGTCCAACTCCTTCCCATTCCAACCCTGAGACCCTTCCTATAGCATGAGATGTGATGTCTCAATGCTTCTAATACCAAACCTGAGATCCTTCCTATAACATGAGATGTGATATCCAACTCCTTCCATTCCAATCCTGAGACCCGTCCTATAGCATGAGATGTGATATCTCAATGCTTATACCAAACCTGAGACCCTTCCTATAGCATGAGATGTGATATCCAACTGCTTCCCATTCCAATCCTGAGACCCTTCCTATAGCATGAGATGTGATATCTCAATGCTTCTAATACCAAACCTGAGATCCTTCCTCTAACATGAAATGTGATATCCAACTCCTTCCCTTTCCAAACCTAAGAGCCTATCTATAGCATGAGATGTGATATCCAAGTCCTTCCCATTCCAACTCTTAGACCCTTCCTACAGCATGCAATATGATATCTCAATGATTCTAATAACAAACCTGAGACCCGTCCTATAACATGAGATGGGATATCCAACTCCTTCCCATTCCAATCCTGAGACACTTCCTATAGCAGAGATGTGATATCTCAATGCTTATACCAAACCTGAGACCCTTCCTATAACATGAGATGTGATATCCAAATCCTTCCCGTTCCAAACCTGAGACCCTTCCTTTAGCATGAGATGTGATATCCAGCACCTTCCCATTCCAATCCTGAGACACTTCCGATAGCATGAGATGTGATATCTCAATGCTTCTAATATCAAAACTGAGACCCTCCCTATAGCATGATATGTGATATCTAAGTCCTTCCCATTCCAATCCTGAGACCCTCCCTATAGCATGAGATGTGATATCCAACTCCTTCCCATTCCAATCCTGAGACCCTTCCTATAGCATGAGATATGATATCTCAATACTTCTAATACCAAACGTGAGATCCTTCCGATAACATGAGATGTGATATCCAAATCCTTCCCCTTCCAAACCTGAGACCCTCCCTTTAGCATGAGATGTGATATCCAACTCCTTCCTATTCCAATCCTGAGACTCTTCTGATAGCATGAGATGTGATATCTCAATGCTTCTAATACCAAACCTGAGATCCTTCCGATAGCATGAGATGTGATATCTCAATGCTTCTAATACCAAACCTGAGATCCTTCCTATAACATGAGATGTGATATCCAAATCCTTCCCCTTCCAATCCTGAGACCCTCCCTTTAGCATGAGATGTGATATCCAACTCCTTCCCATTCCATTCCTGAGACCCTTCTGATAGCATGAAATGTGATATCTCAAAGCCTCTAATACCAAACCTGAGATCCTACCTCTAACATGAAATGTGATATCCAACTCTTTCCCCTTCCAAACCTGAGAGCCTTCCTATAGCATGAGATGTGATATCCAAGTCCTTCCCATTCCAATCCTGAGACCCTTCCTATAGCTTGAGATGTGATATCCAACTCCTTCACATTCCAATTCTGAGACCCTTCCTATACTATGAGACTTGATATCTCAATGCTTCTAATACCAAACCTGAGACCCGTAATATAACATGAGATGTGATATCCAAATCCTTCCCCTTCCAAACCTTAGACCCTTCCTTTATCATGAGATGTGATATCCAACTCCTTCCCATTCCAATCCTGAGACCCTTCCGATATCATGAGATGTGATATCTCAAAGCTTTTAATATCAAACTTGAGACCCTCCCTATAGCATGAGATGTGATATCCAAGTCCTTCCCATTCCAATCCTGAGACCCTTCCTATAGCATGAGATGTGATATCTCAATGCTTCTAATACCAAACCTGAGACCCTTCCTATAACATGAGATGGGAATATCCAACTCCTTCCCATTCCAATCCTGAGACCCTTCCGATAGCAGAGATGTGATATCTCAATGCTTATACCAAACCTGAGATCCTTCCTATAACATGAGATGTGATATCCAACTCCTTCCCATTCCAATCCTGAGACACTTCCTATAGCATGAGATGTGATATCTCACTGCATATACCAAACCTGAGACCCTTCCCATAGCATGAGATGTGATATCCAACTCCTTCCCATTCCAATCCTCAGACCCTTCCTATAGCATGAGATGTGATATCTCAATGCTTCTAATATCAAACTTGAGACCCTACCTATAGCATGAGATGTGATATCCAAGTCCTTCCCATTCCAATCCTGAGACACTTCCTATAGCATGAGATGTGATATCCAACTCCTTCCCATTCCAATCCTGAGACTCTTCCTATAGCATGAGATATGATATCTCAATACTTCTAATACCAAACATGAGATCCTTCCGAAAACATGAGATGTGATATCCAAATCCTTCCCCTTCCAAACCTGAGACCCTCCCTTTAGCATGAGATGGGATATCCAACTCCTTCCCATTCCAATCCTGAGACCCTTCTGATAGCATGAGATGTGATATCTCAATGCTTCTAATACCAAACCTGAGATCCTTCCGATAGCATGAGATGTGATATCTCAATGCTTCTAATACCAAACCCGAGATCCTTCCTATAACATGAGATGTGATATCCAAATCCTTCCCCTTCCAAACCTGAGACCCTCCCTTTAGCTTGAGATGTGATATCCAACTCCTTCCCATTCCATTCCTGAGACCCTTCTGATAGCATGAGATGTGATATCTCAATACCTCTAATACCAAACCTGAGATCCTACCTCTAACATGAAATGTGATATCCAACTCTGTCCCCTTCCAAACCTGAGAGCCTTCCTATAGCATGAGATGTGATATCCAAGTCCTTCCCATTCCAATCCTGAGACCCTTCCTATAGCTTGAGATGTGATATCCAACTCCTTCCCATTCCAATTCTGAGACCCTTCCTATACTCTGAGACTTGATATCTCAATTTTGATATTAGAAGCATTGAGATACACATCTCATGCTATAGGAAGGGTCTGAGGATTGGAATGGGAAGGAGTTGGATATCACATCTCATGCTATGGGAAGGGTCTCAGGTTTGGTATAAGCAGTGAGATATCACATCTCATGCTATAGGGAGGGTCTCAGGATTGGAATGGGAAGGACTTAGATATCACATATCATGCTATAGGGAGGGTCTCAGTTTTGATATTAGAAGCATTGAGATATCACATCTCATGCTATCGGAAGTGTCTCAGGATTGGAATGGGAAGGTGCTGGATATCACATCTCATGCTAAAGGAAGGGTCTCAGGTTTGGAACGGGAAGGATTTGGATATCACATCTCATGTTATAGGAAGGGTCTAAGGTTTGGTATAAGCATTGAGATATCACATCTCTGCTATCGGAAGTGTCTCAGGATTGGAATGGGAAGGAGTTGGATATCCCATCTCATGTTATAGGACGGGTCTCAGGTTTGTTATTAGAATCATTGAGATATCATATTGCATGCTGTAGGAAGGGTCTAAGGGTTGAAATGGGAAGGACTTGGATATCACATCTCATGCTATAGATAGGCTCTTAGGTTTGGAAAGGGAAGGAGTTGGATATCACATTTCATATTAGAGGAAGGATCTCAGGTTTGATATTAGAAGCATTGAGATATCACATCTCATGCTATAGGAAGGGTCTCAGGATTGGAATGGGAAGCAGTTGGATATCACATCTCATGCTATGGGAAGGGTCTCAGGTTTGGTATAAGCAGTGAGATATCCCTTCTCATGCTATAGGAAGTGTCTCAGGTTGGAATGGGAAGGAGTTGGATATCACATCTCATGTTATAGGAAGGGTCTCAGGATTGGAATGGGAAGGACTTGGATGTCACATCTCATGCTATAGGAAGGGTCTCAGGTTTGGTATAAGCATTGAGATATCACATCTCATGCTATAGGACGGGTCTCAGGATTGGAATGGAAGGAGTTGGATATCACATCTCATGTTATAGGAAGGATCTCAGGTTTGGTATTAGAAGCATTGAGACATCACATCTCATGCTATAGGAAGGGTCTCAGGGTTGGAATGGGAAGGAGTTGGATATCACATCTCATCCAATAGGAAGGGTCTCAGGTTTGGAATGGGAAGGAATTGGATATCACATCTCATGTTATAGGAAGAGTCTCTGGTTTGGTATTAGAATCATTGAGATATCACATCGCATGCTGTAGGAAGGGTCTAAGGATTGGAATGGAATGGACTTGGATATCACATCTCATGCTATAGGTAGGCTCTCAGGTTTGGTATAAGCATTGAGATATCACATCTCATGCTATAGGAAGGGTCTCAGGATTGGAATGGGAAGGAATTGGATATCACATCTCATGCTATAGGAAGGGTCTCAGATTTGGTATAAGCATTGAGATATCACATCTCATGCTAAAGGAAGGGTCTCAGGATTGGAATGGGAAGGAGTTGTATTTGACATCTCAGGCCATAGGAAGGTTCTCAGGTTTGGTATAAGCATTGAGATATCACATCTCTGCTATCGGAAGGGTCTCAGGATTGGAATGGGAAGGAGTTGGATATCACATCTCATGTTATAGGAAGGGTCTCAGGTTTGGTATTAGAAGCATAGAGATATCACATCTCATGCTATAGGAAGGGTCTCAGGATTTGAATGGTAAGGAGTTGGATATCACATCTCATGCCATAGGAAGGGTCTCAGGTTTGGTATAAGCATTGAGATATCACATCTCTGCTATCGGAAGGGTCTCAGGATTGGATTGGGAAGGAGTTGGATATCCCTTCTCATGCTATAGGAAGTGTCTCAGGTTGGAATGGGAAGGAGTTGGATATCACATCTCATGTTATAGGAAGGGTCTCGGGATTGGAATGGGAAGGATTTGGATATCACATCTCTTGCTATAGGAAGGGTCTCAGGTTTGGAATGGGTAGGAGTTGGATATTACTTTCTTGCTATAGGAAGGGTCTCATGTTTGGAATGGGAAGGAGTTGGATATCACATATACTATAGTTAGTGTCTCAGGTTTGGAACGGGAACGAGTTGGATATCACATCTCATGTTATAGGAAGGGTCTCAGGTTTGGTATAAGCATTGAGATATCACATCTCTGCTATCGGAAGCGGCTCAGGATTGGAATGGGAAGGAATTGGATATCACATCTCATGCTATAGGAAGGGTCTCAGATTTGGTATAAGCATTGAGATATCACATCTCATGCTAAAGGAAGGGTCTCAGGATTGGAATGGGAAGGAGTTGTATATGACATCTCAGGCCATAGGAAGGTTCTCAGGTTTGGTATAAGCATTGAGATATCACAACTCTGCTATCGGAAGGGTCTCAGGATTGGAATGGGAAGGAGTTGGATATCCCATCTCATGTTATAGGAAGGGTCTCAGGTTTGGTATTAGAAGCATAGAGATATCACATCTCATGCTATAGGAAGGGTCTCAGGATTGGAATGGGAAGGACTTGGATGTCACATCTCATGCTATAGGGAGGGTCTCAAGTTTGATATTAGAATCATTGAGATAACAAATCTCATGATATCGGAAGGGTCTCAGGATTGGAATGGGAAGGAGTTGGATATCACATCTCATGATAAAGGAAGGGTCTAAGGTTTGGAAGGGGAAGGATTTGGATATCACATCTCATGTTATAGGACGGGTCTCAGGTTTGGTATTAGAAGCATTGAGATATCAAGTCTCATGGTATAAGAAGGGTCTCAGAATTGGAATGGGAAGGAGTTGGATATCACACCTCAAGCTATAGGAAGGGTCTCAGGATTGGAATGGGAAGGAGTTTGATATCACATCTCATGCCATAGTATGGGTCTCAGGTTTGGTAGAAGCATTGGGATATCACATCTCATGCTATCGGAAGGGTATCAGTATTGGATTTGGAAGAAGTTGGATATCCCATCTCATGCTATAGGAAGGGTCTCAGGTTGGAATGAGAAGGAGTTGGATATCACATTTCATGTTATAGGAAGGGTCTCAGGATTGGAATGGGAAGGACTTGGATATCATATCTCATGCTATAGGATGGGTCTCAGGTTTGTTATTAGAATCATTGAGATATCATATTGCATGCTGTAGGAAGGGTCTAAGGATTGGAATGGGAAGGACTTGGATATCACATCTCATGCTATAGATAGGCTCTTAGGTTTGGAAAGGGAAGGAGTTGGATATCACATTTCATGTTAGAGGAAGGATCTCAGGTTTGGTATTAGAAGCATTGAGATATCACATCTCATGCTATAGGAAGGGTCTCAGAATTGGAATGGGAAGTAGTTGGATATCACATCTCATGCTATAGGAAGGGTCTCAGGTTTGGTATAAGCATTGAGATATCACATCTCATGCTATAGGACGGGTCTCAGGATTGGAATGGAAGGAGTTGGATATCACATCTCATGTTATAGGAAGGATCTCAGGTTTGGTATTAGAAGCATTGAGACATCACATCTCATGCTATAGGAAGGGTCTCAGGGTTGGAATGGGAAGGAGTTGGATATCACATCTCATCCAATAGGAAGGGTCTCAGGTTTGGAATGGGAAGGAATTGGATATCACATCTCATGTTATAGGAAGGATCTCAGGTTTGGTATTAGAAGCATTGAGATATCACATCTCATGCTATAGGAAGGGTCTCAGGATTGGAATGTGAAGGATTTGGATATCACATCTCATGCTAAAGAAAGGGTCTCAGGTTTGGTAGAAGCATTGAGATATCACGTCTCTGCTATCGGAAGGGTCTCAGGATTGGATTGGGAAGGAGTTGGATATCCCTTCTCATGCTATAGGAAGGGTCTCAGGATTTGAATGGCAAGGATTTGGATATCACATCTCATGCCATAGGAAGGGTCTCAGGTTTGGTATAAGCATTGAGATATCACATCTCTGCTATCGGAAGGGTCTCAGGATTGGAATGGGAAGGAGTTGGATATTCCCATCTCATGTTATAGGAAGGGTTTCAGGTTTGGTATTAGAAGCATTGAGATATCACATCTCATGCTATAGGAAGGGTCTCAGGATTGGAATGGGAAGGACTTGGATATCACATCTCATGCTATAGGGAGGGTCTCAAGTTTGATATTAGAAGCTTTGAGATATCACATCTCATGATTTCGGAAGGGTCTCAGGATTGGAATGGGAAGGAGTTGGATATCACATCTCATGATAAAGGAATGGTCTAAGGTTTGGAAGGGGAAGGATTTGGATGGATATCACATCTCATGTTATATTACGGGTCTCAGGTTTGGTATTAGAAGCATTGAGATATCAAGTCTCAGAGTATAGGAAGGGTCTCAGAATTGGAATGGGAAGGAGTTGGATATCACATCTCAAGCTATAGGAAGGGTCTCAGGATTGGAATGGGAAGGACTTGGATATCACATCTCATGCTATAGGAAGGCTCTCAGGTTTGGAAGGGGAAAGAGTTGGATATCACATTTCATGTTAGAGGAAGGATCTCAGGTTTGGTATTAGAAGCATTGAGATATCACATCTCATGCTATAGGAAGGGTCTCAGAATTGGAATGGGAAGTAGTTGGATATCACATCTCATGCTATAGGAAGGGTCTCAGGTTTGGTATAAGCATTGAGATATCACATCTCATGCTATAGGACGGGTCTCAGGATTGGAATGGAAGGAGTTGGATATCACATCTCATGTTATAGGAAGGATCTCAGGTTTGGTATTAGAAGCATTGAGACATCATATCTCATGCTATAGGAAGGGTCTCAGGGTTGGAATGGGAAGGAGTTGGCTATCACATCTCATCCAATAGGAAGGGTCTCAGGTTTGGAATGGGAAGGAATTGGATATCACATCTCATGTTATAGGAAGGATCTCAGGTTTGGTATTAGAAGCATTGAGATATCACATCTCATGCTATAGGAAGGGTCTCAGGATTGGAATGTGAAGGATTTGGATATCACATCTCATGCTAAAGGAAGGGTCTCAGGTTTGGTAGAAGCATTGAGATATCACGTCTCTGCTATCGGAAGGGTCTCAGGATTGGATTGGGAAGGAGTTGGATATCCCTTCTCATGCTATAGGAAGGGTCTCAGGATTTGAATGGCAAGGAGTTGGATATCACATCTCATGCCATAGGAAGGGTCTCAGGTTTGGTATAAGCATTGAGATATCACATCTCTGCTATCGGAAGGGTCTCAGGATTGGAATGGGAAGGAGTTGGATATTCCCATCTCATGTTATAGGAAGGGTTTCAGGTTTGGTATTAGAAGCATTGAGATATCACATCTCATGCTATAGGAAGGGTCTCAGGATTGGAATGGGAAGGACTTGGATATCACACCTCAAGCTATAGGAAGGGTCTCAGGATTGGAATGGGAAGGAGTTTGATATCACATCTCATGCCATAGTATGGGTCTCAGGTTTGGTAGAAGCATTGGGATATCACATCTCATGCTATCGGAAGGGTATCAGTATTGGATTTGGAAGAAGTTGGATATCCCATCTCATGCTATAGGAAGGGTCTCAGGTTGGATGAGAAGGAGTTGGATATCACATTTCATGTTATAGGAAGGGTCTCAGGATTGGAATGGGAAGGACTTGGATATCATATCTCATGCTATAGGATGGGTCTCAGGTTTGTTATTAGAATCATTGAGATATCATATTGCATGCTGTAGGAAGGGTCTAAGGATTGGAATGGGAAGGACTTGGATATCACATCTCATGCTATAGATAGGCTCTTAGGTTTGGAAAGGGAAGGAGTTGGATATCACATTTCATGTTAGAGGAAGGATCTCAGGTTTGGTATTAGAAGCATTGAGATATCACATCTCATGCTATAGGAAGGGTCTCAGAATTGGAATGGGAAGTAGTTGGATATCACATCTCATGCTATAGGAAGGGTCTCAGGTTTGTTATAAGCATTGAGATATCACATCTCATGCTATAGGACGGGTCTCAGGATTGGAATGGAAGGAGTTGGATATCACATCTCATGTTATAGGAAGGATCTCAGGTTTGGTATTAGAAGCATTGAGACATCACATCTCATGCTATAGGAAGGGTCTCAGGGTTGGAATGGGAAGGAGTTGGATATCACATCTCATCCAATAGGAAGGGTCTCAGGTTTGGAATGGGAAGGAATTGGATATCACATCTCATGTTATAGGAAGGATCTCAGGTTTGGTATTAGAAGCATTGAGATATCACATCTCATGCTATAGGAAGGGTCTCAGGATTGGAATGTGAAGGATTTGGATATCACATCTCATGCTAAAGGAAGGGTCTCAGGTTTGGTAGAAGCATTGAGATATCACGTCTCTGCTATCGGAAGGGTCTCAGGATTGGATTGGGAAGGAGTTGGATATCCCTTCTCATGCTATAGGAAGGGTCTCAGGATTTGAATGGCAAGGATTTGGATATCACATCTCATGCCATAGGAAGGGTCTCAGGTTTGGTATAAGCATTGAGATATCACATCTCTGCTATCGGAAGGGTCTCAGGATTGGAATGGGAAGGAGTTGGATATTCCCATCTCATGTTATAGGAAGGGTTTCAGGTTTGGTATTAGAAGCATTGAGATATCACATCTCATGCTATAGGAAGGGTCTCAGGATTGGAATGGGAAGGACTTGGATATCACATCTCATGCTATAGGGAGGGTCTCAAGGTTGATATTAGAAGCTTTGAGATATCACATCTCATGATATCGGAAGGGTCTCAGGATTGGAATGGGAAGGAGTTGGATATCACATCTCATGATAAAGGAATGGTCTAAGGTTTGGAAGGGGAAGGATTTGGATGGATATCACATCTCATGTTATATTACGGGTCTCAGGTTTGGTATTAGAAGCATTGAGATATCAAGTCTCAGAGTATAGGAAGGGTCTCAGAATTGGAATGGGAAGGAGTTGGATATCACATCTCAAGCTATAGGAAGGGTCTCAGGATTGGAATGGGAAGGACTTGGATATCACATCTCATGCTATAGGAAGGCTCTCAGGTTTGGAAGGGGAAAGAGTTGGATATCACATTTCATGTTAGAGGAAGGATCTCAGGTTTGGTATTAGAAGCATTGAGATATCACATCTCATGCTATAGGAAGGGTCTCAGAATTGGAATGGGAAGTAGTTGGATATCACATCTCATGCTATAGGAAGGGTCTCAGGTTTGGTATAAGCATTGAGATATCACATCTCATGCTATAGGACGGGTCTCAGGATTGGAATGGAAGGAGTTGGATATCACATCTCATGTTATAGGAAGGATCTCAGGTTTGGTATTAGAAGCATTGAGACATCACATCTCATGCTATAGGAAGGGTCTCAGGGTTGGAATGGGAAGGAGTTGGATATCACATCTCATCCAATAGGAAGGGTCTCAGGTTTGGAATGGGAAGGAATTGGATATCACATCTCATGTTATAGGAAGGATCTCAGGTTTGGTATTAGAAGCATTGAGATATCACATCTCATGCTATAGGAAGGGTCTCAGGATTGGAATGTGAAGGATTTGGATATCACATCTCATGCTAAAAGAAGGGTCTCAGGTTTGGTAGAAGCATTGAGATATCACGTCTCTGCTATCGGAAGGGTCTCAGGATTGGATTGGGAAGGAGTTGGATATCCCTTCTCATGCTATAGGAAGGGTCTCAGGATTTGAATGGCAAGGAGTTGGATATCACATCTCATGCCATAGGAAGGGTCTCAGGTTTGGTATAAGCATTGAGATATCACATCTCTGCTATCGGAAGGGTCTCAGGATTGGAATGGGAAGGAGTTGGATATTCCCATCTCATGTTATAGGAAGGGTTTCAGGTTTGGTATTAGAAGCATTGAGATATCACATCTCATGCTATAGGAAGGGTCTCAGGATTGGAATGGGAAGGACTTGGATATCACATCTCATGCTATAGGGAGGGTCTCAAGTTTGATATTAGAAGCTTTGAGATATCACATCTCATGATATCGGAAGGGTCTCAGGATTGGAATGGGAAGGAGTTGGATATCACATCTCATGATAAAGGAATGGTCTAAGGTTTGGAAGGGGAAGGATTTGGATGGATATCACATCTCATGTTATATTACGGGTCTCAGGTTTGGTATTAGAAGCATTGAGATATCAAGTCTCAGAGTATAGGAAGGGTCTCAGAATTGGAATGGGAAGGAGTTGGATATCACATCTCAAGCTATAGGAAGGGTCTCAGGATTGGAATGGGAAGGACTTGGATATCACATCTCATGCTATAGGAAGGCTCTCAGGTTTGGAAGGGGAAAGAGTTGGATATCACATTTCATGTTAGAGGTAGGATCTCAGGTTTGGTATTAGAGGCATTGAGATATCACATCTCATGCTATCAGAAGGGTCTCAGGAATGGAATGGGAAGAAGTTGGATATCACATCTCATGCTAAAGGGAGGGTCTCAGGTTTGGAAGGGGAAGGATTTGGATATCACATCTCATGTTATAGGAAGGATCTCAGGTTTGGTAATAGAAGCATTGAGATATCACATCTCATGCTATCGGAAGGATCTCAGGTTTGGTATTAGAAGCATTGAGATATCACATCTCATGCTATCAGAAGGGTCTCAGGATTGGAATGGGAAGGAGTTGGATATCACATCTCATGCTAAAGGGAGGGTCTCAGGTTTGGAAGGGGAAGGATTTGGATATCACATCTCATGTTATCGGAAGGATCTCACGTTTGGTATTAGAAGTATTGAGATATCATATCTCATGCTATAGGAAGGGTCTCAGGATTGGAATGGGAAAGAGTTGGATATCACATCTCATGCTATAGGGAGTGTCTCAGGATTGGAATGGGAAGGACTTAGATATCACATATCATGCTATAGGGAGGGTCTCAGTTTTGATATTAGAAGCATTGAGATATCACATCTCATGCTATCGGAAGTATCTCAGGATTGGAATGGGAAGGAGCTGGATATCACATCTCATGCTAAAGGAATGGTCTCAGGTTTGGAACAGGAAGGATTTGGATATCACATCTCATGCTAAAGGAAGGGTCTCAGGTTTGGAACGGGAAGGATTTGGATATCACATCTCATGTTATAGGAAGGGTCTCAGGTTTGGTATAAGCATTGAGATATCACATCTCTGCTATCGGAAGTGTCTCAGGATTGGAATGGGAAGGAGTTGGATATCCCATCTCATGTTATAGGACGGGTCTCAGGTTTGTTATTAGAATCATTGAGATATCATATTGCATGCTGTAGGAAGGGTCTAAGGGTTGGAATGGGAAGGACTTGGATATCACATCTCATGCTATAGATAGGCATGCGATGTGATATCTCAATGATTCTAATACCAAACCAGACACTCTTACTATAACATGAGATGTGATATCCAACTCCTTCCCATTCCAATCCTGAGCCGCTTCCGATAGCAGAGATGTATTATCTCAATGCTTATACCAAACCTGAGACCCTTCCTATAACATGAGATGTGATATCCAACTCCTTCCCGTTCCAAACCTGAGACACTAACTATAGCATATGTGATATCCAACTCCTTCCCATTCCAAACATGAGACCCTTCCTATAGCAAGAAAGTAATATCCAACTCCTACCCATTCCAATCCTGAGACCCTTCCTATAGCAAGAGATGTGATATCCAAATCCTTCCCATTCCAATCCTGAGACCCTTCCTATAACATGAGATGTGATATCCAACTCCTTCCCATTCCAACCTGAGACACTTCCTATAGCATGAGAAGGGATATCCAACTCCTTCCCAATCCAATCCTGAGACCCTTCCGATAGCAGAGATGTGATATCTCAATGCTTATACCAAACCTGAGACCCTTCCTATGGCATGAGATGTGATATCCAACTCCTTGCCATTCAAATCCTGAGACCCTTCCTATAGCATGAGAAGGGATATCCAACTCCTTCCCAATCCAATCCTGCGACCCTTCCGATAGCAGAGACGTGATATCTCAATGCTTCTACCAAACCTGAGACCCTTCCTTTAGCATGAGATGTGATATCCAAATCCTTCACATTCCAATCCTGAGACCCTTCCTATAGCATGAGATGTGATATCTCAATGCTTCTAATACCAAACCTGAGATCCTTCCTATAACATGAGATGTGATATCCAATTCCTTCCCATTCCAAACCTGAGACCCTTCCTATTGGATGAGATGTGATATCCAACTCCTTCCCATTCCAACCCTGAGACCCTTCCTATAGCATGAGATGTGATGTCTCAATGCTTCTAATACCAAACCTGAGATCCTTCCTATAACATGAGATGTGATATCCAACTCCTTCCATTCCAATCCTGAGACCCGTCCTATAGCATGAGATGTGATATCTCAATGCTTATACTAAACCTGAGACCCTTCCTATAGCATGAGATGTGATATCCAACTACTTCCCATTCCAATCCTGAGACCCTTCCTATAGCATGAGATGTGATATCTCAATGCTTCTAATACCAAACCTGAGATCCTTCCTCTAACATGAAATGTGATATCCAACTCCTTCCCTTTCCAAACCTAAGAGCCTATCTATAGCATGAGATGTGATATCCAAGTCCTTCCCATTCCAACCCTTAGACCCTTCCTACAGCATGCAATATGATATCTCAATGATTCTAATAACAAACCTGAGACCCGTCCTATAACATGAGATGTGATATCCAACTCCTTCCCATTCCAATCCTGAGACACTTCCGATAGCAGAGATGTGATATCTCAATGCTTATACCAAACCTGAGACCCTTCCTATAACATGAGATGTGATATCCAAATCCTTCCCGTTCCAAACCTGAGACCCTTCCTTTAGCATGAGATGTGATATCCAGCTCCTTCCCATTCCAATCCTGAGACACTTCCGATAGCATGAGATGTGATATCTCAATGCTTCTAATATCAAAACTGAGACCCTCCCTATAGCATGATATGTGATATCTAAGTCCTTCCCATTCCAATCCCGTGACACTCCCTATAGCATGAGATGTGATATCCAACTCTTTCCCATTCCACTCCTGAGACCCTTCCTATAGCATGAGATATGATATCTCAATATTTCTAATACCAAACGTGAGATCCTTCCGATAACATGAGATGTGATATCCAAATCCTTCCCCTTCCAAACCTGAGACCCTCCCTTTAGCATGAGATGTGATATCCAACTCCTTCCCATTCCAATCCTGAGACCCTTCTGATAGCATGAGATGTGATATCTCAATGCTTCTAATACCAAACCTGAGATTCTTCCGATAGCATGAGATGTGATATCTCAATGCTTCTAATACCAAACCTGAGATCCTTCCTATAACATGAGATGTGATATCCAAATCATTCCCCTTCCAAACCTGAGACCCTCCCTTTAGCATGAGATGTGATATCCAACTCCTTCCCATTCCATTCCTGAGACCCTTCTGATAGCATGAGATGTGATATCTCAATGCCTCTAATACCAAACCTGAGATCCTACCTCTAACATGAAATGTGATATCCAACTCTTTCCCCTTCCAAACCTGAGAGCCTTCCTATAGCATGAGATGTGATATCCAAGTCCTTCCCATTCCAATCCTGAGACCCTTCCTATAGCTTGAGATGTGATATCCAACTCCTTCCCATTCCAATTCTGAGACCCTTCCTATACTCTGAGACTTGATATCTCAATGCTTCTAATACCAAACCTGAGACCCGTAATATAACATGAGATGTGATATCCAAATCCTTCCCCTTCCAAACCTTAGACCCTTCCTTTATCATGAGATGTGATATCCAACTCCTTCCCATTCCAATCCTGAGACCCTTCCGATATCATGAGATGTGATATCTCAAAGCTTCTAATATCAAACTTGAGACCCTCCCTATAGCAGGGGATGTGATATCCAAGTCCTTCCCATTCCAATCCTGAGACCCTTCCTATAGCATGAGATGTGATATCTCAATGCTTCTAATACCAAACCAATGACCCTTCCTATAACATGAGATGGGAATATCCAACTCCTTCCCATTCCAATCCTGAGACCCTTCCGATAGCAGAGATGTGATATCTCAATGCTTATACCAAACCTGAGACCCTTCCTATGGCATGAGATGTGATATCCAACTCCTTGCCATTCAAATCCTGAGACCCTTCCTATAGCATGAGAAGGGATATCCAACTCCTTCCCAATCCAATCCTGAGACCCTTCCGATAGCAGAGACGTGATATCTCAATGCTTCTACCAAACCTGAGACCCTTCCTTTAGCATGAGATGTGATATCCAAATCCTTCACATTCCAATCCTGAGACCCTTCCTATAGCATGAGATGTGATATCTCAATGCTTCTAATACCAAACCTGAGATCTTTCCTATAACATGAGATGTGATATCCAATTCCTTCCCATTCCAAACCTGAGACCCTTCCTATTGGATGAGATGTGATATCCAACTCCTTCCCATTCCAACCCTGAGACCCTTCCTATAGCATGAGATGTGATGTCTCAATGCTTCCAATACCAAACCTGAGATCCTTCCTATAACATGATATGTGATATCCAACTCCTTCCATTCCAATCCTGAGACCTGTCCTATAGCATGAGATGTGATATCTCAATGCTTATACCAAACCTGAGACCCTTCCTATAGCATGAGATGTGATATCCAACTACTTCCCATTCCAATCCTGAGACCCTTCATATAGCATGAGATGTGATATCTCAATGCTTCTAATACCAAACCTGAGATCCTTCCTCTAACATGAAATGTGATATCCAACTCCTTCCCTTTCCAAACCTAAGAGCCTATCTATAGCATGAGATGTGATATCCAAGTCCTTCCCATTCCAATCCTTAGACCCTTCCTACAGCATGCAATATGATATCTCAATGATTCTAATAACAAACCTGAGACCCGTCCTATAGCATGAGATATGATATCCAAGTCCTTCCCATTCCAATCCTGAGACCCTTCCTATATCATGAAATGTGATATCCAACTCCTTCCCATTCCAACCTGAGACCCTTCCTATAGCATGAGATGGGATATCCAACTTCTTCCAAATCCAATACTGATACCCTTCCGATAGCATGAGATGTGATATCCCAATGCTTCTACCAAACCTGAGACCCATACTATGGCATGAGATGTGATATCAAACTCCTTCAAATTCCAATCCTGAGACCCTTCCTATAGCTTGAGGTGTGATATCCAACTCCTTCCCATTCCAATTCTGAGACCCTTCTTATACCATGAGACTTGATATCTCAATGCATCTAATACCAAACCTGAGACCCGTCCTATAACATGAGATGTGATATCCAAATCCTTCCCCTTCCAAACCTGAGACCCTCCCTTTAGCATGAGATGTGATATCCAACTCCTTCCCATTCCAATCCTGAGACCCTTCCGATATCATGAGATTTGTTATCTCAATGCTTCTAATATCAAACTTGAGACCCTCCCTATAGCATGAGATGTGACATCCAAGTCCTTCCCATTCCAATCCTGAGACCCTTCCTATAACATGAGATGTGATATCCAACTCCTTCCCATTCCAACCTGAGACACTTCCTATAGCATGAGAAGGGATATCTAACTCCTTCCCAATCCAATCCTGAGACCCTTCCGATAGCAGAGATGTGATATCTCAATGCTTATACCAAACCTGAGACCCTTCCTATGGCATGAGATGTGATATCCAACTCCTTGCCATTCAAATCCTGAGATCCTTCCTATAGCATGAGATTTGATATCTCTATGCTTCTAATACCAAACCTGAGACCCTTCCTATAACATGAGATGGGATATCCAACTGCTTCCCATTCCAATCCTGAGACCCTTCCGATAGCAGAGATGTGATATCTCAATGCTTATACCAAACCTGAGAACCTTCCTATGGCCTGAGATGTTATATACAACTCCTTCCCATTCCAATCCTGAGACCCTTCCTTTAGCATGAGATGTGATATCTCAATGCTTATACCAAATCTGAGACCCTTCCTATAGCATGAGATGTGATATCCAATTCCTTCCCATTCCAATCCTGAGACCCTTCCTATAGCATGAGATGTGATATCTCAATGCTTATACCAAACCTGAGAGCCTACCTATAGCATGAGATGTGATATCCAAGTCAATCCCATTCCAATCCTTAGACCTTTCCTACAGCATGCGATGTGATATCTCAATGATTCTAATACCAAACCAGAGACTCTTCCTATAACATGAGATGGGATATCCAACTCCTTCCCATTCCAATCCTGAGCCGCTTCTGATAGCAGAGATGTGATATCTCAATGCTTATACCAAACCTGAGACCCTTCCTATAACATGAGATGTGATATCCAACTCCTTCCCGTTCCAAACCTGAGACACTAACTATAGCATATGTGATATCCAACTCCTTCCCATTCCAAACATGAGACCCTTCCTATAGCAAGAAAGTAATATCCAACTCCTACCCATTCCAATCCTGAGACCCTTCCTATAGCAAGAGATGTGATATCCAAATCCTTCCCATTCCAATCCTGAGACCCTTCCTATAACATGAGATGTGATATCCAACTCCTTCCCATTCCAACCTGAGACACTTCCTATAGCATGAGAAGGGATATCCAACTCCTTCCCAATCCAATCCTGAGACCCTTCCGATAGCAGAGATGTGATATCTCAATGCTTATACCAAACCTGAGACCCTTCCTATGGCATGAGATGTGATATCCAACTCCTTCCCAATCCAATCCTGAGACTCTTCCGATAGCAGAGACGTGATATCTCAATGCTTCTACCAAACCTGAGACCCTTCCTTTAGCATGAGATGTGATATCCAAATCCTTCACATTCCAATCCTGAGACCCTTCCTATAGCATGAGATGTGATATCTCAATGCTTCTAATACCAAACCTGAGATCCTTCCTATAACATGAGATGTGATATCCAATTCCTTCCCATTCCAAACCTGAGACCCTTCCTATTGGATGAGATGTGATATCCAACTCCTTCTCATTCCAACCCTGAGACCTTTCCTATAGCATGAGATGTGATGTCTCAATGCTTCTAATACCAAACCTGAGATCCTTCCTATAACATGAGATGTGATATCCAACTCCTTCCATTCCAATCCTGAGACCCGTCCTATAGCATGAGATGTGATATCTCAATGCTTATACCAAACCTGAGACCCTTCCTATAGCATGAGATGTGATATCCAACTGCTTCCCATTCCAATCCTGAGACCCTTCCTATAGCATGAGATGTGATATCTCAATGCTTCTAATACCAAACCTGAGATCCTTCCTCTAACATGAAATGTGATATCCAACTCCTTCCCTTTCCAAACCTAAGAGCCTATCTATACCATGAGATGTGATATCCAAGTCCTTCCCATTCCAACCCTTAGACCCTTCCTACAGCATGCAATATGATATCTCAATGATTCTAATAACAAACCTGAGACCCGTCCTATAACATGAGATGGGATATCCAACTCCTTCCCATTCCAATCCTGAGACATTTCCGATAGCAGAGATGTGATATCTCAATGCTTATACCAAACCTGAGACCCTTCCTATAACATGAGATGTGATATCCAAATCCTTCCCTTTCCAAACCTGAGACCCTTCCTTTAGCATGAGATGTGATATCCAGCACCTTCCCATTCCAATCCTGAGACACTTCCTATAGCATGAGATGTGATATCTCAATGCTTCTAATATCAAAACTGAGACCCTCCCTATAGCATGATATGTGATATCTAAGTCCTTCCCATTCCAATCCTGAGACCCTCCCTATAGCATGAGATGTGATATCCAACTCCTTCCCATTCCAATCCTGAGACCCTTCCTATAGCATGAGATATGATATCTCAATACTTCTAATACCAAACGTGAGATCCTTCCGATAACATGAGATGTGATATCCAAATCCTTCCCCTTCCAATCCTGAGACCCTCCCTTTAGCATGAGATGTGATATCCAACTCCTTCCTATTCCAATCCTGAGACTCTTCTGATAGCATGAGATGTGATATCTCAATGCTTCTAATACCAAACCTGAGATCCTTCCGATAGCATGAGATGTGATATCTCAATGCTTCTAATACCAAACCTGAGATCCTTCCTATAACATGAGATGTGATATCCAAATCCTTCCCCTTCCAAACCTGAGACCCTCCCTTTAGCATGAGATGTGATATCCAACTCCTTCCCATTCCATTCCTGAGACCCTTCTGATAGCATGAGATGTGATATCTCAATGCCTCTAATACCAAACCTGAGATCCTACCTCTAACATGAAATGTGATATCCAACTCTTTCCCCTTCCAAACCTGAGAGCCTTCCTATAGCATGAGATGTGATATCCAAGTCCTTCCCATTCCAATCCTGAGACCCTTCCTATAGCTTGAGATGTGATATCCAACTCCTTCCCATTCCAATTCTGAGACCCTTCCTATACTATGAGACTTGATATCTCAATGCTTCTAATACAAACGTGAGACCCGTAATATAACATGAGATGTGATATCCAAATCCTTCCCCTTCCAAACCTTAGACCCTTCCTTTATCATGAGATGTGATATCCAACTCCTTCCCATTCCAATCCTGAGACCCTTCCGATATCATGAGATGTGATATCTCAAAGCTTCTAATATCAAACTTGAGACCCTCCCTATAGCATGAGATGTGATATCCAAGTCCTTCCCATTCCAATCCTGAGACCCTTCCTATAGCATGAGATGTGATATCTCAATGCTTCTAATACCAAACCTGAGATCCTTCCTATAACATGAGATGTGATATCCAAATCCTTCCCCTTCCAAACCTGAGACCCTCCCTTTAGCATGAGATGTGATATCCAACTCCTTCCCATTCCATTCCTGAGACCCTTCTGATAGCATGAGATGTGATATCTCAATGCCTCTAATACCAAACCTGAGATCCTACCTCTAACATGAAATGTGATATCAAACTCTTTCCCCTTCCAAACCTGAGAGCCTTCCTATAGCATGAGATGTGATATCCAAGTCCTTCCCATTCCAATCCTGAGACCCTTCCTATAGCTTGAGATGTGATATCCAACTCCTTCCCATTCCAATTCTGAGACCCTTCCTATACTATGAGATTTGATATCTCAATGCTTCTAATACAAACGTGAGACCCGTAATATAACATGAGATGTGATATCCAAATCCTTCCCCTTCCAAACCTTAGACCCTTCCTTTATCATGAGATGTGATATCCAACTCCTTCCCATTCCAATCCTGAGACCCTTCCGATATCATGAGATGTGATATCTCAAAGCTTCTAATATCAAACTTGAGACCTTCCCTATAGCATGAGATGTGATATCCAAGTCCTTCCCATTCCAATCCTGAGACCCTTCCTATAGCATGAGATGTGATATCTCAATGCTTCTAATACCAAACCTGAGACCCTTCCTATAACATGAGATGGGAATATCCAACTCCTTCCCATTCCAATCCTGAGACCCTTCCGGTAGCAGAGATGTGATATCTCAATGCTTATACCAAACCTGAGATCCTTCCTATAACATGAGATGTGATATCCAACTCCTTCCCATTCCAATCCTGAGACACTTCCTATAGCATGAGATACGATATCTCACTGCTTATACCAAACCTGAGACCCTTCCCATAGCATGAGATGTGATATCCAACTCCTTCCCATTCCAATCCTCAGACCCTTCCTATAGCATGAGATGTGATATCTCAATGCTTCTAATATCAAACTTGAGACCCTACCTATAGCATGAGATGTGATATCCAAGTCCTTCCCATTACAATCCTGAGACACTTCCTATAACATGAGATGTGATATCCAACTCCTTCCCATTCCAATCCTGAGACCCTTCCTATAGCATGAGATATGATATCTCAATACTTCTAATACCAAACGTGAGATCCTTCCGATAACATGAGATGTGATATCCAAATCCTTCCCCTTCCAAACCTGAGACCCTCCCTTTAGCATGAGATGTGATATCCAACTCCTTCCCATTCCAATCCTGAGACCCTTCTGATAGCATGAGATGTGATATCTCAATGCTTCTAATACCAAACCTGAGATCCTTCCTATAACATGAGATGTGATATCCAAATCCTTTCCCTTCCAAACCTGAGACCCTCCCTTTAGCATGAGATGTGATATCCAACTCCTTCCCATTCCATTCCCGAGACCCTTCTGATAGCATGAGATGTGATATCTCAATGCCTCTAATACCAAACCTGAGATCCTACCTCTAACATGAAATGTGATATCCAACTCTTTCCCCTTCCAAACCTGAGAGCCTTCCTATAGCATGAGATGTGATATCCAAGTCCTTCCCATTCCAATCCTGAGACCCTTCCTATAGCTTGAGATGTGATATCCAACTCCTTCCCATTCCAATTCTGAGACCCTTCCTATACTCTGAGACTTGATATCTCAATGCTTCTAATACCAAACCTGAGACCCGTAATATAACATGAGATGTGATATCCAAATCCTTCCCCTTCCAAACCTTAGACCCTTCCTTTATCATGAGATGTGATATCCAACTCCTTCCCATTCCAATCCTGAGACCCTTCCGATATCATGAGATGTGATATCTCAAAGCTTCTAATATCAAACTTGAGACCCTCCCTATAGCATGAGATGTGATATCCAAGTCCTTCCCATTCCAATCCTGAGACCCTTCCTATAGCATGAGATGTGATATCTCAATGCTTCTAATACCAAACCTGAGACCCTTCCTATTACATGAGATGGGAATATCCAACTCCTTCCCATTCCAATCCTGAGACCCTTCCGATAGCAGAGATGTGATATCTCAATGCTTATACCAAACCTGAGACCCTTCGTATGGCATGAGATGTGATATCCAACTCCTTGCCATTCAAATCCTGAGACCCTTCCTATAGCATGAGAAGGGATATCCAACTCCTTCCCAATCCAATCCTGAGACCCTTCCGATAGCAGAGACGTGATATCTCAATGCTTCTACCAAACCTGAGACCCTTCCTTTAGCATGAGATGTGATATCCAAATCCTTCACATTCCAATCCTGAGACCCTTCCTATAGCATGAGATGTGATATCTCAATGCTTCTAATACCAAACCTGAGATCCTTCCTATAACATGAGATGTGATATCCAATTCCTTCCCATTCCAAACCTGAGACCCTTCCTATTGGATGAGTTGTGATATCCAACTCCTTCCCATTCCAACCCTGAGACCCTTCCTATAGCATGAGATGTGATGTCTCAATGATTCTAATACCAAACCTGAGATCCTTCCTATAACATGAGATGTGATATCCAACTCCTTCCATTCCAATCCTGAGACCCGTCCTATAGCATGAGATGTGATATCTCAATGCTTATACCAAACCTGAGACCCTTCCTATAGCATGAGATGTGATATCCAACTGCTTCCCATTCCAATCCTGAGACCCTTCCTATAGCATGAGATGTGATATCTCAATGCTTCTAATACCAAACCTGAGATCCTTCCTCTAACATGAAATGTGATATCCAACTCCTTCCCTTTCCAAACCTAAGAGCCTATCTATACCATGAGATGTGATATCCAAGTCCTTCCCATTCCAACCCTTAGACCCTTCCTACAGCATGCAATATGATATCTCAATGATTCTAATAACAAACCTGAGACCCGTCCTATAACATGAGATGGGATATCCAACTCCTTCCCATTCCAATCCTGAGACACTTCCGATAGCAGAGATGTGATATCTCAATGCTTATACCAAACCTGAGACCCTTCCTATAACATGAGATGTGATATCCAAATCCTTCCCGTTCCAAACCTGAGACCCTTCCTTTAGCATGAGATGTGATATCCAGCACCTTCCCATTCCAATCCTGAGACACTTCCTATAGCATGAGATGTGATATCTCAATGCTTCTAATATCAAAACTGAGACCCTCCCTATAGCATGATATGTGATATCTAAGTCCTTCCCATTCCAATCCTGAGACCCTCCCTATAGCATGAGATGTGATATCCAACTCCTTCCCATTCCAATCCTGAGACCCTTCCTATAGCATGAGATATGATATCTCAATACTTCTAATACCAAACGTGAGATCCTTCCGATAACATGAGATGTGATATCCAAATCCTTCCCCTTCCAATCCTGAGACCCTCCCTTTAGCATGAGATGTGATATCCAACTCCTTCCTATTCCAATCCTGAGACTCTTCTGATAGCATGAGATGTGATATCTCAATGCTTCTAATACCAAACCTGAGATCCTTCCGATAGCATGAGATGTGATATCTCAATGCTTCTAATACCAAACCTGAGATCCTTCCTATAACATGAGATGTGATATCCAAATCCTTCCCCTTCCAAACCTGAGACCCTCCCTTTAGCATGAGATGTGATATCCAACTCCTTCCCATTCCATTCCTGAGACCCTTCTGATAGCATGAGATGTGATATCCAAGTCCTTCCCATTCCAATCCTGAGACCCTTCCTATAGCTTGAGATGTGATATCCAACTCCTTCCCATTCCAATTCTGAGACCCTTCCTATACTATGAGACTTGATATCTCAATGCTTCTAATACAAACGTGAGACCCGTAATATAACATGAGATGTGATATCCAAATCCTTCCCCTTCCAAACCTTAGACCCTTCCTTTATCATGAGATGTGATATCCAACTCCTTCCCATTCCAATTCTGAGACCCTTCCTATACTATGAGACTTGATATCTCAATGCTTCTAATACAAACGTGAGACCCGTAATATAACATGAGATGTGATATCCAAATCCTTCCCCTTCCAAACCTTAGACCCTTCCGATATCATGAGATGTGATATCTCAAAGCTTCTAATATCAAACTTGAGACCCTCCCTATAGCATGAGATGTGATATCCAAGTCCTTCCCATTCCAATCCTGAGACCCTTCCTATAGCATGAGATGTGATATCTCAATGCTTCTAATACCAAACCTGAGATCCTTCCTATAACATGAGATGTGATATCCAAATCCTTCCCCTTCCAAACCTGAGACCCTCCCTTTAGCATGAGATGTGATATCCAACTCCTTCCCATTCCATTCCTGAGACCCTTCTGATAGCATGAGATGTGATATCTCAATGCCTCTAATACCAAACCTGAGATCCTACATCTAACATGAAATGTGATATCAAACTCTTTCCCCTTCCAAACCTGAGAGCCTTCCTATAGCATGAGATGTGATATCCAAGTCCTTCCCATTCCAATCCTGAGACCCTTCCTATAGCTTGAGATGTGATATCCAACTCCTTCCCATTCCAATTCTGAGACCCTTCCTATACTATGAGATTTGATATCTCAATGCTTCTAATACAAACGTGAGACCCGTAATATAACATGAGATGTGATATCCAAATCCTTCCCCTTCCAAACCTTAGACCCTTCCTTTATCATGAGATGTGATATCCAACTCCTTCCCATTCCAATCCTGAGACCCTTCCGATATCATGAGATGTGATATCTCAAAGCTTCTAATATCAAACTTGAGACCTTCCCTATAGCATGAGATGTGATATCCAAGTCCTTCCCATTCCAATCCTGAGACCCTTCCTATAGCATGAGATGTGATATCTCAATGCTTCTAATACCAAACCTGAGACCCTTCCTATAACATGAGATGGGAATATCCAACTCCTTCCCATTCCAATCCTGAGACCCTTCCGGTAGCAGAGATGTGATATCTCAATGCTTATACCAAACCTGAGATCCTTCCTATAACATGAGATGTGATATCCAACTCCTTCCCATTCCAATCCTGAGACACTTCCTATAGCATGAGATACGATATCTCACTGCTTATACCAAACCTGAGACCCTTCCCATAGCATGAGATGTGATATCCAACTCCTTCCCAATTCCAATCCTCAGACCCTTCCTATAGCATGAGATGTGATATCTCAATGCTTCTAATATCAAACTTGAGACCCTACCTATAGCATGAGATGTGATATCCAAGTCCTTCCCATTACAATCCTGAGACACTTCCTATAACATGAGATGTGATATCCAACTCCTTCCCATTCCAATCCTGAGACCCTTCCTATAGCATGAGATATGATATCTCAATACTTCTAATACCAAACGTGAGATCCTTCCGATAACATGAGATGTGATATCCAAATCCTACCCCTTCCAAACCTGAGACCCTCCCTTTAGCATGAGATGTGATATCCAACTCCTTCCCATTCCAATCCTGAGACCCTTCTGATAGCATGAGATGTGATATCTCAATGCTTCTAATACCAAACCTGAGATCCTTCCTATAACATGAGATGTGATATCCAAATCCTTTCCCTTCCAAACCTGAGACCCTCCCTTTAGCATGAGATGTGATATCCAACTCCTTCCCATTCCATTCCCGAGACCCTTCTGATAGCATGAGATGTGATATCTCAATGCCTCTAATACCAAACCTGAGATCCTACCTCTAACATGAAATGTGATATCCAACTCTTTCCCCTTCCAAACCTGAGAGCCTTCCTATAGCATGAGATGTGATATCCAAGTCCTTCCCATTCCAATCCTGAGACCCTTCCTATAGCTTGAGATGTGATATCCAACTCCTTCCCATTCCAATTCTGAGACCCTTCCTATACTCTGAGACTTGATATCTCAATGCTTCTAATACCAAACCTGAGACCCGTAATATAACATGAGATGTGATATCCAAATCCTTCCCCTTCCAAACCTTAGACCCTTCCTTTATCATGAGATGTGATATCCAACTCCTTCCCATTCCAATCCTGAGACCCTTCCGATATCATGAGATGTGATATCTCAAAGCTTCTAATATCAAACTTGAGACCCTCCCTATAGCATGAGATGTGATATCCAAGTCCTTCCCATTCCAATCCTGAGACCCTTCCTATAGCATGAGATGTGATATCTCAATGCTTCTAATACCAAACCTGAGACCCTTCCTATTACATGAGATGGGAATATCCAACTCCTTCCCATTCCAATCCTGAGACCCTTCCGATAGCAGAGATGTGATATCTCAATGCTTATACCAAACCTGAGACCCTTCGTATGGCATGAGATGTGATATCCAACTCCTTGCCATTCAAATCCTGAGACCCTTCCTATAGCATGAGAAGGGATATCCAACTCCTTCCCAATCCAATCCTGAGACCCTTCCGATAGGAGAGACGTGATATCTCAATGCTTCTACCAAACCTGAGACCCTTCCTTTAGCATGAGATGTGATATCCAAATCCTTCACATTCCAATCCTGAGACCCTTCCTATAGCATGAGATGTGATATCTCAATGCTTCTAATACCAAACCTGAGATCCTTCCTATAACATGAGATGTGATATCCAATTCCTTCCCATTCCAAACCTGAGACCCTTCCTATTGGATGAGTTGTGATATCCAACTCCTTCCCATTCCAACCCTGAGACCCTTCCTATAGCATGAGATGTGATGTCTCAATGATTCTAATACCAAACCTGAGATCCTTCCTATAACATGAGATGTGATATCCAACTCCTTCCATTCCAATCCTGAGACCCGTCCTATAGCATGAGATGTGATATCTCAATGCTTATACCAAACCTGAGACCCTTCCTATAGCATGAGATGTGATATCCAACTACTTCCCATTCCAATCCTGAGACCCTTCCTATAGCATGAGATGTGATATCTCAGTGCTTCTAATACCAAACCTGAGATCCTTCCTCTAACATGAAATGTGATATCCAACTCCTTCCCTTTCCAAACCTAAGAGCCTATCTATAGCATGAGATGTGATATCCAGGTCCTTCCTATTCCAATCCTTAGACCCTTCCTACAGCATGCAATATGATATCTCAATGATTCTAATAACAAACCTGAGACCCGTCCTATAGCATGAGATATGATATCCAAGTCCTTCCCATTCCAATCCTGAGACCCTTCCTATAACATGAAATGTGATATCCAACTCCTTCCCATTCCAACCTGAGACCCTTCCTATAGCATGAGATGGGATATCCAACTTCTTCAAAATCCAATACTGATACCCTTCCGATAGCATGAGATGTGATATCCCAATGCTTCTACCAAACCTGAGACCCATACTATGGCATGAGATGTGATATCAAACTCCTTCCCATTCCAATCCTGAGACCCTTCCTATAGCTTGAGGTGTGATATCCAACTCCTTCCCATTCCAATTCTGAGACCCTTCTTATACCATGAGACTTGATATCTCAATGCTTCTAATACCAAACCTGAGACCCGTCCTATAACATGAGATGTGATATCCAAATCCTTCCCCTTCCAAACCTTAGACCCTTCCTTTATCATGAGATGTGATATCCAACTCCTTCCCATTCCAATCCTGAGACCCTTCCGATATCATGAGATTTGTTATCTCAATGCTTCTAATATCAAACTTGAGACCCTCCCTATAGCATGAGATGTGACATCCAAGTCCTTCCCATTCCAATCCTGAGACCCTTCCTATAGCATGAGATGTGATATCTCAATGCTTCTAATACCAAACCTGAGACCCTTCCTATAACATGAGATGGGAATATCCAACTCCTTCCCATTCCAATCCTGAGACCCTTCCGGTAGCAGAGATGTGATATCTCAATGCTTATACCAAACCTGAGATCCTTCCTATAACATGAGATGTGATATCCAACTCCTTCCCATTCCAATCCTGAGACACTTCCTATAGCATGAGATACGATATCTCACTGCTTATACCAAACCTGAGACCCTTCCCATAGCATGAGATGTGATATCCAACTCCTTCCCAATTCCAATCCTCAGACCCTTCCTATAGCATGAGATGTGATATCTCAATGCTTCTAATATCAAACTTGAGACCCTACCTATAGCATGAGATGTGATATCCAAGTCCTTCCCATTACAATCCTGAGACACTTCCTATAACATGAGATGTGATATCCAACTCCTTCCCATTCCAATCCTGAGACCCTTCCTATAGCATGAGATATGATATCTCAATACTTCTAATACCAAACGTGAGATCCTTCCGATAACATGAGATGTGATATCCAAATCCTACCCCTTCCAAACCTGAGACCCTCCCTTTAGCATGAGATGTGATATCCAACTCCTTCCCATTCCAATCCTGAGACCCTTCTGATAGCATGAGATGTGATATCTCAATGCTTCTAATACCAAACCTGAGATCCTTCCTATAACATGAGATGTGATATCCAAATCCTTTCCCTTCCAAACCTGAGACCCTCCCTTTAGCATGAGATGTGATATCCAACTCCTTCCCATTCCATTCCCGAGACCCTTCTGATAGCATGAGATGTGATATCTCAATGCCTCTAATACCAAACCTGAGATCCTACCTCTAACATGAAATGTGATATCCAACTCTTTCCCCTTCCAAACCTGAGAGCCTTCCTATAGCATGAGATGTGATATCCAAGTCCTTCCCATTCCAATCCTGAGACCCTTCCTATAGCTTGAGATGTGATATCCAACTCCTTCCCATTCCAATTCTGAGACCCTTCCTATACTCTGAGACTTGATATCTCAATGCTTCTAATACCAAACCTGAGACCCGTAATATAACATGAGATGTGATATCCAAATCCTTCCCCTTCCAAACCTTAGACCCTTCCTTTATCATGAGATGTGATATCCAACTCCTTCCCATTCCAATCCTGAGACCCTTCCGATATCATGAGATGTGATATCTCAAAGCTTCTAATATCAAACTTGAGACCCTCCCTATAGCATGAGATGTGATATCCAAGTCCTTCCCATTCCAATCCTGAGACCCTTCCTATAGCATGAGATGTGATATCTCAATGCTTCTAATACCAAACCTGAGACCCTTCCTATTACATGAGATGGGAATATCCAACTCCTTCCCATTCCAATCCTGAGACCCTTCCGATAGCAGAGATGTGATATCTCAATGCTTATACCAAACCTGAGACCCTTCGTATGGCATGAGATGTGATATCCAACTCCTTGCCATTCAAATCCTGAGACCCTTCCTATAGCATGAGAAGGGATATCCAACTCCTTCCCAATCCAATCCTGAGACCCTTCCGATAGCAGAGACGTGATATCTCAATGCTTCTACCAAACCTGAGACCCTTCCTTTAGCATGAGATGTGATATCCAAATCCTTCACATTCCAATCCTGAGACCCTTCCTATAGCATGAGATGTGATATCTCAATGCTTCTAATACCAAACCTGAGATCCTTCCTATAACATGAGATGTGATATCCAATTCCTTCCCATTCCAAACCTGAGACCCTTCCTATTGGATGAGTTGTGATATCCAACTCCTTCCCATTCCAACCCTGAGACCCTTCCTATAGCATGAGATGTGATGTCTCAATGATTCTAATACCAAACCTGAGATCCTTCCTATAACATGAGATGTGATATCCAACTCCTTCCATTCCAATCCTGAGACCCGTCCTATAGCATGAGATGTGATATCTCAATGCTTATACCAAACCTGAGACCCTTCCTATAGCATGAGATGTGATATCCAACTGCTTCCCATTCCAATCCTGAGACCCTTCCTATAGCATGAGATGTGATATCTCAATGCTTCTAATACCAAACCTGAGATCCTTCCTCTAACATGAAATGTGATATCCAACTCCTTCCCTTTCCAAACCTAAGAGCCTATCTATACCATGAGATGTGATATCCAAGTCCTTCCCATTCCAACCCTTAGACCCTTCCTACAGCATGCAATATGATATCTCAATGATTCTAATAACAAACCTGAGACCCGTCCTATAACATGAGATGGGATATCCAACTCCTTCCCATTCCAATCCTGAGACACTTCCGATAGCAGAGATGTGATATCTCAATGCTTATACCAAACCTGAGACCCTTCCTATAACATGAGATGTGATATCCAAATCCTTCCCGTTCCAAACCTGAGACCCTTCCTTTAGCATGAGATGTGATATCCAGCACCTTCCCATTCCAATCCTGAGACACTTCCTATAGCATGAGATGTGATATCTCAATGCTTCTAATATCAAAACTGAGACCCTCCCTATAGCATGATATGTGATATCTAAGTCCTTCCCATTCCAATCCTGAGACCCTCCCTATAGCATGAGATGTGATATCCAACTCCTTCCCATTCCAATCCTGAGACCCTTCCTATAGCATGAGATATGATATCTCAATACTTCTAATACCAAACGTGAGATCCTTCCGATAACATGAGATGTGATATCCAAATCCTTCCCCTTCCAATCCTGAGACCCTCCCTTTAGCATGAGATGTGATATCCAACTCCTTCCTATTCCAATCCTGAGACTCTTCTGATAGCATGAGATGTGATATCTCAATGCTTCTAATACCAAACCTGAGATCCTTCCGATAGCATGAGATGTGATATCTCAATGCTTCTAATACCAAACCTGAGATCCTTCCTATAACATGAGATGTGATATCCAAATCCTTCCCCTTCCAAACCTGAGACCCTCCCTTTAGCATGAGATGTGATATCCAACTCCTTCCCATTCCATTCCTGAGACCCTTCTGATAGCATGAGATGTGATATCCAAGTCCTTCCCATTCCAATCCTGAGACCCTTCCTATAGCTTGAGATGTGATATCCAACTCCTTCCCATTCCAATTCTGAGACCCTTCCTATACTATGAGACTTGATATCTCAATGCTTCTAATACAAACGTGAGACCCGTAATATAACATGAGATGTGATATCCAAATCCTTCCCCTTCCAAACCTTAGACCCTTCCTTTATCATGAGATGTGATATCCAACTCCTTCCCATTCCAATTCTGAGACCCTTCCTATACTATGAGACTTGATATCTCAATGCTTCTAATACAAACGTGAGACCCGTAATATAACATGAGATGTGATATCCAAATCCTTCCCCTTCCAAACCTTAGACCCTTCCGATATCATGAGATGTGATATCTCAAAGCTTCTAATATCAAACTTGAGACCCTCCCTATAGCATGAGATGTGATATCCAAGTCCTTCCCATTCCAATCCTGAGACCCTTCCTATAGCATGAGATGTGATATCTCAATGCTTCTAATACCAAACCTGAGATCCTTCCTATAACATGAGATGTGATATCCAAATCCTTCCCCTTCCAAACCTGAGACCCTCCCTTTAGCATGAGATGTGATATCCAACTCCTTCCCATTCCATTCCTGAGACCCTTCTGATAGCATGAGATGTGATATCTCAATGCCTCTAATACCAAACCTGAGATCCTACATCTAACATGAAATGTGATATCAAACTCTTTCCCCTTCCAAACCTGAGAGCCTTCCTATAGCATGAGATGTGATATCCAAGTCCTTCCCATTCCAATCCTGAGACCCTTCCTATAGCTTGAGATGTGATATCCAACTCCTTCCCATTCCAATTCTGAGACCCTTCCTATACTATGAGATTTGATATCTCAATGCTTCTAATACAAACGTGAGACCCGTAATATAACATGAGATGTGATATCCAAATCCTTCCCCTTCCAAACCTTAGACCCTTCCTTTATCATGAGATGTGATATCCAACTCCTTCCCATTCCAATCCTGAGACCCTTCCGATATCATGAGATGTGATATCTCAAAGCTTCTAATATCAAACTTGAGACCTTCCCTATAGCATGAGATGTGATATCCAAGTCCTTCCCATTCCAATCCTGAGACCCTTCCTATAGCATGAGATGTGATATCTCAATGCTTCTAATACCAAACCTGAGACCCTTCCTATAACATGAGATGGGAATATCCAACTCCTTCCCATTCCAATCCTGAGACCCTTCCGGTAGCAGAGATGTGATATCTCAATGCTTATACCAAACCTGAGATCCTTCCTATAACATGAGATGTGATATCCAACTCCTTCCCATTCCAATCCTGAGACACTTCCTATAGCATGAGATACGATATCTCACTGCTTATACCAAACCTGAGACCCTTCCCATAGCATGAGATGTGATATCCAACTCCTTCCCAATTCCAATCCTCAGACCCTTCCTATAGCATGAGATGTGATATCTCAATGCTTCTAATATCAAACTTGAGACCCTACCTATAGCATGAGATGTGATATCCAAGTCCTTCCCATTACAATCCTGAGACACTTCCTATAACATGAGATGTGATATCCAACTCCTTCCCATTCCAATCCTGAGACCCTTCCTATAGCATGAGATATGATATCTCAATACTTCTAATACCAAACGTGAGATCCTTCCGATAACATGAGATGTGATATCCAAATCCTACCCCTTCCAAACCTGAGACCCTCCCTTTAGCATGAGATGTGATATCCAACTCCTTCCCATTCCAATCCTGAGACCCTTCTGATAGCATGAGATGTGATATCTCAATGCTTCTAATACCAAACCTGAGATCCTTCCTATAACATGAGATGTGATATCCAAATCCTTTCCCTTCCAAACCTGAGACCCTCCCTTTAGCATGAGATGTGATATCCAACTCCTTCCCATTCCATTCCCGAGACCCTTCTGATAGCATGAGATGTGATATCTCAATGCCTCTAATACCAAACCTGAGATCCTTCCTATAACATGAAATGTGATATCCAACTCTTTCCCCTTCCAAACCTGAGAGCCTTCCTATAGCATGAGATGTGATATCCAAGTCCTTCCCATTCCAATCCTGAGACCCTTCCTATAGCTTGAGATGTGATATCCAACTCCTTCCCATTCCAATTCTGAGACCCTTCCTATACTCTGAGACTTGATATCTCAATGCTTCTAATACCAAACCTGAGACCCGTAATATAACATGAGATGTGATATCCAAATCCTTCCCCTTCCAAACCTTAGACCCTTCCTTTATCATGAGATGTGATATCCAACTCCTTCCCATTCCAATCCTGAGACCCTTCCGATATCATGAGATGTGATATCTCAAAGCTTCTAATATCAAACTTGAGACCCTCCCTATAGCATGAGATGTGATATCCAAGTCCTTCCCATTCCAATCCTGAGACCCTTCCTATAGCATGAGATGTGATATCTCAATGCTTCTAATACCAAACCTGAGACCCTTCCTATTACATGAGATGGGAATATCCAACTCCTTCCCATTCCAATCCTGAGACCCTTCCGATAGCAGAGATGTGATATCTCAATGCTTATACCAAACCTGAGACCCTTCGTATGGCATGAGATGTGATATCCAACTCCTTGCCATTCAAATCCTGAGACCCTTCCTATAGCATGAGAAGGGATATCCAACTCCTTCCCAATCCAATCCTGAGACCCTTCCGATAGGAGAGACGTGATATCTCAATGCTTCTACCAAACCTGAGACCCTTCCTTTAGCATGAGATGTGATATCCAAATCCTTCACATTCCAATCCTGAGACCCTTCCTATAGCATGAGATGTGATATCTCAATGCTTCTAATACCAAACCTGAGATCCTTCCTATAACATGAGATGTGATATCCAATTCCTTCCCATTCCAAACCTGAGACCCTTCCTATTGGATGAGTTGTGATATCCAACTCCTTCCCATTCCAACCCTGAGACCCTTCCTATAGCATGAGATGTGATGTCTCAATGATTCTAATACCAAACCTGAGATCCTTCCTATAACATGAGATGTGATATCCAACTCCTTCCATTCCAATCCTGAGACCCGTCCTATAGCATGAGATGTGATATCTCAATGCTTATACCAAACCTGAGACCCTTCCTATAGCATGAGATGTGATATCCAACTACTTCCCATTCCAATCCTGAGACCCTTCCTATAGCATGAGATGTGATATCTCAGTGCTTCTAATACCAAACCTGAGATCCTTCCTCTAACATGAAATGTGATATCCAACTCCTTCCCTTTCCAAACCTAAGAGCCTATCTATAGCATGAGATGTGATATCCAGGTCCTTCCTATTCCAATCCTTAGACCCTTCCTACAGCATGCAATATGATATCTCAATGATTCTAATAACAAACCTGAGACCCGTCCTATAGCATGAGATATGATATCCAAGTCCTTCCCATTCCAATCCTGAGACCCTTCCTATAACATGAAATGTGATATCCAACTCCTTCCCATTCCAACCTGAGACCCTTCCTATAGCATGAGATGGGATATCCAACTTCTTCAAAATCCAATACTGATACCCTTCCGATAGCATGAGATGTGATATCCCAATGCTTCTACCAAACCTGAGACCCATACTATGGCATGAGATGTGATATCAAACTCCTTCCCATTCCAATCCTGAGACCCTTCCTATAGCTTGAGGTGTGATATCCAACTCCTTCCCATTCCAATTCTGAGACCCTTCTTATACCATGAGACTTGATATCTCAATGCTTCTAATACCAAACCTGAGACCCGTCCTATAACATGAGATGTGATATCCAAATCCTTCCCCTTCCAAACCTTAGACCCTTCCTTTATCATGAGATGTGATATCCAACTCCTTCCCATTCCAATCCTGAGACCCTTCCGATATCATGAGATTTGTTATCTCAATGCTTCTAATATCAAACTTGAGACCCTCCCTATAGCATGAGATGTGACATCCAAGTCCTTCCCATTCCAATCCTGAGACCCTTCCTATAGCATGAGATGTGATATCTCTATGCTTCTAATACCAAACCTGAGATCCTTCCTATAACATGAGATGGGATATCCAACTCCTTCCCATTCCAATCCTGAGACCTTTCCGATAGCAGAGATGTGATATCTCAATGCTTATACCAAACCTGAGAACCTTCCTATGGCCTGAGATGTCATATACAACTCCTTCCCATTCCAATCCTGAGACCCTTCCTTTAGCATGATATGTGATATCTCAATGCTTATACCAAATCTGAGACCCTTCCTATAGCATGAGATGTGATATCCAATTCCTTCCCATTCCAATCCTGAGACCCTTCCTATAGCATGAGATGTGATATCTCAATGCTTATACCAAACCTGAGAGCCTACCTATAGCATGAGATGTGATATCCAAGTCCATCCCATTCCAATCCTTAGACCCTTCCTACAACATGCAATGTGATATCTCAATTATTCTAATACCAAACCAGAGACTCTTCCTATAACATGAGATGGGATATCCAACTCCTTCCCATTCCAATCCTGAGCCGCTTCCGATAGCAGAGATGTGATATCTCAATGCTTATACCAAACCTGAGACCCTTCCTATAACATGAGATGTGATATCCAACTCCTTCCCGTTCCAAACCTGAGACACTAACTATAGCATATGTGATATCCAACTCCTTCCCATTCCAAACATGAGACCCTTCCTATAGCAAGAAAGTAATATCCAACTCCTACCCATTCCAATCCTGAGACCCTTCCTATAGCAAGAGATGTGATATCCAAATCCTTCCCATTTCAATCCTGAGACCCTTCCTATAACATGAGATGTGATATCCAACTCCTTCCCATTCCAACCTGAGACACTTCCTATAGCATGAGAAGGGATATCCAACTCATTCCCAATCCAATCCTGAGACCCTTCCGATAGCAGAGATGTGATATCTCAATGCTTATACCAAACCTGAGACCCTTCCTATGGCATGAGATGTGATATCCAACTCCTTGCCATTCAAATCCTGAGACCCTTCCTATAGCATGAGAAGGGATATCCAACTCCTTCCCAATCCAATCCTGAGACCCTTCCGATAGCAGAGACATGATATATCAATGCTTCTACCAAACCTGAGACCCTTCCTTTAGCATGAGATGAAATATCCAAATCCTTCACATTCCAATCCTGAGACCCTTCCTATAGCATGAGATGTGATATCTCAATGCTTCTAATACCAAACCTGAGACCCTTCCTATAACATGAGATGGGATATCCAACTCCTTCCCATTCCAATCCTGAGACCCTTCCGATAGCAGAGATGTGATATCTCAATGCTTATACCAAACCTGAGAACCTTCCTATGGCCTGAGATGTCATATACAACTCCTTCCCAATCCAATCCTGAGACCCTTCCGATAGCAGCGACGTGATATCTCAATGCTTCTACCAAACCTGAGACCCTTCCTTTAGCATGAGATGTGATATCCAAATCCTTCACATTCCAATCCTGAGACCCTTCCTATAGCATGAGATGTGATATCTCAATGCTTCTAATACCAAACCTGAGATCCTTCCTATAACATGAGATCTGATATCCAACTCCTTCCATTCCAATCCTGAGACCCTTCCTATAGCATGAGATGTGATATCTCAATGCTTATACCAAACCTGAGACCCTTCCTATAGCATGAGATGTGATATCCAACTCCTTCCCATTCCAATCCTGAGACCCTTCCTATAGCATGAGATGTGATATCTCAATGCTTCTAATACCAAACCTGAGATCCTTCCTCTAACATGAAATGTGAGATCCAACTCCTTCCCTTTCCAAACCTAAGAGCCTATCTATAGCATGAGATGTGATATCCAAGTCCTTCACATTCCAACCCTTAGACCCTTCCTACAGCATGCAATATGATATCTCAATGATTCCAATAACAAACCTGAGACCCGTCCTATAACATGAGATGGGATATCCAACTCCTTCCTATTCCAATCCTGAGAATCTTCTGATAGCATGAGATGTGATATCTCAATGCTTCTAATACCAAACCTGAGATCCTTCCGATAGCATGAGATGTGATATCTCAATGCTTCTAATACCAAACCTGAGATCCTTCCTATAACATGAGATGTGATATCCAAATCCTTCCCCTTCCAAACCTGAGACCCTCCCTTTAGCATGAGATGTGATATCCAACTGCTTCCCATTCCAATCCTGAGACCCTTCCTATAGCATGAGATGTGATATCTCAATGCTTCTAATACCAAACCTGAGATCCTTCCTCTAACATGAAATGTGATATCCAACTCCTTCCCTTTCCAAACCTAAGAGCCTATCTATACCATGAGATGTGATATCCAAGTCCTTCCCATTCCAACCCTTAGACCCTTCCTACAGCATGCAATATGATATCTCAATGATTCTAATAACAAACCTGAGACCCGTCCTATAACATGAGATGGGATATCCAACTCCTTCCCATTCCAATCCTGAGACACTTCCGATAGCAGAGATGTGATATCTCAATGCTTGTACCAAACCTGAGACCCTTCCTATAACATGAGATGTGATATCCAAATCCTTCCCGTTCCAAACCTGAGACCCTTCCTTTAGCATGAGATGTGATATCCAGCACCTTCCCATTCCAATCCTGAGACACTTCCTATAGCATGAGATGTGATATCTCAATGCTTCTAATATCAAAACTGAGACCCTCCCTATAGCATGATATGTGATATCTAAGTCCTTCCCATTCCAATCCTGAGACCCTCCCTATAGCATGAGATGTGATATCCAACTCCTTCCCATTCCAATCCTGAGACCCTTCCTATAGCATGAGATATGATATCTCAATACTTCTAATACCAAACGTGAGATCCTTCCGATAACATGAGATGTGATATCCAAATCCTTCCCCTTCCAATCCTGAGACCCTCCCTTTAGCATGAGTTGTGATATCCAACTCCTTCCTATTCCAATCCTGAGACTCTTCTGATAGCATGAGATGTGATATCTCAATGCTTCTAATACCAAACCTGAGATCCTTCCGATAGCATGAGATGTGATATCTCAATGCTTCTAATACCAAACCTGAGATCCTTCCTATAACATGAGATGTGATATCCAAATCCTTCCCCTTCCAAACCTGAGACCCTCCCTTTAGCATGAGATGTGATATCCAACTCCTTCCCATTCCATTCCTGAGACCCTTCTGATAGCATGAGATGTGATATCTCAATGCCTCTAATACCAAACCTGAGATCCTACCTCTAACATGAAATGTGATATCCAACTCTTTCCCCTTCCAAACCTGAGAGCCTTCCTATAGCATGAGATGTGATATCCAAGTCCTTCCCATTCCAATCCTGAGACCCTTCCTATAGCTTGAGATGTGATATCCAACTCCTTCCCATTCCAATTCTGAGACCCTTCCTATACTATGAGACTTGATATCTCAATGCTTCTAATACAAACGTGAGACCCGTAATATAACATGAGATGTGATATCCAAATCCTTCCCCTTCCAAACCTTAGACCCTTCCTTTATCATGAGATGTGATATCCAACTCCTTCCCATTCCAATCCTGAGACCCTTCCGATATCATGAGATGTGATATCTCAAAGCTTCTAATATCAAACTTGAGACCCTCCCTATAGCATGAGATGTGATATCCAAGTCCTTCCCATTCCAATCCTGAGACCCTTCCTATAGCATGAGATGTGATATCTCAATGCTTCTAATACCAAACCTGAGACCCTTCCTATAACATGAGATGGGAATATCCAACTCCTTCCCATTCCAATCCTGAGACCCTTCCGGTAGCAGAGATGTGATATCTCAATGCTTATACCAAACCTGAGATCCTTCCTATAACATGAGATGTGATATCCAACTCCTTCCCATTCCAATCCTGAGACACTTCCTATAGCATGAGATGTGATATCTCACTGCTTATACCAAACCTGAGACCCTTCCCATAGCATGAGATGTGATATCCAACTCCTTCCCATTCCAATCCTCAGACCCTTCCTATAGCATGAGATGTGATATCTCAATGCTTCTAATATCAAACTTGAGACCCTACCTATAGCATGAGATGTGATATCCAAGTCCTTCCCATTACAATCCTGAGACACTTCCTATAACATGAGATGTGATATCCAACTCCTTCCCATTCCAATCCTGAGACCCTTCCTATAGCATGAGATATGATATCTCAATACTTCTAATACCAAACGTGAGATCCTTCCGATAACATGAGATGTGATATCCAAATCCTTCCCCTTCCAAACCTGAGACCCTCCCTTTAGCATGAGATGTGATATCCAACTCCTTCCCATTCCAATCCTGAGACCCTTCTGATAGCATGAGATGTGATATCTCAATGCTTCTAATACCAAACCTGAGATCCTTCCTATAACATGAGATGTGATATCCAAATCCTTTCCCTTCCAAACCTGAGACCCTCCCTTTAGCATGAGATGTGATATCCAACTCCTTCCCATTCCATTCCCGAGACCCTTCTGATAGCATGAGATGTGATATCTCAATGCCTCTAATACCAAACCTGAGATCCTACCTAAAACATGAAATGTGATATCCAACTCTTTCCCCTTCCAAACCTGAGAGCCTTCCTATAGCATGAGATGTGATATCCAAGTCCTTCCCATTCCAATCCTGAGACCCTTCCTATAGCTTGAGATGTGATATCCAACTCCTTCCCATTCCAATTCTGAGACCCTTCCTATACTCTGAGAATTGATATCTCAATGCTTCTAATACCAAACCTGAGACCCGTAATATAACATGAGATGTGATATCCAAATCCTTCCCCTTCCAAACCTTAGACCCTTCCTTTATCATGAGATGTGGTATCCAACTCCTTCCCATTCCAATCCTGAGACCCTTCCGATATCATGAGATGTGATATCTCAAAGCTTCTAATATCAAACTTGAGACCCTCCCTATAGCATGAGATGTGATATCCAAGTCCTTCCCATTCCAATCCTGAGACCCTTCCGATAGCAGAGATGTGATATCTCAATGCTTATACCAAACCTGAGACCCTTCGTATGGCATGAGATGTGATATCCAACTCCTTGCCATTCAAATCCTGAGACCCTTCCTATAGCATGAGAAGGGATATCCAACTCCTTCCCAATCCAATCCTGAGACCCTTCCGATAGCAGAGACGTGATATCTCAATGCTTCTACCAAACCTGAGACCCTTCCTTTAGCATGAGATGTGATATCCAAATCCTTCACATTCCAATCCTGAGACCCTTCCTATAGCATGAGATGTGATATCTCAATGCTTCTAATACCAAACCTGAGATCCTTCCTATAACATGAGATGTGATATCCAATTCCTTCCCATTCCAAACCTGAGACCCTTCCTATTGGATGAGTTGTGATATCCAACTCCTTCCCATTCCAACCCTGAGACCCTTCCTATAGCATGAGATGTGATGTCTCAATGATTCTAATACCAAACTTGAGATCCTTCCTATAACATGAGATGTGATATCCAACTCCTTCCATTCCAATCCTGAGACCCGTCCTATAGCATGAGATGTGATATCTCAATGCTTATACCAAACCTGAGACCCTTCCTATAGCATGAGATGTGATATCCAACTACTTCCCATTCCAATCCTGAGACCCTTCCTATAGCATGAGATGTGATATCTCAGTGCTTCTAATACCAAACCTGAGATCCTTCCTCTAACATGAAATGTGATATCCAACTCCTTCCCTTTCCAAACCTAAGAGCCTATCTATAGCATGAGATGTGATATCCAGGTCCTTCCTATTCCAATCCTTAGACCCTTCCTACAGCATGCAATATGATATCTCAATGATTCTAATAACAAACCTGAGACCCGTCCTATAGCATGAGATATGATATCCAAGTCCTTCCCATTCCAATCCTGAGACCCTTCCTATAACATGAAATGTGATATCCAACTCCTTCCCATTCCAACCTGAGACCCTTCCTATAGCATGAGATGGGATATCCAACTTCTTCGAAATCCAATACTGATACCCTTCCGATAGCATGAGATGTGATATCCCAATGCTTCTACCAAACCTGAGACCCATACTATGGCATGAGATGTGATATCAAACTCCTTCCCATTCCAATCCTGAGACCCTTCCTATAGCTTGAGGTGTGATATCCAACTCCTTCCCATTCCAATTCTGAGACCCTTCTTATACCATGAGACTTGATATCTCAATGCTTCTAATACCAAACCTGAGACCCGTCCTATAACATGAGATGTGATATCCAAATCCTTCCCCTTCCAAACCTTAGACCCTTCCTTTATCATGAGATGTGATATCCAACTCCTTCCCATTCCAATCCTGAGACCCTTCCGATATCATGAGATTTGTTATCTCAATGCTTCTAATATCAAACTTGAGACCCTCCCTATAGCATGAGATGTGACATCCAAGTCCTTCCCATTCCAATCCTGAGACCCTTCCTATAGCATGAGATGTGATATCTCTATGCTTCTAATACCAAACCTGAGATCCTTCCTATAACATGAGATGGGATATCCAACTCCTTCCCATTCCAATCCTGAGACCTTTCCGATAGCAGAGATGTGATATCTCAATGCTTATACCAAACCTGAGAACCTTCCTATGGCCTGAGATGTCATATACAACTCCTTCCCATTCCAATCCAGAGACCCTTCCTTTAGCATGATATGTGATATCTCAATGCTTATACCAAATCTGAGACCCTTCCTATAGCATGAGATGTGATATCCAATTCCTTCCCATTCCAATCCTGAGACCCTTCCTATAGCATGAGATGTGATATCTCAATGCTTATACCAAACCTGAGAGCCTACCTATAGCATGAGATGTGATATCCAAGTCCATCCCATTCCAATCCTTAGACCCTTCCTACAACATGCAATGTGATATCTCAATTATTCTAATACCAAACCAGAGACTCTTCCTATAACATGAGATGGGATATCCAACTCCTTCCCATTCCAATCCTGAGCCGCTTCCGATAGCAGAGATGTGATATCTCAATGCTTATACCAAACCTGAGACCCTTCCTATAACATGAGATGTGATATCCAACTCCTTCCCGTTCCAAACCTGAGACACTAACTATAGCATATGTGATATCCAACTCCTTCCCATTCCAAACATGAGACCCTTCCTATAGCAAGAAAGTAATATCCAACTCCTACCCATTCCAATCCTGAGACCCTTCCTATAGCAAGAGATGTGATATCCAAATCCTTCCCATTCCAATCCTGAGACCCTTCCTATAACATGAGATGTGATATCCAACTCCTTCCCATTCCAACCTGAGACACTTCCTATGGCATGAGAAGGGATATCCAACTCCTTCCCAATCCAATCCTGAGACCCTTCCGATAGCAGAGATGTGATATCTCAATGCTTATACCAAACCTGAGACCCTTCCTATAGCATGAAAAGGGATATCCAACTCCTTCCCAATCCAATCCTGAGACCCTTCCGATAGCAGAGACGTGATATCTCAATGCTTCTACCAAACCTGAGACCCTTCCTTTAGCATGAGATGTGATATCCAAATCCTTCACATTCCAATCCTGAGACCCTTCCTATAGCATGAGATTTGATATCTCAATGCGTCTAATACCAAACCTGAGATCCTTCCTATAACATGAGATGTGATATCCAATTACTTCCCATTCCAAACCTGAGACCCTTCCTATTGGATGAGATGTGATATCCAACTCCTTCCCATTCCAACCCTGAGACCCTTCCTATAGCATGAGATGTGATGTCTCAATGCTTCTAATACCAAACCTGAGATCCTTCCTATAACATGAGATGTGATATCCAACTCCTTCCATTCCAATCCTGAGACCCGTCCTATAGCATGAGATGTGATATCTCAATGCTTATACCAAACCTGAGACCCTTCCTATAGCATGAGATGTGATATCCAACTCCTTCCCATTCCAATCCTGAGACCCTTCCTATAGCATGAGATGTGATATCTCAATGCTTCTAATACCAAACCTGAGATCCTTCCTCTAACATGAAATGTGATATCCAACTCCTTCCCTTTCCAAACCTAAGAGCCTATCTATAGCATGAGATGTGATATCCAAGTCCTTCACATTCCAACCCTTAGACCCTTCCTACAGCATGCAATATGATATCTCAATGATTCTAATAACAAACCTGAGACCCGTCCTATAACATGAGATGGGATATCCAACTCCTTCCCATGCCAATCCTGAGACACTTCCGATAGCAGAGATGTGATATCTCAATGTTTATACCAAACCTGAGACCCTTCCTATAGCATGAGATGTGAAATTTAACTCCTTCCCGTTCCAAACCTGAGACCCTTCCTTTAGCATGAGATGTGATATCCTTCCCATTCCAATCCTGAGACACTTCCGATAGCATGAGATGTGATATCTCAATGCTTCTAATATCAAAACTGAGACCCTCCCTATAGCATGATATGTGATATCTAAGTCCTTCCCATTCCAATCCTGAGACCCTTCCTATAGCATGAGATGTGATATCTCAATGCTTCTACCAAACCTGAGACCCTTCCTTTAGCATGAGATGTGATATCCAACTCCTTCCCATTCCAATCCTGAGACCCTTCCTATAGCATGAGATGTGATATCTCAATACTTCTAATACCAAACCTGAGATCCTTCCGATAACATGAGATGTGATATCTCAATACTTCTAATACCAAACCTGAGATCCATCCTATAACATGAGATGTGATATCCAACTCCTTCCCTTTCCAAACCTAAGAGCCTATCTATAGCATGAGATGTGATATCCAGGTCCTTCCCATTCCAATCCTTAGACCCTTCCTACAGCATGCAATATGATATCTCAATGATTCTAATAACAAACCTGAGACCCGTCCTATAGCATGAGATATGATATCCAAGTCCTTCCCATTCCAATCCTGAGACCCTTCCTATAACATGAAATGTGATATCCAACTCCTTCCCATTCCAACCTGAGACCCTTCCTATAGCATGAGATGGGATATCCAACTTCTTCCAAATCCAATACTGATACCCTTCCGATAGCATGAGATGTGATATCCCAATGCTTCTACTAAACCTGAGACCCATACTATGGCATGAGATGTGATATCAAACTCCTTCCCATTCCAATCCTGAGACCCTTCCTATAGCTTGAGGTGTGATATCCAACTCCTTCCCATTCCAATTCTGAGACCCTTCGTATACCATGAGACTTGATATCTCAATGCTTCTAATACCAAACCTGAGACCCGTCCTATAACATGAGATGTGATATCCAAATCCTTCCCCTTCCAAACCTTAGACCCTTCCTTTATCATGAGATGTGATATCCAACTCCTTCCCATTCCAATCCTGAGACCCTTCCGATATCATGAGATTTGTTATCTCAATGCTTCTAATATCAAACTTGAGACCCTCCCTATAGCATGAGATGTGACATCCAAGTCCTTCCCATTCCAATCCTGAGACCCTTCCTATAGCATGAGATGTGATATCTCTATGCTTCTAATACCAAACCTGAGACCCTTCCTATAACATGAGATGGGATATCCAACTCCTTCCCATTCCAATCCTGAGACCTTTCCGATAGCAGAGATGTGATATCTCAATGCTTATACCAAACCTGAGAACCTTCATATGGCCTGAGATGTCATATACAACTCCTTCCCATTCCAATCCTGAGACCCTTCCTTTAGCATGAGATGTGATATCTCAATGCTTATACCAAATCTGAGACCCTTCCTATAGCATGAGATGTGATATCCAATTCCTTCCCATTCCAATCCTGAGACCCTTCCTATAGCATGAGATGTGATATCTCAATGCTTATACCAAAACTGAGAGCCTACCTATAGCATGAGATGTGATATCCAAGTCCACCCCATTCCAATCCTTAGACCCTTCCTACAGCATGCGATGTGATATCTCAATGATTCTAAAACCAAACCAGAGACTCTTCCTATAACATGAGATGGGATATCCAACTCCTTCCCATTCAAATCCTGAGCCGCTTCCGATAGCAGAGATGTGATATCTCAATGCTTATACCAAACCTGAGACCCTTCCTATAACATGAGATGTGATATCCAACTCCTTCCCGTTCCGAACCTGAGACACTAACTATAGCAAATGTGATATCCAACTCCTTCCCATTCCAAACATGAGACCCTTCCTATAGCAAGAAAGTAATATCCAACTCCTACCCATTCCAATCCTGAGACCCTTCCTATAGCAAGAGATGTGATATCCAAATCCTTCCCATTCCAATCCTGAGACCCTTCCTATAACATGAGATGTGATATCCAACTCCTTCCCATTCCAACCTGAGACACTTCCTATAGCATGAGAAGGGATATCCAACTCCTTCCCAATCCAATCCTGAGACCCTTCCGATAGCAGAGATGTGATATCTCAATGCTTAAACCAAACCTGAGACCCTTCCTGTGGCATGAGATGTGATATCCAACTCCTTGCCATTCAAATCCTGAGACCCTTCCTATAGCATGAAAAGGGATATCCAACTCCTTCCCAATCCAATCCTGAGACCCTTCCGATAGCAGAGACGTGATATCTCAATGCTTCTACCAAACCTGAGACCCTTCCTTTAGCATGAGATGTGATATCCAAATCCTTCACATTCCAATCCTGAGACCCTTCCTATAGCATGAGATGTGATATCTCAATGCTTCTAATACCAAACCTGAGATCCTTCCTATAACATGAGATGTGATATCCAATTCCTTCCCATTCCAAACCTGAGACCCTTCCTATTGGATGAGTTGTGATATCCAACTCCTTCCCATTCCAACCCTGAGACCCTTCCTATAGCATGAGATGTGATGTCTCAATGATTCTAATACCAAACCTGAGATCCTTCCTATAACATGAGATGTGATATCCAACTCCTTCCATTACAATCCTGAGACCCGTCCTATAGCATGAGATGTGATATCTCAATGCTTATACCAAACCTGAGACCCTTCCTATAGCATGAGATGTGATATCCAACTCCTTCCCATTCCAACCTGGGACACTTCCTATAGCATGAGAAGGGATATCCAACTCCTTCCCAATCCAATCCTGAGACCCTTCCGATAGCAGAGATGTGATATCTCAATGCTTATACCAAACCTGAGACCCTTCCTATGGCATGAGATGTGATATCCAACTCCTTGCCATTCAAATCCTGAGACCCTTCCTATAGCATGAGAAGGGATATCCAACTCCTTCCCAATCCAATCCTGAGACCCTTCCGATAGCAGCGACGTGATATCTCAATGCTTCTACCAAACCTGAGACCCTTCCTTTAGCATGAGATGTGATATCCAAATCCTTCACATTCCAATCCTGAGACTCTTCCTTTAGCATGAGATGTGATATCCCAATGCTTATACCAAATCTGAGACCCTTCCTATAGCATGAGATGTGATATCCAATTCCTTCCCATTCCAATCCTGAGACCCTTCCTATAGCATGAGATGTGATATCTCAATGCTTATACCAAACCTGAGAGCCTACCTATAGCATGAGATGTGATATCCAAGTCCATCCCATTCCAATCCTTTGACCCTTCCTACAGCATGCGATGTGATATCTCAATGATTCTACCAAACCAGAGACTCTTCCTATAACATGAGATGGGATATCCAACTCCTTCCCATTCCAATCCTGAGCCGCTTCCGATAGCAGAGATGTGATATCTCAATGCTTATACCAAGCCTGAGACCCTTCCTATAACATGAGATGTGATATCCAACTCCTTCCCGTTCCGAACCTGAGACACTAACTATAGCATATGTGATATCCAACTCCTTCCCATTCCAAACATGAGACCCTTCCTATAGCAAGAAAGTAATATCCAACTCCTACCCATTCCAATCCTGAGACCCTTCCTATAGCAAGAGATGTGATATCCAAATCCTTCCCATTCCAATCCTGAGACCCTTCCTATAACATGAGATGTGATATCCAACTCCTTCCCATTCCAACCTGAGACACTTCCTATAGCATGAGAAGGGATATCCAACTCCTTCCCAATCCAATCCTGAGACCCTTCCGATAGCAGAGATGTGATATCTCAATGCTTATACCAAACCTGAGACCCTTCCTATGGCATGAGATGTGATATCCAACTCCTTCCCAATCCAATCCTGAGACCCTTCCGATAGCAGAGACGTGATATCTCAATGCTTCAACCAAACCTGAGACCCTTCCTTTAGCATGAGATGTGATATCCAAATCCTTCACATTCCAATCCTGAGACCCTTCCTATAGCATGAGATGTGATATCTCAATGCTTCTAATACCAAACCTGAGATCCTTCCTATAACATGAGATGTGATATCCAATTCCTTCCCATTCCAAACCTGAGACCCTTCCTATTGGATGAGATGTGATATCAAACTCCTTCCCATTCCAACCCTGAGACCCTTCCTATAGCATGAGATGTGATGTCTCAATGCTTCTAATACCAAACCTGAGATCCTTCCTATAACATGAGATGTGATATCCAACTCCTTCCATTCCAATCCTGAGACCCGTCCTATAGCATGAGATGTGATATCTCAATGCTTATACCAAACCTGAGACCCTTCCTATAGCATGAGATGTGATATCCAACTGCTTCCCATTCCAATCCTGAGACCCTTCCTATAGCATGAGATGTGATATCTCAATGCTTCTAATACCACACCTGAGATCCTTCCTCTAACATGAAATGTGATATCCAACTCCTTCCCTTTCCAAACCTAAGAGCCTATCTATAGCATGAGATGTGATATCCAAGTCCTTCCCATTCCAACCCTTAGACCCTTCCTACAGCATGCAATATGATATCTCAATGATTCTAATAACAAACCTGAGACCCGTCCTATAACATGAGATGGGATATCCAACTCCTTCCCATTCCAATCCTGAGACACTTCCGATAGCAGAGATGTGATATCTCAATGCTTATACCAAACCTGAGACCCTTCCTATAACATGAGATGTGATATCCAAATCCTTCCCGTTCCAAACCTGAGACCCTTCCTTTAGCATGAGATGTGATATCCAGCACCTTCCCATTCCAATCCTGAGACACTTCCTATAGCATGAGATGTGATATCTCAATGCTTCTAATATCAAAACTGAGACCCTCCCTATAGCATGATATGTGATATCTAAGTCCTTCCCATTCCAATCCTGAGACCCTCCCTATAGCATGAGATGTGATATCCAACTCCTTCCCATTCCAATCCTGAGACCCTTCCTATAGCATGAGATATGATATCTCAATACTTCTAATACCAAACGTGAGATCCTTCCGATAACATGAGATGTGATATCCAAATCCTTCCCCTTCCAATCCTGAGACCCTCCCTTTAGCATGAGATGTGATATCCAACTCCTTCCTATTCCAATCCTGAGACTCTTCTGATAGCATGAGATGTGATATCTCAATGCTTCTAATACCAAACCTGAGATCCTTCCGATAGCATGAGATGTGATATCTCAATGCTTCTAATACCAAACCTGAGATCCTTCCTATAACATGAGATGTGATATCCAAATCCTTCCCCTTCCAAACCTGAGACCCTCCCTTTAGCATGAGATGTGATATCCAACTCCTTCCCATTCCATTCCTAAGACCCTTCTGATAGCATGAGATGTGATATCTCAATGCCTCTAATACCAAACCTGAGATCCTACCTCTAACATGAAATGTGATATCCAACTATTTCCCCTTCCAAACCTGAGAGCCTTCCTATAGCATGAGATGTGATATCCAAGTCCTTCCCATTCCAATCCTGAGACCCTTCCTATAGCTTGAGATGTGATATCCAACTCCTTCCCATTCCAATTCTGAGACCCTTCCTATACTATGAGACTTGATATCTCAATGCTTCTAATACAAACGTGAGACCCGTAATATAACATGAGATGTGATATCCAAATCCTTCCCCTTCCAAACCTTAGACCCTTCCTTTATCATGAGATGTGATATCCAACTCCTTCCCATTCCAATCCTGAGACCCTTCCGATATCATGAGATGTGATATCTCAAAGCTTCTAATATCAAACTTGAGACCCTCCCTATAGCATGAGATGTGATATCCAAGTCCTTCCCATTCCAATCCTGAGACCCTTCCTATAGCTTGAGGTGTGATATCCAACTCCTTCCCATTCCAATTCTGAGACCCTTCTTATACCATGAGACTTGATATCTCAATGCTTCTAATACCAAACCTGAGACCCGTCCTATAACATGAGATGTGATATCCAAATCCTTCCCCTTCCAAACCTTAGACCCTTCCTTTATCATGAGATGTGATATCCAACTCCTTCCCATTCCAATCCTGAGACCCTTCCGATATCATGAGATTTGTTATCTCAATGCTTCTAATATCAAACTTGAGACCCTCCCTAAAGCATGAGATGTGACATCCAAGTCCTTCCCATTCCAATCCCGAGACCCTTCCTATAACATGAGATGTGATATCCAACTCCTTCCCATTCCAACCTGAGACACTTCCTATAGCATGAGAAGGGATATCTAACTCCTTCCCAATCCAATCCTGAGACCCTTCCGATAGCAGAGATGTGATATCTGAATGCTTATACCAAACCTGAGACCCTTCCTATGGCATGAGATGTGATATCCAACTCCTTGCCATTCAAATCCTGAGACCCTTCCTATAGCATGAGATGTGATATCTCTATGCTTCTAATACCAAACCTGAGACCCTTCCTATAACATGAGATGGGATATCCAACTCCTTCCCATTCCAATCCTGAGACCCTTCCGATAGCAGATATGTGATATCTCAATGCTTATACCAAACCTGAGAACCTTCCTATGGCCTGAGATGTCATATACAACTCCTTCCCATTCCAATCCTGAGACCCTTCCTTTAGCATGAGATGTGATATCCAACTCCTTCCCATTCCAATCCTGAGACCCTTCCTATAGCATGAGATGTGATATCTCAATACTTCTAATACCAAACCTGAGATCCTTCCGATAACATGAGATGTGATATCTCAATACTTCTAATACCAAACCTGAGATCCATCCTATAACATGAGATGTGATATCCAACTCCTTCCCTTTCCAAACCTAAGAGCCTATCTATAGCATGAGATGTGATATCCAGGTCCTTCCCATTCCAATCCTTAGACCCTTCCTACAGCATGCAATATGATATCTCAATGATTCTAATAACAAACCTGAGACCCGTCCTATAGCATGAGATATGATATCCAAGTCCTTCCCATTCCAATCCTGAGACCCTTCCTATAACATGAAATGTGATATCCAACTCCTTCCCATTCCAACCTGAGACCCTTCCTATAGCATGAGATGGGATATCCAACTTCTTCCAAATCCAATACTGATACCCTTCCGATAGCATGAGATGTGATATCCCAATGCTTCTACTAAACCTGAGACCCATACTATGGCATGAGATGTGATATCAAACTCCTTCCCATTCCAATCCTGAGACCCTTCCTATAGCTTGAGGTGTGATATCCAACTCCTTCCCATTCCAATTCTGAGACCCTTCGTATACCATGAGACTTGATATCTCAATGCTTCTAATACCAAACCTGAGACCCGTCCTATAACATGAGATGTGATATCCAAATCCTTCCCCTTCCAAACCTTAGACCCTTCCTTTATCATGAGATGTGATATCCAACTCCTTCCCATTCCAATCCTGAGACCCTTCCGATATCATGAGATTTGTTATCTCAATGCTTCTAATATCAAACTTGAGACCCTCCCTATAGCATGAGATGTGACATCCAAGTCCTTCCCATTCCAATCCTGAGACCCTTCCTATAGCATGAGATGTGATATCTCTATGCTTCTAATACCAAACCTGAGACCCTTCCTATAACATGAGATGGGATATCCAACTCCTTCCCATTCCAATCCTGAGACCTTTCCGATAGCAGAGATGTGATATCTCAATGCTTATACCAAACCTGAGAACCTTCATATGGCCTGAGATGTCATATACAACTCCTTCCCATTCCAATCCTGAGACCCTTCCTTTAGCATGAGATGTGATATCTCAATGCTTATACCAAATCTGAGACCCTTCCTATAGCATGAGATGTGATATCCAATTCCTTCCCATTCCAATCCTGAGACCCTTCCTATAGCATGAGATGTGATATCTCAATGCTTATACCAAAACTGAGAGCCTACCTATAGCATGAGATGTGATATCCAAGTCCACCCCATTCCAATCCTTAGACCCTTCCTACAGCATGCGATGTGATATCTCAATGATTCTAAAACCAAACCAGAGACTCTTCCTATAACATGAGATGGGATATCCAACTCCTTCCCATTCAAATCCTGAGCCGCTTCCGATAGCAGAGATGTGATATCTCAATGCTTATACCAAACCTGAGACCCTTCCTATAACATGAGATGTGATATCCAACTCCTTCCCGTTCCGAACCTGAGACACTAACTATAGCAAATGTGATATCCAACTCCTTCCCATTCCAAACATGAGACCCTTCCTATAGCAAGAAAGTAATATCCAACTCCTACCCATTCCAATCCTGAGACCCTTCCTATAGCAAGAGATGTGATATCCAAATCCTTCCCATTCCAATCCTGAGACCCTTCCTATAACATGAGATGTGATATCCAACTCCTTCCCATTCCAACCTGAGACACTTCCTATAGCATGAGAAGGGATATCCAACTCCTTCCCAATCCAATCCTGAGACCCTTCCGATAGCAGAGATGTGATATCTCAATGCTTAAACCAAACCTGAGACCCTTCCTGTGGCATGAGATGTGATATCCAACTCCTTGCCATTCAAATCCTGAGACCCTTCCTATAGCATGAAAAGGGATATCCAACTCCTTCCCAATCCAATCCTGAGACCCTTCCGATAGCAGAGACGTGATATCTCAATGCTTCTACCAAACCTGAGACCCTTCCTTTAGCATGAGATGTGATATCCAAATCCTTCACATTCCAATCCTGAGACCCTTCCTATAGCATGAGATGTGATATCTCAATGCTTCTAATACCAAACCTGAGATCCTTCCTATAACATGAGATGTGATATCCAATTCCTTCCCATTCCAAACCTGAGACCCTTCCTATTGGATGAGTTGTGATATCCAACTCCTTCCCATTCCAACCCTGAGACCCTTCCTATAGCATGAGATGTGATGTCTCAATGATTCTAATACCAAACCTGAGATCCTTCCTATAACATGAGATGTGATATCCAACTCCTTCCATTACAATCCTGAGACCCGTCCTATAGCATGAGATGTGATATCTCAATGCTTATACCAAACCTGAGACCCTTCCTATAGCATGAGATGTGATATCCAACTCCTTCCCATTCCAACCTGGGACACTTCCTATAGCATGAGAAGGGATATCCAACTCCTTCCCAATCCAATCCTGAGACCCTTCCGATAGCAGAGATGTGATATCTCAATGCTTATACCAAACCTGAGACCCTTCCTATGGCATGAGATGTGATATCCAACTCCTTGCCATTCAAATCCTGAGACCCTTCCTATAGCATGAGAAGGGATATCCAACTCCTTCCCAATCCAATCCTGAGACCCTTCCGATAGCAGCGACGTGATATCTCAATGCTTCTACCAAACCTGAGACCCTTCCTTTAGCATGAGATGTGATATCCAAATCCTTCACATTCCAATCCTGAGACTCTTCCTTTAGCATGAGATGTGATATCCCAATGCTTATACCAAATCTGAGACCCTTCCTATAGCATGAGATGTGATATCCAATTCCTTCCCATTCCAATCCTGAGACCCTTCCTATAGCATGAGATGTGATATCTCAATGCTTATACCAAACCTGAGAGCCTACCTATAGCATGAGATGTGATATCCAAGTCCATCCCATTCCAATCCTTTGACCCTTCCTACAGCATGCGATGTGATATCTCAATGATTCTACCAAACCAGAGACTCTTCCTATAACATGAGATGGGATATCCAACTCCTTCCCATTCCAATCCTGAGCCGCTTCCGATAGCAGAGATGTGATATCTCAATGCTTATACCAAGCCTGAGACCCTTCCTATAACATGAGATGTGATATCCAACTCCTTCCCGTTCCGAACCTGAGACACTAACTATAGCATATGTGATATCCAACTCCTTCCCATTCCAAACATGAGACCCTTCCTATAGCAAGAAAGTAATATCCAACTCCTACCCATTCCAATCCTGAGACCCTTCCTATAGCAAGAGATGTGATATCCAAATCCTTCCCATTCCAATCCTGAGACCCTTCCTATAACATGAGATGTGATATCCAACTCCTTCCCATTCCAACCTGAGACACTTCCTATAGCATGAGAAGGGATATCCAACTCCTTCCCAATCCAATCCTGAGACCCTTCCGATAGCAGAGATGTGATATCTCAATGCTTATACCAAACCTGAGACCCTTCCTATGGCATGAGATGTGATATCCAACTCCTTCCCAATCCAATCCTGAGACCCTTCCGATAGCAGAGACGTGATATCTCAATGCTTCAACCAAACCTGAGACCCTTCCTTTAGCATGAGATGTGATATCCAAATCCTTCACATTCCAATCCTGAGACCCTTCCTATAGCATGAGATGTGATATCTCAATGCTTCTAATACCAAACCTGAGATCCTTCCTATAACATGAGATGTGATATCCAATTCCTTCCCATTCCAAACCTGAGACCCTTCCTATTGGATGAGATGTGATATCAAACTCCTTCCCATTCCAACCCTGAGACCCTTCCTATAGCATGAGATGTGATGTCTCAATGCTTCTAATACCAAACCTGAGATCCTTCCTATAACATGAGATGTGATATCCAACTCCTTCCATTCCAATCCTGAGACCCGTCCTATAGCATGAGATGTGATATCTCAATGCTTATACCAAACCTGAGACCCTTCCTATAGCATGAGATGTGATATCCAACTGCTTCCCATTCCAATCCTGAGACCCTTCCTATAGCATGAGATGTGATATCTCAATGCTTCTAATACCACACCTGAGATCCTTCCTCTAACATGAAATGTGATATCCAACTCCTTCCCTTTCCAAACCTAAGAGCCTATCTATAGCATGAGATGTGATATCCAAGTCCTTCCCATTCCAACCCTTAGACCCTTCCTACAGCATGCAATATGATATCTCAATGATTCTAATAACAAACCTGAGACCCGTCCTATAACATGAGATGGGATATCCAACTCCTTCCCATTCCAATCCTGAGACACTTCCGATAGCAGAGATGTGATATCTCAATGCTTATACCAAACCTGAGACCCTTCCTATAACATGAGATGTGATATCCAAATCCTTCCCGTTCCAAACCTGAGACCCTTCCTTTAGCATGAGATGTGATATCCAGCACCTTCCCATTCCAATCCTGAGACACTTCCTATAGCATGAGATGTGATATCTCAATGCTTCTAATATCAAAACTGAGACCCTCCCTATAGCATGATATGTGATATCTAAGTCCTTCCCATTCCAATCCTGAGACCCTCCCTATAGCATGAGATGTGATATCCAACTCCTTCCCATTCCAATCCTGAGACCCTTCCTATAGCATGAGATATGATATCTCAATACTTCTAATACCAAACGTGAGATCCTTCCGATAACATGAGATGTGATATCCAAATCCTTCCCCTTCCAATCCTGAGACCCTCCCTTTAGCATGAGATGTGATATCCAACTCCTTCCTATTCCAATCCTGAGACTCTTCTGATAGCATGAGATGTGATATCTCAATGCTTCTAATACCAAACCTGAGATCCTTCCGATAGCATGAGATGTGATATCTCAATGCTTCTAATACCAAACCTGAGATCCTTCCTATAACATGAGATGTGATATCCAAATCCTTCCCCTTCCAAACCTGAGACCCTCCCTTTAGCATGAGATGTGATATCCAACTCCTTCCCATTCCATTCCTAAGACCCTTCTGATAGCATGAGATGTGATATCTCAATGCCTCTAATACCAAACCTGAGATCCTACCTCTAACATGAAATGTGATATCCAACTATTTCCCCTTCCAAACCTGAGAGCCTTCCTATAGCATGAGATGTGATATCCAAGTCCTTCCCATTCCAATCCTGAGACCCTTCCTATAGCTTGAGATGTGATATCCAACTCCTTCCCATTCCAATTCTGAGACCCTTCCTATACTATGAGACTTGATATCTCAATGCTTCTAATACAAACGTGAGACCCGTAATATAACATGAGATGTGATATCCAAATCCTTCCCCTTCCAAACCTTAGACCCTTCCTTTATCATGAGATGTGATATCCAACTCCTTCCCATTCCAATCCTGAGACCCTTCCGATATCATGAGATGTGATATCTCAAAGCTTCTAATATCAAACTTGAGACCCTCCCTATAGCATGAGATGTGATATCCAAGTCCTTCCCATTCCAATCCTGAGACCCTTCCTATAGCTTGAGGTGTGATATCCAACTCCTTCCCATTCCAATTCTGAGACCCTTCTTATACCATGAGACTTGATATCTCAATGCTTCTAATACCAAACCTGAGACCCGTCCTATAACATGAGATGTGATATCCAAATCCTTCCCCTTCCAAACCTTAGACCCTTCCTTTATCATGAGATGTGATATCCAACTCCTTCCCATTCCAATCCTGAGACCCTTCCGATATCATGAGATTTGTTATCTCAATGCTTCTAATATCAAACTTGAGACCCTCCCTAAAGCATGAGATGTGACATCCAAGTCCTTCCCATTCCAATCCCGAGACCCTTCCTATAACATGAGATGTGATATCCAACTCCTTCCCATTCCAACCTGAGACACTTCCTATAGCATGAGAAGGGATATCTAACTCCTTCCCAATCCAATCCTGAGACCCTTCCGATAGCAGAGATGTGATATCTGAATGCTTATACCAAACCTGAGACCCTTCCTATGGCATGAGATGTGATATCCAACTCCTTGCCATTCAAATCCTGAGACCCTTCCTATAGCATGAGATGTGATATCTCTATGCTTCTAATACCAAACCTGAGACCCTTCCTATAACATGAGATGGGATATCCAACTCCTTCCCATTCCAATCCTGAGACCCTTCCGATAGCAGATATGTGATATCTCAATGCTTATACCAAACCTGAGAACCTTCCTATGGCCTGAGATGTCATATACAACTCCTTCCCATTCCAATCCTGAGACCCTTCCTTTAGCATGAGATGTGATATCTCAATGCTTATACCAAATCTGAGACCCTTCCTATAGCATGAGATGTGATATCCAATTCCTTCCCATTCCAATCCTGAGACCCTTCCTATAGCATGAGATGTGATATCTCAATGCTTATACCAAACCTGAGAGCCTACCTATAGCATGAGATGGGATATCCAAGTCCATCCCATTCCAATCCTTAGACCCTTCCTACAGCATGCAATGTGATATCTCAATGATTCTAATACCAAACCAGAGACTCTTCCTATAACATGAGATGGGATAACCAACTCCTTCCCATTCCAATCCTGAGCCGCTTCCGATAGCAGAGATGTGATATCTCAATGCTTATACCAAACCTGAGACCCTTCCTATAACATGAGATGTGATATCCAACTCCTTCCGTTCCAAACCTGAGACACTAACTATAGCATATGTGATATCCAACTCCTTCCCATTCCAAACATGAGACCCTTCCTATAGCAAGAAAGTAATATCCAACTCCTACCCATTCCAATCCTGAGACCCTTCCTATAGCAAGAGATGTGATATCCAAATCCTTCCCATTCCAATCCTGAGACCCTTCCTATAACATGAGATGTGATATCCAACTCCTTCCCATTCCAACCTGAGACACTTCCTATAGCATGAGAAGGGATATCCAACTCCTTCCCAATCCAATCCTGAGACCCTCCCGATAGCAGAGATGTGATATCTCAATGCTTATACCAAACCTGAGACCCTTCCTATGGCATGAGATGTGATATCCAACTCCTTCCCAATCCAATCCTGAGACCCTTCCGATAGCAGAGACGTGATATCTCAATGCTTCTACCAAACCTGAGACCCTTCCTTTAGCATGAGATGTGATATCCAAATCCTTCACATTCCAATCCTGAGACCCTTCCTATAGCATGAGATGTGATATCTCAATGCTTCTAATACCAAACCTGAGATCCTTCCTATAACATGAGATGTGATATCCAATTCCTTCCCATTCCAAACCTGAGACCCTTCCTATTGGATGCGATGTGATATCCAACTCCTTCCCATTCCAACCCTGAGACCCTTCCTATAGCATGAGATGTGATGTCTCCATGCTTCTAATACCAAACCTGAGATCCTTCCTATAACATGAGATGTGATATCCAACTCCTTCCATTCAAATCCTGAGACCCGTCCTATAGCATGAGATGTGATATCTCAATGCTTATACCAAACCTGAGACCCTTCCTATAGCATGAGATGTGATATCCAACTGCTTCCCATTCCAATCCTGAGACCCTTCCTATAGCATGAGATGTGATATCTCAATGCTTCTAATACCAAACCTGAGATCCTTCCTCTAACATGAAATGTGATATCCAACTCCTTCCCTTTCCAAACCTAAGAGCCTATCTATAGCATGAGATGTGATATCCAAGTCCTTCCCATTCCAACCCTTAGACCCTTCCTACAGCATGCAATATGATATCTCAATGATTCTAATAACAAACCTGAGACCCGTCCTATAACATGAGATGGGATATCCAACTCCTTCCCATTCCAATCCTGAGACACTTCCGATAGCAGAGATGTGATATCTCAATGCTTATACCAAACCTGAGACCCTTCCTATAACATGAGATGTGATATCCAAATCCTTCCCGTTCCAAACCTGAGACCCTTCCTTTAGCATGAGATGTGATATCCAGCACCTTCCCATTCCAATCCTGAGACACTTCCTATAGCATGAGATGTGATATCTCAATGCTTCTAATATCAAAACTGAGACCCATTGCTTTTCCCCGCTGTGTAAAAACAGCACCCTTTTGTCCGTACTCACGCTCTGCTTCTGCTCGCTGTGGAGGCTGCGCTTGAGTCGCGGAACCTGTTCTTCTTCTGTGGTGCACTAACCCGAACTGCCTGACTTCCTCCGAAGAGCTTCTCCTTTTGCCCGTTGGCACCAGCGTGGGCAGGTACTTTGAGCACAAGGCTCCACTCTTCGCAGGGCTCGGACTTCCATCTAGTTAGGTGCCTCTGAAGGCGAACTGAGTCTAAAGCATTATCGCACTGCCTGTTTTCCTTCCCTTGCAGGTGGACTACACATTTCGTGCCTCTAATGCTTGAGACTGTCGTGTTTGTATATATATTGTGTTGATATGGTATGTGTTGGCTTAATATTGTGATATTGTGATTTTCTCGCTACGGTCGTTGTTTTAAAGGCCTTAAAATAAATGTGTTTATATTTTTGATGTAACACCTGTTTGGAGTAGTTTGTAAGCGCTCTTGCTTTGTGTGCTCATTGCGGGCTTTCAGTCACCCTCACCCCTCTTGAGACCTAGTCTTGACCGCCGCGATCGCTACCTTGATTGGTCTGGCTCGTCCAGAGGTTACCCTGTTCCAAGTAATTAGGTTGGCCTTCTGAACTTCTGCGCCACCAGGACAGAGTTCAGAAATCCGTCTTAACAAATTGGTGTACAGCGGTGGGATACGACTGAAGGTATCCAGTGTTGCGCACGAACTAAGGCATTTCAGGTTATTCCAACCAGGACACGTAGTGAATTGTTGTAGTATAACTTTAAAAAGGCCATAGTCCTATCTAACAGTATGGAAACAAATACCTTCTTAACTTTAAATGCTTCCAAATCAGAAACATTGAAGAAGATGTGTGCGGAGAGAGGTGTTTCCTCTCAAGGCACGAAATTGGAAATGATCCAAAGAATCGTGGCGTGGCAAGAAGCGCAGCTTGACGCTATAACTTCTGAGGACAGTGCGGAAGGTGGTGGGGCTGCTCTCACTGGTAGAACCGACGGTTCTGCCGCCGCACTGATCCATCGCGACCACAAGGACAGGGAGGACCAGATGTCTAATGTTTCCTCTGCCAGTGCTGATGGGGAGGCTATGCTTGAATTCAAGAAGCAAGAGCTGCGGTTTAAGCAGCAGGAGCTTGAATTCAGCATAGCCAAACTAAAAATCGAACAGGCAGAAAAACAAAAAGACAGGGATCACCAGTTGGAACTGGCCAAGCTTCAGTTTGCAAATGGGTCCAAGGGTCCTGGACATGGGTCTGGGGCCTCCTCTCATCCATGATTTCCGAAAGATCTGCTCAGTGTGTATGAAGAAAGGAATGACATTATGGACTGGCTGAATGCGTTTGAGTATGCATGCGAAGTTCAAGAAGTTGACAATGCTGATAAGATTGCGTGGTTGCTCAGTAGACTGCCCCATTCTGGCTGTAGTGCCATCATGGAAATGTCGAAGGCTGAGCGAGCTGATTTCGCAATGTTAAAGCAAACTCTCATTTTAAAGTTTGGGAAGACTCCGGCCCAATATTTAAAGCGTTTTCGAGAGTATAAGAAAAAGGAAGGTGGTACTTGGGTATCTTATGTCGCTGAATCCTTGAAAAACTTAACTGGCTGGGTCGAAGGTTATAAGGTTTCTACCTTCGAAGGCATGATAAATCTTGTCATGCTGGAACACAGTTTTGCTTCTTCTTCCCCGGAGCTTAAGCAGCATTTGGCCGATTCGAAGGAGATAGATCCTAAGAAGCTGGCCATTGCAGCAGATTTATGGGTGTCACATCGAGTGTCCCATAAGGACAAAACTCATCCTGGTAAGCAGGAGGAAGGGAAAAAGTCCAAAGATATGGAGGGTGGAGAATCTGCTAAATCTTCTTCCCATAAGGGCCACAAAAAGAAAAACAAGGGTAAGACACAAGAGAACTCACAGGGTAGTGGAGGTCAGCCTCCGAAACAGAACTCTGGTTACAATAAGCCTCCCTACGTAAACAGACCCACTGGGGCTTGTTTTTCTTGTGGAGCAACTGACCACGTGAAGGGGGATCCCCGTTGTAAGGTTAGACCTTTGGGGGTCCACTCCGCTAATCTGGCCTTCTCCTCCTACGAGGAAGAAGAGATTACAGGAGCATCCTTCTCCTCAGACTCATTTCCCAGCGGGATAGAGGCTGAGGTAGTTTTAGTGTCCCTGGGTTCCTGGGAGCCTAAAGTCGCAGAGGCTTATGCTAGGATTCCGGATAATACCAAGCACTACTTTAAAGACAGTGTGCTGATCAATGGAGTGGATACTCCAGCTCTTAGGGATAGTGGGTGCAGTCGCACTGTAGTGGATTCTACCTTGGTAGACTCAGAGGAAGTTGCCAGAGCTACTCTGATGCCCACTAAGTTGGCTGACGGCCCCCTCCGTATGTTTCCCGTAATACCTATAAATCTTACTTTAAATGGTACAGCAGTCAGGATTCCAGTGAGCATTCAGAGAAACGTCCCGGGAAAGGTCTGGTTAGGTAATGATCTCAGAGCTTTAGGGCTCGTAGGAGACACTGCCGAAAGACCCTACACACAGTCTCAAGCACGGGCAGCATTGGCCAAGTCCAATACGCCGCCCCAGCCAAAGGGGAAACCCAAGGCGAAAGGAGTCAACAAGTCACGATGAGGGAAAGAGAATATTCCCCCGAGCTCGCCTACCACTGCGGTGGAGGAAGTTGGTCAATCGCCCGGGCCTGACGAGGAGGTGGCGATGCCTGAAGTATTCGACCCCAACGATCATCCTGAACTAAAAGACTTGTTAGTTGAAGGAGGTCCTGATAGGGACGAATTCAGTAAAGGCCAAACTGAGTGCCCATCTCTGGAAGGCCTAAGGAGACAGGCCTGCTCCCAGCTTGAGGGTGAACCTCCTGGGAAGCATAGGATTTATTGGGAAGGTGGACTCCTGTATAGTGAGCCCACAGAGTCTACAGAAAGAGACCATAGGAGGTTGGTGGTTCCCCTTGCTGTTAGGCCCTTCCTCCTGCAGTTGGCGCATGACGTTCCCCTTGCTGGTCACCTTGGTATGAGGAGGACCAAGCAAAGGTTATCCATGCACTTCTACTGGCCCAAGATGGGGGAGCAAGTAGAAAGTCACTGCAGGAGTTGTGCCGCCTGCCAGTTGTCTGGTAAGGTTGGCGCGACAATCCAAGCTCCGTTGGTACCGCTCCCAGTTGTGGGGGTACCATTTGAAAGGGTAGGGATCAACATCGTTGGTCCCCTTGACCCGCAAACATCCTCGGGCAATAGGTTTATCCTGGTGCTGGTCGACCATGCAACCCGGTATCCTGAGGCCATCCCATTGAAAACTGTAACTGCCAAGTCAGTTGCAGAAGCTTTACTTGGCATATTTACTAGGGTTGGCTTCCCTAAAGAAGTTGTGTCGGATCATGGCAGCAACTTTATGTCGAAGTATAGGCAGGCTATGTGGAAAGAATGTGGGGTCACCTACAGGTTCTCTTCTGCATACCACCCTCAGACCAATGGTCTGGGGGGGCGTTTCAACAGGACGTTAAAGAGCGTGATTGGGGCTCTGGAGTGTAGGGTATTTTGTGGAGATTTGGGGCCTGACGGTATTTTATTACCGCCGGAAAATAACTTAGCAATAATCACTCTTTGTATTCAGAATTGGCCATGTGCAACAATAATACAATGGGCATGCATTATTTCAGCACCCAGACCTGCATATTTGGTATACGCGGTTGGTGGTATTTTGGTGAGCATAATTCCCTTGTTTTATTTGTGGCCCCAATGTCCAGAATCCCTTATCTTCGCTTAGATTTTTCGTGTGATCACTAGAGAGACCTCAGACCTGCATTCTAGTGATACCACATTTTCCAGTGATAGTGTTGGTGCGCCACCATGGGCAAACTCACTGACTTATTTACGACAGAGAGCTATATGTGGTAGTCTTGTGGTAATTTCCACTACCTTATATACGGTAGGGAGCTATGTTCAGAGAGTCTCTCTTCCCGTTGGCTCATATACCTCCAACAAGCTATACTACAGTCACTCACAATTATTCATACTGATTCTGACATGCACACATCTGTCTTAAAATGACCATTGCACTGTTTAAAAATCTCCCCACATCATCAGCATTGTAATGATAAATAGTAAGTACACCATCCGTCTGTTTTCAAATATTTTTCTGTATTATAAAAGTTGTATTTAACACGATCTCATTCTTTGCAGCAATAAAATGGCACAATCAAAGCATTTTCTATGACACACTGCAATTATAGTGGCGGAGAACAGAACTTAAATTGCAACATTAGCACTTGATTAAGACACGCACGGGACTTTCATTTTTCTACACTGACTGCATATTTTCGTGCACACACACAGCTCCCCCAGTTAGGTAATTACCTTATCTGTTCAGAGGCTTCTCTCTGTGAATGTGGCTCTCTTGGATTAACTCCAGCAAAAAGGAACGCTTGCCTTCTCAAGCCGGGGTCATTGCCTGGAATTCTCAGCTTTTTCAGATAGGACTGCCTCAGCCAGTGGACAGGTTTTTCTTTCAGCTCTCCCCAATGTCGACTGCAGCAGGACACTGGAATCTGCATTCAGTCAGGACCCCACAGCCAGGTCTTCTCCCCAGTAGTGCAGAAAGATGTCTGCCTGTCTTTTTCCCTGCTACTGCCCACTAAAACTTTCCTCTCAGCCCTCTTTATGACGTGTCCCAATGAAATCCATCATCTCTCATCCTCCTACTCTTCAACAATAGCTTCGCTTATACATTTGCAATTGTTGCAAATCTGACTTCCTCCTTCCTGCAGTTACTGTGCACAACAACACGGATAATCAGGCAGAGAAGAGGAGAAAAAAAAATCTGCACACTCATTTAAATGGTTTTCAGAGTATGCCTAATTCTGCAGTAGAGAACACATTTTATTAGTGGGTTATATTAAAATAAGGTTTTATTAGTCAGGTTAATGGTTAATAGGTTAGCTGTTAATTTTCAAATGTGTCTCTAGCAATATAGGCATTTCAGGTGAAAAATCGTGTGCATTTTTAAATGAACACGTGTGCTTTTAACTGTAAAAATAGATTTGCATCTTATATGTTAAAATCGTTTTTTACTGAATAGTCTGTCTTTCCTTGTTAATCTGCTAACCCATATAGCAATGCACCGCACCCTTGTGGTGGTGGTGCTGCAAAAAAATTGTGCTACTTGTGCAGTATTGCTGTACTGTGTACTGTAACACGCCAAATATCCTTACATATACCCTCCTTTTTTTTTTAGAACTTGGCTATAATCCAAGCCAATTCCTAAAAACAACTTGTTCTTTCTTTTTCTCTTAAAATGCATGTGTATTGGGATATCTTTCTCTTCCTGACGTAGTCAGTAAAATCAGTAACATTTTCATTTTTACTGATAGCACAATCAACCATCCACCCATGATTAGCACCAGGATAGCCAAACCCACTATTGAGCGTTCCCCCCAGGTTCCCCAATTAAATCTTTCCACTTTGATTATGCCCAGATTACTAATTGTAATATTGTTTTTTCGCAAATTCATTTTCATAACATGTCTTTCTTTATGATTCAATAAATATTCCACATCTGGATCTATTGGAAAAGTATCCCTTTGAAAAAAATCGATATTTTCCACTTGGCTTTCCCAAACATCATTTGTTACATGGAACAATGTTAATCCCCCAATTGACACAATTGCATCCTTTGGAACCTGTAAATAAAAAACATTATATTTTACCTGTTTAACCACGTATGTTCCATGGTTTAAATGTACTACCGTTATGTTCTTTAAACAGGTGCTGACCAACCATTTACCTCTGACCATCTTAGCCTGTGCCATTTCTTCACTCCCCATATTACTAATAATCACTTCACATCCCTCTGATATACTTGGGTCAGATTTCAATCCACAAATAGCATCTGTGGCATCAGGAACAAACGGTTTACCTGGACACATATAATTTTGTTCTTTAAATGTTACACATGTTTCCAGGTTTGGTATTAAATAAACTTCAGGTTCCCATGACTGAAATGCCACCACTTCTGGAGTCTTAATCTTAATGAATTTGTCCTCTTGCCAAAATCCCACGTTGTGTACCCACTTCGTTTGATAAATAAGTTCAGGGGCTACAAATGGGATGCATAGCAAAAATCCGATCTCTAGTCTTTCCAAGTCCACATATAACGGCATTGCATTCCCCATTTCGAATGCAATTTTTATCTGTATAAGGTCAATTTCCCTCCTGGTCAATCTTTCTATCATTTGACGAATGATATCCTGCGAAACAAAATACAAGGGAATATGTCCTTGAATCAATTGTGAAACTGCAGTTTGAACTTCTCTCATATAATTCGTTAATAGTCTATCAACAGGACTCATTATGTTCAATATTTCATTTAAAGTTCTGTCATGCTTAAGTATTATTTTAGTCGCCCGTTGCATCACATCCGCTTGTTCATTTAGAATGATTGCAGTTTCATTTATGAATCTTACTTGTTCATCCAGTCCCCCTCTAATTCCATCTAATGTCTTTTGTATTATTTCTAGGTCAATACTCAGTTGTTGTGCTTTAGTACTCAGTGTTCCTACCGAAATAGAATTGGCTGTTGATATTGTAGTACCTATTATTGCTCCAATTATAGACATTACCATTGATATCGCGAGCATCACCGCACCTCTCTTTCCTCTCTTCTTCTTAATGTCTGCTGAATTCACAAATGTTTTTTCCAATTGCATTAATATATCTCTTATTGACTGCTTAGTGTCCTCTTTTCTTATTTCCAGCCACTCTTTAGTCTGTTCAATCTTAATTCCGGTATTGTTCAAGTGTTTTTCAATCAAAATCTCAGGATTTAATGGAATGTATATATTTTGGAAAATCATCCTTCTATCACTCATGATGAATCCTGGTGCCTCTTCCACCGCGATACCAGATGCTGGTCCAGGTTCAATGACAACCTGTGCTTCTGAATTCTTGAAGATCCCTCCAAATATCATCATCATTAAACATGTCATCGGTATCATCTTCAATGCTGATCGCTTTGTAGCCTTGGTCTTCACCCCTCTTTGGGGCTTTCCCGGAATCCGTCCTCGCGGGCTCCAGGACTCCAACGTCTCCCGTGGCCTCTGGTCCCAGAACCTCCGACCAAATAATGTTAATTGTCTAAATCAAAATAGAAAATAAACAGATTAAGTACATAGCACAATACTAACTTCATCCTTTTGCCAAAAATAAAACATGCTTGGTAAAAATACTTCGTTTTTTTTTTCTTTTTTCTGAAATTAAACACAAGTTAAAAGAAAACAAACACATATAAAACAGCATTCAATATTTAATACACTTTCTCTCTGCACACCAACCACGAGCTTCCGTTATATGTGCATTTATTTATTTATTTATTTATTTATTTATTTATTTATATTATATATTTTCACATATATTACAGTGTTTATGTGCCATCATAACAATCAACTTTTTTTTTTAACTTCTTTGTCACTGCCTCCTGATCACACCCATTTATTTTCTCAAGGGACTCTATCCGTTTCCACATGCTCAAGCTGCCTGATCTCATGTCTGGGATGGCATGGTTTGATTTGATTTACATGGACAAACTGCTCTATTGCTGTTTCACCTTCATTTTTCAAAATTTTATACACTACAGGAGAGACTTTATCTATAATTCGAAATGGCCCCTGCCAGGCTGCCAGAAATTTAGAATTTTTCTGTTTACTTTTTCCAAAATGAAACTTGTACACCTGATCCCCTACATTGTATTCCTTTACTGATGTCTTTTTGTCATAATATGACTTAGCACTGTCAGCAGCTCTTTCCAGATTTCTCTGCACAAAAGCAAATGCATGTTGCAAATGCCTCCTCAGTTCATCAATATATTCATGAACTGTGGATGCACTCACTAGAGTTTGCTCATGTGTTCTGTATAGTAGGTGTTGTGGTAACACCATTTTCCTACCTGTTAAGACCTCATGGGGCTAACACCTGTTGCTTTGGCAGGAGTCGACCTGATTGCCATCAAAACCAATGGTAAACGCAAATCCCAGCTGGAACCTGCTTCTGCCACAAATTTCTTTAAAATATCCACAACAGACCTATTGCTTCTTTCAACTGTACCTGAAGACGCCGCCCGATATGCGATATGTAGTTTCCTTTTCACACCTAGTATTTGCCATACCTTACTCATTAGAGTACTTGTGAAATGACTTCCTCTGTCTGACTCAATTCTTTGTGGCAACCCAAACCTTGAGAATACATGGTTCACCAGCAATGTGGCTGCTGTTTGCGCACTACAATCTGGTGCGGGAATGCACTCAATCCACTTTGACATCAAACATACCACACTCAAAATATAGCGGTGTCCCCTGCTCGACCTTTTTAAAGGACCTACATAGTCTATTTGCAAATCTGACCATGGGAGAGTTAGGCCTCTTTTCATCAATGGTGCTCTATGCATTGGTGAAGCAGGTTTAAATTGGGCGCATACTAGACATCCTCTAGTATATAATTCCACATCTTGGGACATATGTGGCCAGTAAGCATAATCTTTTAGTATTTCTAATGTCTTTTGTGAACCCCTATGGCCTGCAGTTATGGCATCATGTGCATGGTGTAGCATTAGTCCTCTGAATGAAAGGGGTACTACCCACTGTATTTGCCCTGTTATGGACTCTCTAATCATGAGTCCATCCTGTAATCTAATTCGTGTTTTGTTCTTTAATAACACCCTCAATTCTTCTTTTCCCATGCAATCATTTTCTGTTAAAGGATTTTGTTCAGGATCTATCAAATGATTATAATAGATTCCCAAAATTTGATCATTCTTTTGTGCCTCAATCAAATCTTGGTCTGGCGTGTCATGACTCCACTGCACCACCGGTTGATCTACCTCCTTTGGTGCTTTAGAACGTGTGACTGCATCAATTTGTATTTCACCCATTAAATAATCAATAGGTAGCAATTCTCCCATCACAGCTCCAATCTTAGCCAGATGGTCTGCCTTATCATTTCCCTCCTTATCCTCTCCTGGTGTTTTTAAATGCCCACGAATTTTTCTCCAGTATATTGTTAAATTATTTTCTGACACCAATTTGTCTATGGCTTGTGTTAGGAAAGATTTCGTTATTGTAGGGAACTTTCCTTCCATGTGGCAACCCCTAAACTTTTTGCTATTGTTTTCAACCTGTTTTCTTGACTTTGCCAGAGAAGTGCAGCCTTCTGCTGTACTCCTCTGGGCTTTCGCTCCTTTCTTACGGGGAAACTGACATGCCCTTAAGACAGTCAGTACCGGGGAACGCTGTTTCCCGTAGTTTCTTTTATCGTGTCGCCATTTTAGTGCAACACGACACAAGAGGGCACTGTAAGCTAAGTTACAGCTCTCTTGGGTCTCTAGCCTTCTACGGACCCTAGACACTCTTTTCGGATGGGTTTTGGATCGGTGCAAGTCATTCAGGGACTGGGCTGGTGGCAGCGATCATTTGGTTTATTTTGAGCTCCTTTTGCCGTTCTGAGCACGTTTTTGCCGCGAACACAAAAGGGTGGCCCGGCTACACAAAATGGCCGGACCACGAGGCTCCTTTGTCTCGTCCACTGTCCGTCTTGCTCCCTTTACCTTCCCCCGGGTCAGGCGACCCGGGGCCTTCCTTATTTGGGCATGTAGTTTCCCGCGAAACACGGTTGCTTTCGCGGGCTTCTACATGTCGTTTGAGTGCCCCCAGGATGTGGGCTGGGCTGTCTGGTCCCAATACACATCCTGGGTGCCAGAGAGTCTAGGGTGGTGTGAATGCCTGGGACCACTGTGGTCCGTGATTGGTCCACGTATGGTATGTGTGTTGATGAGCGGATCTCCCATTGGCTCCCCTCCGTTTTGGCGCGAAGGGAACCGTGGATAAGAGGGAGCTGGAAACACCACTACCATGTCGATCTCCTGAGTTCTTACGAACCCAGGGATACAGGAGCCAAGTATCCTGCGAACACGAGGCTGGACCGAGGAATCGCTGGTGACCCCCTGAAGAACTTCTGCTCCTCATTGCTGTCGTCCGGTGAAGCCCTTTCCACCTAAGATCGAACAAGAAGGCCTGTACTGGCGCTTCGACCTATTGGAATAGCAGGACCAGCTATTCCCGGCACCTTCATCAACTCCTGCTGTAAGCCTTCGGAAGTGTCTCTGGGCCATCCAGTTGACTGACCAGCTTACTAAGGAGGCCTGCTCTGTAATCGCCGACAGGTTGGGTGGTATTCTGAGTCCGGGGCATGCTCACACGCTTCGTTTGCTTAGCAGTCCTAAGCTAGAGGTGAGCGGTGCTCGTTTGGCTTGAATACACCCGGCCGTTCCGTTGCCCTGCGGTGGCGACAAAACTGTGCTTGTTTCTTCGATCGGGACGTCTTTTTACTCTGCACGACGACGAGACGTTCCCTGCTCTTCAGAACCTGCCAGAAGCTGCATCTATCGAGGAGAAGCTCGGGCCTGCTTGCTTCGGGGACCGGTGAGTAGATTAGCTAGGATCTGGTCGCCCTCCTGCAGTGCCCTTTGCTTTCCCCCGCTGTGAATACAGCACCCCTTGTCCGTACTCGCGCCCTGCTTCTGCCTCACAGTGGAGGCTGCGCTAGAGTCGCGGACCGTGTTCTCCTTCATTAGGGCACCCTACAGAACTGTCCAACGTCCTCCGAAGAGCTTCACCTTCTGCCCATTGGCACCGGCGTGTGCAGGTACTTTTGAGCGCTAGGCTCCACTCTTCGTAGGGATTGGACTACCATCCAGTTAGGGGCCTCAGAAGGCGGACATATCACTCGCATTGGTTCGCACTGCCTGTTTTCCTTCCCCTGCAGGTGGATAACATATTTCGTGCTGCTAATGCTGTGAAACTGTGTATTCTGTATATATATTGGGTGGATAGTGTATGTGTTGGTTTAATATCGTTGTATATTGCTGCTTTTACTGTGGTTATTAGTTTCAAGGCCTTATAATAAATGTGTATCTATTTTTGATATAAACAACTGTTTGGAGTAGTTTGTAAGCGCTCTTGCTTTGTGTGCTCATTGCGGGCTTTCAGTCACCCTCACCCCTCTTGAGACCTAGTCTTGACCGCCGCGATCGCTACCTTGATTGGTCTGGCTTGTCCAGAGGTTACCCTGTTCCAAGTAATTAGGTTGGCCTTCTGAACTTCTGCGCCACCAGGACAGAGTTCAGAAATCCGTCTTAACAGCTTGTATCATTTTTCCATGTTTAAGTGGCTTTTTGTTGTATGTAACCATGCCTCTTGCTTTCCAACCAGGCAAATATTCCACAAAGCTATTCCGTGCATAGTCAGAATCAGTCACCAGGACAATTTCACTGAACTTTTTATCAACTGCAGTAGCAATTGCTTTATAGATGGCTGCCAATTCCGCCACCTGACTGCTCCTATCTCCAATCCTCATCCCTATACTAGGAACGCCTTCACATTTCAACCAGACATTTCCTATTCCTGCCACTAATTGTTTATTACTGTCATTTTCAATGTGAAAAGCACAACCATCCACATATACAGTTGGCAAATCCTTGCATGTTTTTTCATCAAAAGCTTTGTGTGGTGATTGTTCAAATCCCTGTAAACTAGCTTCCACATCCATTTCATTTGTTATTTGTTCAGCTGCACAGTCATGTAAGTCAGCTAACCCTTGAGCAATTGGGCTCTTTTTATTTTGTCCATATCTTACTTCTACGGGAAAACCTTGTAATGCCAGCGTCCATGAAGTGATTCTGGATTGCGCTAGATTGCCTGATCTAATTCTTTTACTCTCTAAAAATTGCAACGGTTGATGATTTGTTTCAATAATCACCTTTTCTCCCTGAACAATGGGGCGGAAATGTTGTAGCGCCCACACAGTGGTTAATAGGGCCTTTTCGCATTCATTAAATTTCATTTCAACTTGGGAAAATGCCTTACTTGCATATGCAATGGTTTTGTGATTCAAATCGTGTTTTTGTGATAACACTGCTGACATACAATGTTCAGAAAAGCCTATTTCTATAAAGAAATCCCTGTCCTTTATGGGGTATGCTAAACATGGTGCCTTTACAAGACATTCCTTCAATCTAGCCACTGCATCAGACTGCTCTCTTTCCCATCTCCAGGGAGTATTTAGTTTAAGCAGTTTAGTCAATGGTTGAGTGATTTCTGCATAATTCTCAATGAACTTTCTGTTATAGCCTGTCATCCCTAATAAACTTTTTACTCCTTTCACATTTTTAGGATCTTTTAATCTTTGTATGGCCTCTATTTTCTTCCTTTGTGGATTTAGCCCATGTTCAGTCACTTCATGCCCTAGAAAGTTCACTTTTTTCTTGCACCATTGTGCTTTTTGCAAAGATACTTTGGCGCCTGCTTTCTGCAATTGGCCAAGCACATGTCTTATTTCATCAAAATGGCTTTTAAGGTTTTCATTTTTTATCAAGACATCATCCACATAAACTATTGTTCCTCTTTCCGCTGCATCTGGCATGGCCTTTCTCAAAAATATGCCAAATTCACTCCCACTATTGATGTATCCGAACGGAGCTCTAAGCCAGGCATATTGAGTCCTGTCAAATGTAAAGGAAAATAGGTGTTGTATCTCCTCTGCCAATGGCACACACCAATATCCAGATGTGAGATCTAACGTGGTAAATACATTTGAACCATGTATCTGAGCTAGGCCCTGATCAATGAATGGTAGTGGCCATCTAGATACTGGTACTCTTTTATTTAACTCTCTTAAGTCTGCACACAGCCGCCATTGACCATTTGGCTTTAACACACCTAAAATAGGCGTATTGGATGTGCTATGAATGGGCCTAATTATTCCCCGTGATTCCAAATTTTTAATAATCTCTGCCAATGATTCTAAACATGCCAGCGGTAGTCTATACTGGCGTACAAACACTGGATTTCTGCTACAACCTTCTGGTAGTGTGGCCACATGTAAATCAGTTAAACCACAATCATAAGCATCTTTTGCAAATACATCCTTAAACTCCATAAATATTTCCCTCAGATTGCGTCGATCCTCATCGCTGTCACATGCATCCGCTAAGGAGATCTGCTCTTCTACCATTCTGGAAAATTCTGGAAACTCTTCTGGTAAAGGAATCTCAGCGCTTTCCTCTAACTGTGTGGCTGTGTCTTTTTGTAGAGCTGCCACTTTCAAATATTTTGGCAGATCAGCTTCCACTTCAATGGGCTGATTTCCTGTTTCATTTTCATTTAAATTAAATATTATGCAATCCTCTTGATGGCAGCACACTGTCTCATTTGAATCATAAGGATACACAGAATGAATTTTAAATATTCCTTTGGGCTGAGAGTCCAGGTGTTCTGGCAACTCGCCCTTGGCATCTACATATTTTTCAGGAATATTCCCAATCACCATGTTATTTAAATCTGCCGTATAATGTGATTTTTGTATGGCCATTCCTAATGGGGAGTTTTCCTCTAAATGAATGTCCTGACAACCTTTATTATTTACCATGATTTTTACAGATCCTTCACCAATGTCTACCAATGGAATGTATTCATAATCCAGGCCTTGCTGTTTTATGGATTCATTCAGGCATACAAATGCATCAGAGCCTTTCATCTGCTGCCCATTTTTGCATTTCAGTGTTATTGCAAACTGTTTTGTAAATGCAGGAACAATAGTATTTTTCCTCATCTGTAATTCGACTGCATAAGGAACTAGTTGTGCACAATGATAAGCCCTTCTTTTGTCTTCAAATTCAGGCGCCGGCCCACCTAGGCGTGACCATATTTTTTGATTAAGGAAATCTAACACCATACACATTCTGTGCATGATGTCATTGCCCATGTAAAATTCATTTTGTGCTCCACTCACTATCCATACATTATGGTAAATTGTTTTCTGCCCAATGCTAATTTTAAGCATGCATCTGCCTGTAATTCGGTTTTCAAAGTCTGGACTGTCCAACCCAGAAACATATTGGTTTTTAATCCTAAATTTCGGGATTTCTTCCCTCTCCATAATTTTTTGCAACAATTTCTCATTAATGAAACTCCTTTCATGTTCAAGCGCTAAAGTGGCTTTTATTGTTTTAAGATAATCATTTATACCAGCGTGAACCCATGGTTGCTCATCTTCCATGTGTATCTCTGCCAGAGTGGTAATGTGTTTTTCTGAATCTGTTTTAGGAACAATATTCTGTTTGCATGTATTCTCTTTTAAGTAAAAACGTAATGTGTGCTCATCTATAGCAGTCTGCCAATCTTTCCTTGGGTCCAAGTATATTTGTACAGGTAGTTTTTCATTGTCGCTCTGATCTTTGTCTTGACACATTAATATAACAGTGACACTAGGTATGCAGCTATTCTGGAGATATACCTCCATAGCATCATTTGTTTTGGCAACGGTGTGACATTCTTTTATATTGCTGTTTTGTGATTTTAGTTTCTTAGGCCTCAATGGTTTTTTGGTTAAGGACCACAGCACTCCATTCACCCCATCTATGAGAGGAGACAATCTTTTCAGGCAATCTGTCCCCATCAGAAATGGAATTTCACAAATAGATGTGATCAATACCTCTTGTTTCATTCTGTGCTTTCCTATTTTTATGTCAACCTCAGTTACACCTATGATGGGCACCTCCTCCCCATTAAAGTTATGCACTGGGCCTTGATTTGCCTTCACTGTGATCTGACTCTGTGGAGGCCTCCCTTCATTGATACTCTTTACCAGCTCCTTGGACATAATTGTGGCCTGTGCGCCAGTGTCAATCATAGCAAAGGTGTGGCATTTTTCTTCTACAGTGATGGGTGCATAATATCTGTCCTCAACTTCCTCTAATACACATAAGAAATGTGAATTCTTACTGATTTCAGGGCTCACCTTTCTCAGGTCTTTTTCACTTTTGGCTAAGCACATTGGTAAATGAAAAGACATTTTTCCCTCCTTTTTACCCATTTCTGTGCGAGATATTTTATTCATTTCTCCATGTTCAGAGGTTTTTTGGAGTGTGGCCACCGTTCGCCCATCCATCTGGGTAACATCAGAGGCCACATTACAACCTTCCAACTGAACATGTGTAACAACATCATTCAGCAATTTGTCATTTTTTAATTCTGTGCATTTGTGATCATTTAGTGTAATACCAGCCCTTTCAGCCTCTTCAAAAATATGTGGCTCAAAGAATTTTTCAGGTGATTGACTTGTACCCTCCTTGTGAGTATTTCCTTTTTCTGTCTGTGTTTGGTCATTGTTTTGCTTGCCCAGGGAAGGAGCTATGGCATCCCCACTTACTCCCTGTTCACTGGTATTCCCCATGCATGAGTCATTTTTCTTAAATCTGTCCCTTTGTTCTTTTGGAATTCCTAATGTTTCTTTTTCATTTGTGCAAATCTTTACTGTTTTATTTAGCTCTAAGTTAAACCGTACCTCTTTTTTAGAAGTATTTACACTTTCTATCACAATTTCATTTACTGGTACTTTCATTTTTAATCCATTAGTCACCTCAGAGTTGTCATGCAAAATTATATCAGAGCAATCTGTCATTTTGGCACTGCAGTTATCATGAGTACTTAGTCACTTTTCGGAAGCCCCCCGGTCATTGCTATGGCCATCAGCCCCCTCTTTGGAAGGTTGTTTTTGCGCTGTATAGAGCTTTCCTATTTGCTCAGCTAACATTTTCACTTGGGCCTCAAGGCATTGGAACCTTTCCACCTCTCTAGGATCCTCTTTCTGTGGCCTAGGTCGATATTGGTTGTTTTCCCCCTGATTGGATCTATTCTGATACCTCTCAGGTGATTGATACCGGTTGGGATGGTTTCTGAACTCTTGATTCATTTGTGGAGGGGAGCGGGTTGCACCCATCCTTTGATTATAGTCCCTTGGTGGGGAATCATCGTACTGGCGTGGACTGTAGTTCACGTTTTGCCTCATGTCCTGTCTCTCAGATTGTAGGTACTGGCCCCTATGTTGATTTCCATTATCAGTAAATCGATCCACATATCGGGGCCTATCCTGATTACCATATATCATGGTGCTGGGATCAAATCTGCTCTGTGTCCCCAATGACTGGTAGGGACCATCATTTCTTTGATCTTGATTTTGTCTCTGGTTATTGTTCATACCTGCCATATCAGACCGGTATCTTACCCGGGGTCTATCTCCTAAATATCTAGGGCTGATGTAGCTCTCTCTATTACTAGGATCATGTGATTGGAACATTGGTACAGGAAATGGCGATCTTTGTTGATTACCCCTTTGTTCAGGTGTCACATTATTTTTACCTTGGCTTTGAGCAGACTCAAGGGACATTTTGGCTGACCTGATTTCCATTACTGTGGCTGAGGGTTCTTTAGATTTAGGCCTAGTATCTTTCATTTTATCACTTTCTCTACCCTGACAATAGAGTACCTCATATAGCTTGGTGCTTTGATGTACAATCCATTCAAGGGACTTGTCACGGTCAAATTCACGGACCAATTGGGATATGATGTCTTTCTGTAGCCCATAGAAGTATGCGGTTTTAAACTCATTGGAATTTGAGTCAAAAGATACATCAAAGCGAGAGAATGCTCTTTTTAAGTCTTGTAAAAATTGGCGAGGTGATGTATTAGGTCCAGCAGTAATAGTGTACGCGACTTTCTTTGCCTCCTGCAATGACTGAAAAGGAGAAAAATGACGCCTAATTTCTTTTTCAAACTCCAGCCATGTCATATTTTGCTGTTCATTTAATCCCCTTATGATGCTGGCCGTCGGGGCATCTAAAGTTAAATGAAAATATTGTCTGTACTGTTCCTTAGGTATCTGGAGTGCTTTAAAAATGTCATGCACCGCTTCTAAGTGATCCTCAATGCAGCATTCACCTCCCTTTTTAAATGGTTTGATCAGGGCTTTAATGGATTTCATTATTTTTATGGGGCTACTTGTTGCAATGCATGGAATTGCACTATTTTGTGATTCAATCCTGTTTTCAGGTGTATGAGGTTGGTGGCTGCCCCCAATGGGAGTATCAAATCCCCCAAGGGCGCTGCAACCAAGTTCAGTCACCGGCCCTGTCACTGGTGCACTAGCTCTTTGGGCAGAGCTAGAATTCACCTCCACTCCATTGAATGTGGTACCCTGCCGCCTCTCTTGGGACCTGGGAATGCACATTTGCTGTTCTAAGTCCTTACACTTTTTAAGGAGTCTGTTGGCTTCATCATGCAAATAATTATTTTCATCACTCATTTTATTAATCGCCTCCTGCATATCGCACATTTGCATTTGGCATTCATTGAACTCTTTATTTCTCTTGTCTCTTTCTTGAATCATTTTAATCATTTCTTGTTCTACACTCTGGAGATCACCTTCTTTTTCGCAACGTTCTTTTTGTAAAATCTGCATTTCTGAAACAACCTCATCTTTATCCTGCCTAATGTGATCCACTAAGGCTTTTAAGTGTGTCAATTCTTGCTCACTATCTTCAAATTGTTTCTTGCTTTTGGATAACTGAGTATCAAAGTCTCTGCATTTTAATTGCATGTCTTTTTGGCATACATCCAATTCTGCTCTCAACATTTCCTGATTTTTACTTGCCCCATCTAATTCAGTCTTTAACCTGTTAATTAGCTGAGTATCATTCTCTTGCATTCGCAGGGACTTGTTTAAAATAAACCATATTTTGCCGCATAGCCGTATTAAACAGTCTTTCTCTGCATTTTTATCGGCTGCATTCAATAATCTTGTAAGGCAGACCTGAATTATGCTGCCTTCTGCAAAAATATTGTCTAGTTTTTCTTTCTGCACCTCACTCTGAATGCGGTTACTCCATTCTAACGTGGTATTCGAAGACCAATTCCCATGTGCAAATAACTTTGCCTCTAAATATTGCACTAGATCTGAGAATGTGGTTTCCCTTTGTGACATTCTGAAATTCGTTTTTAGTGGCACACTGCTATTATAAAATGGGTTCCCTTTAATGTGCAAATGGCAGTGTGAGACACGCTTGCCACGCCCAGTAGGTACTCTGTGATCACTTTCCCGGCCTGCAACGCACCATAAATATGTAGGGTATTTTGTGGAGATTTGGGGCCTGACGGTATTTTATTACCGCCGGAAAATAACTTAGCAATAATCACTCTTTGTATTCAGATTTGGCCATGTGCAACAATAATACAATGGGCATGCATTATTTCAGCACCCAGACCTGCATATTTGGTATACGCGGTTGGTGGTATTTTGGTGAGCATAATTCCCTTGTTTTATTTGTGGCCCCAATGTCCAGAATCCCTTATCTTCGCTTAGATTTTTCGTGTGATCACTATAGAGACCTCAGACCTGCATTCTAGTGATACCACATTTTCCAGTGATAGTGTTGGTGCGCCACCATGGGCAAACTCACTGACTTATTTACGACAGAGAGCTATATGTGGTAGTCTTGTGGTAATTTCCACTACCTTATATACGGTAGGGAGCTATGTTCAGAGAGTCTCTCTTCCCGTTGGCTCATATACCTCCAACAAGCTATACTACAGTCACTCACAATTATTCATACTGATTCTGACATGCACACATCTGTCTTAAAATGACCATTGCACTGTTTAAAAATCTCCCCACATCATCAGCATTGTAATGATAAATAGTAAGTACACCATCCGTCTGTTTTCAAATATTTTTCTGTATTATAAAAGTTGTATTTAACACGATCTCATTCTTTGCAGCAATAAAATGGCACAATCAAAGCATTTTCTATGACACACTGCAATTATAGTGGCGGAGAACAGAACTTAAATTGCAACATTAGCACTTGATTAAGACACGCACGGGACTTTCATTTTTCTACACTGACTGCATATTTTCGTGCACACACACAGCTCCCCCAGTTAGGTAATTACCTTATCTGTTCAGAGGCTTCTCTCTGTGAATGTGGCTCTCTTGGATTAACTCCAGCAAAAAGGAACGCTTGCCTTCTCAAGCCGGGGTCATTGCCTGGAATTCTCAGCTTTTTCAGATAGGACTGCCTCAGCCAGTGGACAGGTTTTTCTTTCAGCTCTCCCCAATGTCGACTGCAGCAGGACACTGGAATCTGCATTCAGTCAGGACCCCACAGCCAGGTCTTCTCCCCAGTAGTGCAGAAAGATGTCTGCCTGTCTTTTTCCCTGCTACTGCCCACTAAAACTTTCCTCTCAGCCCTCTTTATGACGTGTCCCAATGAAATCCATCATCTCTCATCCTCCTACTCTTCAACAATAGCTTCGCTTATACATTTGCAATTGTTGCAAATCTGACTTCCTCCTTCCTGCAGTTACTGTGCACAACAACACGGATAATCAGGCAGAGAAGAGGAGAAAAAAAAATCTGCACACTCATTTAAATGGTTTTCAGAGTATGCCTAATTCTGCAGTAGAGAACACATTTTATTAGTGGGTTATATTAAAATAAGGTTTTATTAGTCAGGTTAATGGTTAATAGGTTAGCTGTTAATTTTCAAATGTGTCTCTAGCAATATAGGCATTTCAGGTGAAAAATCGTGTGCATTTTTAAATGAACACGTGTGCTTTTAACTGTAAAAATAGATTTGCATCTTATATGTTAAAATCGTTTTTTACTGAATAGTCTGTCTTTCCTTGTTAATCTGCTAACCCATATAGCAATGCACCGCACCCTTGTGGTGGTGGTGCTGCAAAAAAATTGTGCTACTTGTGCAGTATTGCTGTACTGTGTACTGTAACACGCCAAATATCCTTACAGGAGGAGCCTCAGAGAAGAAAATGGGATCTTCTTGTTTCATGCTTACTGTTTGCCTACCGAGAGGTACCACAGGAGGGTGTTGGCTTCAGCCCCTTCGAACTTCTGTTCGGTCATCTCGTACGGGGACCTTTAGCCATCGTCAAAGAGGGATGGGAGATGCCCACTCCCCCTGTTACTACCAATGTAGTTGATTATGTGCTAGGGCTCAGAAAACGGATGGTACTTCTGATGGGCTTGGCTAGTGATAAATTGAAGGCAGGACAAGCGCTGGTGAAACCTTGGTACGACCAGAAAGCTTCCCTCATCAACTTTACACTTGGTCAGCAAGTCCTGATCATGAATCCCATAAGGCCTCGAGCTTTACCGGACAAATGGTCAGGCCCTTACCCAGTGGTGGAGCCCCTGGGTGAGGTTAACTATTCAGTGGACCTTGGAAGGCCTGGACAGGCTCCAAAAGTGTTTCACGTGAATAGGCTGAAGGCTTTCGGCCCAAGCGTCGAAATCGCAGCACTGCTACTGGCTTCAGACGTTGCGGGAGAGGAGTCTGAACCTCTCCCCGACCTGTTCCCAAGCAGTCCTTCAGATAGCTCTTTTGAGGGTGTCCGAGTGGCCCCTCACCAAAATGGACAAGGCTCAGTGGTTTACCTTGGACATGAAGTAGGTGGAGGGAGGAGACAGCCTCTACCCAGTAAAGTACAAGCAGTACAAGACTGGCCTACCCCCACTACGCAAACCCAAGTGAGAGCCTTCTTAGGACTCACGGGGTATTACCGCAATTTTGTGGCAGACTATGGCACCATAGCTGCTCCTCTGACTGCCCTCACAACTCCGAAGAAACCCAAGAAGGTAACTTGGACCGACGAGTGTGAGAAGGCCTTCAATGGCTTAAAAGACTCCTTGTGCCAGGCCCCTGTCCTTAGGGCACCTGATTATCAAAGACCTTTTATCGTGCAGACGGACGCCTCTGACACTGGGATAGGAGCTGTACTATCACAAGTAGATGAGAAGGGTAAGGAACACCCTATCGGTTTTATTAGTCGCCAGCTTAAGGACAGAGAACTCAGATGGTCCACGGTAGAGAAAGAATGTTTCTCTGTTGTGTGGCCCCTAAGGAAGCTGAGGCCCTACCTCTATGGGACCCACTTCACTGTGCAAACTGACCATAAGCCGTTAAAGTGGCTAATGAACATGAAGGGGAGAATCCAAAGTTGTTTAGGTGGTCCATAAGTCTACAAGGCTTCGACTTCACTATTGAGCATAGGCCAGGTGTCCAACATAGCAATGCTGATGGGTTGTCCAGAATGTTTAACCGACCTGAACAAGAGACTCATCCAGGGGTGGATTAGTTCCCCCTGTCCATAGTCTGGGAGGGGCGAGTGTTAGGAAAGATTTCGTAATCGTAGGCAATTTTCCTTCCATGTGGCAACCCCTAAACTTTTTGCTGTTGTTTTTCACCTTGTTCTTGACTTTGCCAGAGAAGTGCAGGCTTCTGCTGCACTCCTCTGGGCTTTCGCTCCTTTTCTTATGGGGAAACTGACATGCCCTTAAGACAGTCAGTACCGGGGAACGCTGTTTCCCGTAGTTTCTTTTATCGTGTTGCGGCTTTAGTGCAACATGACACAAGAGGGCACTGTAAGCTAAGTTACAGCTCTCTTGGGTCTCTAGCCTTCTACAGGCCCTAGATAATCGTTTAGGATTGTATTTGATCGGTGCAAGTCATTCAGGGACTGGAATGGTGGCAGCGATCGTTTTGTGTATTTTGAGCTCCTTTTGGCGTTCTGAGCACATTTTTCGCGCTGAACCCAAAATGGTGGCCTGGCTCCCAAAATGGCCAGACCACGAGGCTCCTTTGTCCTGTCCACTGACCGTCTTGCTCCCTTCACCTTCCCCAGGTCGAGCGACCCGGGGCCTTCCTTATTTGGGCATGTACTTTCCCGCGAAACACGGATGCTTTCGCAGGCTTCTACATGTCTTTTGTGTGCCTCCAGGGTGTGGGCTGGGATGTCTGGTCCCAATACACATCCTGGGTGCCAGAGAGTCTAGGGTAGTGTGAATGCCTGGGACCACCGTGGTCCGTGATTGGTCCACGTATGGTATGTGTGTTGATGAGCGGATCTCCCATTGGCTCCCCTCTGTTTTGGTGCGAAGGGAACCGTGGATAAGAGGGGGCTGGAAACACCACTACCATTTCGATCTCCTGAGTTCTCACGAACGAAGGAATACAGGAGCCAAGTATCCTGCAACCAAGAGGCTGGACCGAGGAATCGCTGGTGACCCGCTGAAGGACTCCTCCTTTGCACTGCTGTCGTCCTGTGAAACCCTTTCCTCCTTTGATCGAACCAGAAGGCCTGTACTGGTGCTTCGACCTTTGGAATAGCAGGAACAGCTATTCCCGGCGACTTCATCATCTCCTGCCAAGTAAGCCTTCGGAAGTGTCTCTGGGCCATTAAGTTGACTGACCAGCTTACAAGGGAGTCCTGCTCTGTAACCGCCGCCAGGTTGTGTTGTATCCCGAGTCCTTGCCACTCTCCCACGCTTCGTGCACTTGGCGTTCCCAGGTCTGAAGGGAGGAGTGTACATTTGGCTCGGATACACACGGCCGCTCCGTTGCCCTGCAGTGGTGACAAAACTGTGCAGGTTTCTTCGATTGGGACGTCTTTTTGCTCTACACGATGACGAGGCATTTCCCGACTCTTCTGAACCTGCCAGCTGCTGAAACTAACGTGGAGAAGCCTGGGTCTGCTTGCATCGGGGACCGGTGAGTAGTTTAGCTAGGATCTGGTCGCCCTCCTGCAGTATCCCATTGCTTTTCCCCGCTGTGTAAAAACAGCACCCTTTTGTCCGTACTCGCGCTCTGCTTCTGCTCGCTGTGGAGGCTGCGCTTGAGTCGCGGAACCTGTTCTTCTTCTGTGGTGCACTAACCCGAACTGCCTGACTTCCTCCGAAGAGCTTCTCCTTTTGCCCGTTGGCACCAGCGTGGGCAGGTACTTTGAGCACAAGGCTCCACTCTTCGCAGGGCTCGGACTTCCATCTAGTTAGGTGCCTCTGAAGGCGAACTGAGTCTAAAGCATTATCGCACTGCCTGTTTTCCTTCCCTTGCAGGTGGACTACACATTTCGTGCCTCTAATGCTTGAGACTGTCGTGTTTGTATATATATTGTGTTGATATGGTATGTGTTGGCTTAATATTGTGATATTGTGATTTTCTCGCTACGGTCGTTGTTTTAAAGGCCTTAAAATAAATGTGTTTATATTTTTGATATAACACCTGTTTGGAGTAGTTTGTAAGCGCTCTTGCTTTGTGTGCTCATTGCGGGCTTTCAGTCACCCTCACCCCTCTTGAGACCTAGTCTTGACCGCCGCGATCGCTACCTTGATTGGTCTGGCTCGTCCAGAGGTTACCCTGTTCCAAGTAATTAGGTTGGCCTTCTGAACTTCTGCGCCACCAGGACAGAGTTCAGAAATCCGTCCTAACAGGAAGGGTCTAAGGTTTGGAAGGGGAAGGATTTGGATATCACATCTCATGTTATATTACGGGTCTCAGGTTTGGTATTAGAAGCATTGAGACATCGGGTCTCAGAATTGGAATGGGAAGGAGTTGGTTATCACATCTCAAGCTATAGGAAGGGTCTCAGGATTGGAATGGGAAGGACTTGGATATCACATCTCATGCTATAGGAAGGCTCTCAGGTTTGGAAGGGGAAAGAGTTGGATATCACATTTCATGTTAGAGGTAGGATCTCAGGTTTGGTATTAGAGGCATTGATATATCACATCTCATGCTATCAGAAGGGTCTCAGGAATGGAATGGGAAGGAGTTGGATATCACATCTCATGCTAAAGGGAGGGTCTCAGGTTTGGAAGGGGAAGGATTTGGATATCAATCTCATGTTATAGGAAGGATCTCAGGTTTGGTATTAGAAGCATTGAGATATCACATCTCATGCTATCGGAAGGATCTCAGGTTTGGTATTAGAAGCATTGAGATATCACATCTCATGCTATCAGAAGGGTCTCAGGATTGGAATGGGAAGGAGTTGGATATCACATCTCATGCTAAAGGGAGGGTCTCAGGTTTGGAAGGGGAAGGATTTGGATATCACATCTCATGTTATCGGAAGGATCTCACGTTTGGTATTAGAAGTATTGAGATATCATATATCATGCTATAGGAAGGGTCTCAGGATTGGAATGGGAAAGAGTTGGATATCACATCTCATGCTATAGGGAGTGTCTCAGGATTGGAATGGGAAGGACTTAGATATCACATATCATGCTATAGGGAGGGTCTCAGTTTTGATATTAGAAGCATTGAGATATCACATCTCATGCTATCGGAAGTGTCTCGGGATTGGAATGGGAAGGAGCTGGATATCACATCTCATGCTATCGGAAGTGTCTCAGGATTGGAATGGGAAGGAGCTGGATATCACATCTCATGCTAAAGGAACGGTCTCAGGTTTGGAACGGGAAGGATTTGGATATCACATCTCATGTTATAGGAAGGGTCTCAGGTTTGGTATAAGCATTGAGATATCACATCTCTGCTATCGGAAGTGTCTCAGGATTGGAATGGGAAGGAGTTGGATATCCCATCTCATGTTATAGGACGGGTCTCAGGTTTGTTATTAGAATCATTGAGATATCATATTGCATGCTGTAGGAAGGGTCTAAGGGTTGGAATGGGAAGGACTTGGATATCACATCTCATGCTATAGATAGGCTCTTAGGTTTGGAAAGGGAAGGAGTTGGATTTCACATTTCATGTTAGAGGAAGGATGTCAGGTTTGGTATTAGAAGCATTGAGATATCACATCTCATGCTGTAGGAAGGGTCTCAGGATTGGAATGGGAAGTAGTTGGATATCACATCTCATGCTATAGGAAGGATCTCAGGTTTGGTATTAGAGGCATTGATATATCACATCTCATGCTATCAGAAGGGTCTCAGGAATGGAATGGGAAGGAGTTGGATATCACATCTCATGCTAAAGGGAGGGTCTCAGGTTTGGAAGGGGAAGGATTTGGATATCACATCTCATGTTATAGGAAGGATCTCAGGTTTGGTATTAGAAGCATTGAGATATCACATCTCATGCTATCGGAAGGATCTCAGGTTTGGTATTAGAAGCATTGAGATATCACATCTCATGCTATCAGAAGGGTCTCAGGATTGGAATGGGAAGGAGTTGGATATCACATCTCATGCTAAAGGGAGGGTCTCAGGTTTGGAAGGGGAAGGATTTGGATATCACATCTCATGTTATCGGAAGGATCTCACGTTTGGTATTAGAAGTATTGAGATATCATATATCATGCTATAGGAAGGGTCTCAGGATTGGAATGGGAAAGAGTTGGATATCACATCTCATGCTATAGGGAGTGTCTCAGGATTGGAATGGGAAGGACTTAGATATCACATATCATGCTATAGGGAGGGTCTCAGTTTTGATATTAGAAGCATTGAGATATCACATCTCATGCTATCGGAAGTGTCTCAGGATTGGAATGGGAAGGAGCTGGATATCACATCTCATGCTATCGGAAGTGTCTCAGGATTGGAATGGGAAGGAGCTGGATATCACATCTCATGCTAAAGGAACGGTCTCAGGTTTGGAACGGGAAGGATTTGGATATCACATCTCATGTTATAGGAAGAGTCTCAGGTTTGGTATAAGCATTGAGATATCACATCTCTGCTATCGGAAGTGTCTCAGGATTGGAATGGGAAGGAGTTGGATATCCCATCTCATGTTATAGGACGGGTCTCAGGTTTGTTATTAGAATCATTGAGATATCATATTGCATGCTGTAGGAAGGGTCTAAGGGTTGGAATGGGAAGGACTTGGATATCACATCTCATGCTATAGATAGGCTCTTAGGTTTGGAAAGGGAAGGAGTTGGATATCACATTTCATGTTAGAGGAAGGATCTCAGGTTTGGTATTAGAAGCATTGAGATATCACATCTCATGCTATAGGACGGGTCTCAGGATTGGAATGGAAGGAGTTGGATATCACATCTCATGTTATAGGAAGGATCTCAGGTTTGGTATTAGAAGCATTGAGACATCACATCTCATGCTATAGGAAGGGTCTCAGGGTTGGAATGGGAAGGAGTTGGATATCACATCTCATCCAATAGGAAGGGTCTCAGGTTTGGAATGGGAAGGAATTGGATATCACATCTCATGTTATAGGAAGGATCTCAGGTTTTGTATTAGAAGCATTGAGATATCACATCTCATGCTATAGGAAGGGTCTCAGGATTGGAATGTGAAGGATTTGGATATCACATCTCATGCTAAAGGAAGGGTCTCAGGTTTGGTAGAAGCATTGAGATATCATGTCTCTGCTATCGGAAGGGTCTCAGGATTGGATTGGGAAGGAGTTGGATATCCCTTCTCATGCTATAGGAAGGGTCTCAGGATTTGAATGGCAAGGAGTTGGATATCACATCTCATGCCATAGGAAGGGTCTCAGGTTTGGTATAAGCATTGAGATATCACATCTCTGCTATCGGAAGGGTCTCAGGATTGGATTGGGAAGGAGTTGGATATTACTTTCTTGCTATAGGAAGGGTCTCATGTTTGGAATGGGAAGGAGTTGGATATCACATATGCTATAGTTAGTGTCTCAGGTTTGGAACGGGAAGGAGTTGGATATCACATCTCATGTTATAGGAAGGGTCTCAGGTTTGGCATAAGCATTGAGATATCACATCTCTGCTATCGGAAGCGGCTCAGGATTGGAATGGGAAGGAGTTGGATATCCCATCTCATGTTATAGTAAGAGTCTCTGGTTTGGTATTAGAATCATTGAGATATCACATCGCATGCTGTAGGAAGGGTCTAAGGATTGGAATGGGATGGATTTGGATATCACATCTCATGCTATAGGTTGGCTCTCAGGTTTGGTATAAGCATTGAGATATCACATCTCATGCTATAGGAAGGGTCTCAGGATTGGAATGGGAAGGATTTGGATATCACATCTCATGCTATAGGAAGGGTCTCAGATTTGGTATAAGCATTGAGATATCACATCTCATGCTAAAGGAAGGGTCTCAGGATTGGAATGGGAAGGAGTTGTATATGACATCTCAGGCCATAGGAAGGGTCTCAGGTTTGGTATAAGCATTGAGATATCACATCTCTGCTATCGGAAGGGTCTCAGGATTGGAATGGGAAGGAGTTGGATATCCCATCTCATGTTATGGGAAGGGTCTCAGGTTTGGTATTAGAAGCATAGAGATATCACATTTCATGCTATAGGAAGGGTCTCAGGATTGGAATGGGAAGGACTTGGATGTCACATCTCATGCTATAGGGAGGGTCTCAAGTTTGATATTAGAAGCATTGAGATAAAAAATCTCATGATATCGGAAGGGTCTCAGGATTGGAATGGGAAGGAGTTGGATACCACATCTCATGATAAAGGAAGGGTCTAAGGTTTGGAAGGGGATGGATTTGGATATCACATCTCATGTTATAGGACGGGTCTCAGGTTTGGTATTAGAAGCATTGAGATATCAAGTCTCATGGTATAAGAAGGGTCTCAGAATTGGAATGGGAAGAAGTTGGATATCACACCTCAAGCTATAGGAAGGGTCTCAGGATTGGAATGGGAAGGAGTTTGATATCACATCTCATGCCATAGTATGGGTCTCAGGTTTGGTAGAAGCATTGGGATATCACATCTCATGCTATCGGAAGGGTATCAGTATTGGATTTGGAAGAAGTTGGATATCCCATCTCATGCTATAGGAAGGGTCTCAGGTTGGAATGGGAAGGAGTTGGATATCACATTTCATGTTATAGGAAGGGTCTCAGGATTGGAATGGGAAGGACATGGATATCATATCTCATGCTATAGGACGGGTCTCAGGTTTGTTATTAGAATCATTGAGATATCATATTGCATGCTGTAGGAAGGGTCTAAGGATTGGAATGGGAAGGACTTGGATATCACATCTCATGCTATAGATAGGCTCTTAGGTTTGGAAAGGGAAGGAGTTGGATATCACATTTCATGTTAGAGGAAGGATCTCAGGTTTGGTATTAGAAGCATTGAGATATCACATCTCATGCTATAGGAAGGGTCTCAGGATTGGAATGGGAAGTAGTTGGATATCACATCTCATGCTATAGGAAGGGTCTCAGGTTTGGTATAAGCATTGAGATATCACATCTCATGCTATAGGACGGGTCTCAGGATTGGAATGGAAGGAGTTGGATATCACATCTCATGTTATAGGAAGGATCTCAGGTTTGGTATTAGAAGCATTGAGACATCACATCTCATGCTATAGGAAGGGTCTCAGGTTTGGAATGGGAAGGAATTGGATATCACATCTCATGTTATAGGAAGGATCTCAGGTTTGGTATTAGAAGCATTGAGATATCACATCTCATGCTATAGGAAGGGTCTCAGGATTGGAATGTGAAGGATTTGGATATCACATCTCATGCTAAAGGAAGGGTCTCAGGTTTGGTAGAAGCATTGAGATATCACGTCTCTGCTATCGGAAGGGTCTCAGGATTGGATTGGGAAGGAGTTGGATATCCCTTCTCATGCTATAGGAAGGGTCTCAGGATTTGAATGGCAAGGAGTTGGATATCACATCTCATGCCATAGGAAGGGTCTCAGGTTTGGTATAAGCATTGAGATATCACATCTCTGCTATCGGAAGGGTCTCAGGATTGGAATGGGAAGGAGTTGGATATTCCCATCTCATGTTATAGGAAGGGTCTCAGGTTTGGTATTAGAAGCATTGAGATATCACATCTCATGCTATAGGAAGGGTCTCAGGATTGGAATGGGAAGGACTTGGATATCACATCTCATGCTATAGGGAGGGTCTCAAGTTTGATATTAGAAGCTTTGAGATATCACATCTCATGATATCGGAAGGGTCTCAGGATTGGAATGGGAAGGAGTTGGATATCACATCTCATGATAAAGGAAGGGTCTAAGGTTTGGAAGGGGAAGGATTTGGATATCACATCTCATGTTATATTACGGGTCTCAGGTTTGGTATTAGAAGCATTGAGATATCAAGTCTCAGAGTATAGGAAGGGTCTCAGAATTGGAATGGGAAGGAGTTGGATATCACATCTCAAGCTATAGGAAGGGTCTCAGGATTGGAATGGGAAGGACTTGGATATCACATCTCATGCTATAGGAAGGCTCTCAGGTTTGGAAGGGGAAAGAGTTGGATATCACATTTCATATTAGAGGTAGGATCTCAGGTTTGGTATTAGAGGCATTGAGATATCACATCTCATGCTATCAGAAGGGTCTCAGGAATGGAATGGGAAGGAGTTGGATATCACATCTCATGCTAAAGGGAGGGTCTCAGGTTTGGAAGGGGAAGGATTTGGATATCACATCTCATGTTATAGGAAGGATCTCAGGTTTGGTATTAGAAGCATTGAGATATCTCATCTCATGCTATCGGAAGAATCTCAGGTTTGGTATTAGAAGCATTGAGATATCACATCTCATGCTATCAGAAGGGTCTCAGGATTGGAATGGGAAGGAGTTGGATATCACATCTCATGCTAAAGGGAGGGTCTCAGGTTTGGAAGGGGAAGGATTTGGATATCACATCTCATGTTATCGGAAGGATCTCACGTTTGGTATTAGAAGTATTGAGATATCATATCTCATGCTATAGGAAGGGTCTCAGGATTGGAATGGGAAAGAGTTGGATATCACATCTCATGCTATAGGGAGTGTCTCAGGATTGGAATGGGAAGGACTTAGATATCACATATCATGCTATAGGGAGGGTCTCCGTTTTGATATTAGAAGCATTGAGATATCACATCTCATGCTATCGGAAATGTCTCAGGTTTGGAAGGGGAAAGAGTTGGATATCACATTTCATATTAGAGGTAGGATCTCAGGTTTGGTATTAGAGGCATTGAGATATCACATCTTATGCTATCAGAAGGGTCTCAGGAATGGAATGGGAAGGAGTTGGATATCACATCTCATGCTAAAGGGAGGGTCTCAGGTTTGGAAGGGGAAGGATTTGGATATCACATCTCATGTTATAGGAAGGATCTCAGGTTTGGTATTAGAAGCATTGAGATATCTCATCTCATGCTATCGGAAGAATCTCAGGTTTGGTATTAGAAGCATTGAGATATCACATCTCATGCTATCAGAAGGGTCTCAGGATTGGAATGGGAAGGAGTTGGATATCACATCTCATGCTAAAGGGAGGGTCTCAGGTTTGGAAGGGGAAGGATTTGGATATCACATCTCATGTTATCGGAAGGATCTCACGTTTGGTATTAGAAGTATTGAGATATCATATCTCATGCTATAGGAAGGGTCTCAGGATTGGAATGGGAAAGAGTTGGATATCACATCTCATGCTATAGGGAGTGTCTCAGGATTGGAATGGGAAGGACTTAGATATCACATATCATGCTATAGGGAGGGTCTCAGTTTTGATATTAGAAGCATTGAGATATCACATCTCATGCTATCGGAAATGTCTCAGGATTGGAATGGGAAGGAGCTGGATATCACATCTCATGCTAAAGGAAGGGTCTCAGGTTTGGAATGGGAAGGAGTTGGATATCCCATCTCATGTTATAGGACGGGTCTCAGGTTTGTTATTAGAATCATTGAGATATCATATTGCATGCTGTAGGAATGGTCTAAGGGTTGGAATGGGAAGGACTTGGATATCACATCTCATGCTATAGATAGGCTCTTAGGTTTGGAAAGGGAAGGAGTTGGATATCACATTTCATGTTAGAGGAAGGATCTCAGGTTTGGTATTAGAAGCATTGAGATATCACATCTCATGCTATAGGAAGGGTCTCAGGATTGGAATGGGAAGTAGTTGAATATCACATCTCATGCTATAGGAAGGGTCTCAGGTTTGGTATAAGCATTGAGATATCACATCTCATGCTATAGGACGGGTCTCAGGATTGGAATGGAAGGAGTTGGATATCACATCTCATGTTATAGGAAGGATCTCAGGTTTGGTATTAGAAGCATTGAGACATCACATCTCATGCTATAGGAAGTGTCTCAGGGTTGGAATGGGAAGGAGTTGGATATCACATCTCATCCAATAGGAAGGGTCTCAGGTTTGGAATGGGAAGGAATTGGATATCACATTTCATGTTATAGGAAGGATCTCAGGTTTGGTATTAGAAGCATTGAGATATCACATCTCATGCTATAGGAAGGGTCTCAGGATTGGAATGTGAAGGATTTGGATATCACATCTCATGCTAAAGGAAGGGTCTCAGGTTTGGTAGAAGCATTGAAATATCACGTCTCTGCTATCAGAAGGGTCTCAGGATTGGATTGGGAAGGAGTTGGATATCCCTTCTCATGCTATAGGAAGGGTCTCAGGATTTGAATGGCAAGGAGTTGGATATCACATCTCATGCCATAGGAAGGGCCTCAGGTTTGGTATAAGCATTGAGATATCACATCTCTACTATCGGAAGGGTCTCAGGATTGGATTGGGAAGGAGTTGGATATCCCTTCTCATGCTATAGGAAGTGTCTCAGGTTGGAATGGGAAGGAGTTGGATATCACATCTCATGTTATAGGAAGGGTCTCAGGATTGGAATGGGAAGGATTTTGATATCACATCTCTTGCTATAGGAAGGGTCTCAGGATTTGAATGGCAAGAAGTTGGATATCACATCTCATGCCATAGGAAGGGTCTCAGGTTTGGTATAAGCATTGAGATATCACATCTCTACTATCGGAAGGGTCTCAGGATTGGATTGGGAAGGAGTTGGATATCCCTTCTCATGCTATAGGAAGTGTCTCAGGTTGGAATGGGAAGGAGTTGGATATCACATCTCATGTTATAGGACGGGTCTCAGGATTGGAATGGAAGGAGTTGGATATCACATCTCATGTTATAGGGAGTGTCTCAGGATTGGAATGGGAAGGACTTAGATATCACATATCATGCTATAGGGAGGGTCTCAGTTTTGATATTAGAAGCATTGAGATATCACATCTCATGCTATCGGAAGTGTCTCAGGATTGGAATGGGAAGGAGCTGGATATCACATCTCATGCTATCGGAAGTGTCTCAGGATTGGAATGGGAAGGAGCTGGATATCACATCTCATGCTAAAGGAACGGTCTCAGGTTTGGAACGGGAAGGATTTGGATATCACATCTCATGTTATAGGAAGAGTCTCAGGTTTGGTATAAGCATTGAGATATCACATCTCTGCTATCGGAAGTGTCTCAGGATTGGAATGGGAAGGAGTTGGATATCCCATCTCATGTTATAGGACGGGTCTCAGGTTTGTTATTAGAATCATTGAGATATCATATTGCATGCTGTAGGAAGGGTCTAAGGGTTGGAATGGGAAGGACTTGGATATCACATCTCATGCTATAGATAGGCTCTTAGGTTTGGAAAGGGAAGGAGTTGGATATCACATTTCATGTTAGAGGAAGGATCTCAGGTTTGGTATTAGAAGCATTGAGATATCACATCTCATGCTATAGGACGGGTCTCAGGATTGGAATGGAAGGAGTTGGATATCACATCTCATGTTATAGGAAGGATCTCAGGTTTGGTATTAGAAGCATTGAGACATCACATCTCATGCTATAGGAAGGGTCTCAGGGTTGGAATGGGAAGGAGTTGGATATCACATCTCATCCAATAGGAAGGGTCTCAGGTTTGGAATGGGAAGGAATTGGATATCACATCTCATGTTATAGGAAGGATCTCAGGTTTTGTATTAGAAGCATTGAGATATCACATCTCATGCTATAGGAAGGGTCTCAGGATTGGAATGTGAAGGATTTGGATATCACATCTCATGCTAAAGGAAGGGTCTCAGGTTTGGTAGAAGCATTGAGATATCATGTCTCTGCTATCGGAAGGGTCTCAGGATTGGATTGGGAAGGAGTTGGATATCCCTTCTCATGCTATAGGAAGGGTCTCAGGATTTGAATGGCAAGGAGTTGGATATCACATCTCATGCCATAGGAAGGGTCTCAGGTTTGGTATAAGCATTGAGATATCACATCTCTGCTATCGGAAGGGTCTCAGGATTGGATTGGGAAGGAGTTGGATATTACTTTCTTGCTATAGGAAGGGTCTCATGTTTGGAATGGGAAGGAGTTGGATATCACATATGCTATAGTTAGTGTCTCAGGTTTGGAACGGGAAGGAGTTGGATATCACATCTCATGTTATAGGAAGGGTCTCAGGTTTGGCATAAGCATTGAGATATCACATCTCTGCTATCGGAAGCGGCTCAGGATTGGAATGGGAAGGAGTTGGATATCCCATCTCATGTTATAGTAAGAGTCTCTGGTTTGGTATTAGAATCATTGAGATATCACATCGCATGCTGTAGGAAGGGTCTAAGGATTGGAATGGGATGGATTTGGATATCACATCTCATGCTATAGGTAGGCTCTCAGGTTTGGTATAAGCATTGAGATATCACATCTCATGCTATAGGAAGGGTCTCAGGATTGGAATGGGAAGGATTTGGATATCACATCTCATGCTATAGGAAGGGTCTCAGATTTGGTATAAGCATTGAGATATCACATCTCATGCTAAAGGAAGGGTCTCAGGATTGGAATGGGAAGGAGTTGTATATGACATCTCAGGCCATAGGAAGGGTCTCAGGTTTGGTATAAGCATTGAGATATCACATCTCTGCTATCGGAAGGGTCTCAGGATTGGAATGGGAAGGAGTTGGATATCCCATCTCATGTTATGGGAAGGGTCTCAGGTTTGGTATTAGAAGCATAGAGATATCACATTTCATGCTATAGGAAGGGTCTCAGGATTGGAATGGGAAGGACTTGGATGTCACATCTCATGCTATAGGGAGGGTCTCAAGTTTGATATTAGAAGCATTGAGATAAAAAATCTCATGATATCGGAAGGGTCTCAAGATTGGAATGGGAAGGAGTTGGATACCACATCTCATGATAAAGGAAGGGTCTAAGGTTTGGAAGGGGATGGATTTGGATATCACATCTCATGTTATAGGACGGGTCTCAGGTTTGGTATTAGAAGCATTGAGATATCAAGTCTCATGGTATAAGAAGGGTCTCAGAATTGGAATGGGAAGAAGTTGGATATCACACCTCAAGCTATAGGAAGGGTCTCAGGATTGGAATGGGAAGGAGTTTGATATCACATCTCATGCCATAGTATGGGTCTCAGGTTTGGTAGAAGCATTGGGATATCACATCTCATGCTATCGGAAGGGTATCAGTATTGGATTTGGAAGAAGTTGGATATCCCATCTCATGCTATAGGAAGGGTCTCAGGTTGGAATGGGAAGGAGTTGGATATCACATTTCATGTTATAGGAAGGGTCTCAGGATTGGAATGGGAAGGACATGGATATCATATCTCATGCTATAGGACGGGTCTCAGGTTTGTTATTAGAATCATTGAGATATCATATTGCATGCTGTAGGAAGGGTCTAAGGATTGGAATGGGAAGGACTTGGATATCACATCTCATGCTATAGATAGGCTCTTAGGTTTGGAAAGGGAAGGAGTTGGATATCACATTTCATGTTAGAGGAAGGATCTCAGGTTTGGTATTAGAAGCATTGAGATATCACATCTCATGCTATAGGAAGGGTCTCAGGATTGGAATGGGAAGTAGTTGGATATCACATCTCATGCTATAGGAAGGGTCTCAGGTTTGGTATAAGCATTGAGATATCACATCTCATGCTATAGGACGGGTCTCAGGATTGGAATGGAAGGAGTTGGATATCACATCTCATGTTATAGGAAGGATCTCAGGTTTGGTATTAGAAGCATTGAGACATCACATCTCATGCTATAGGAAGGGTCTCAGGTTTGGAATGGGAAGGAATTGGATATCACATCTCATGTTATAGGAAGGATCTCAGGTTTGGTATTAGAAGCATTGAGATATCACATCTCATGCTATAGGAAGGGTCTCAGGATTGGAATGTGAAGGATTTGGATATCACATCTCATGCTAAAGGAAGGGTCTCAGGTTTGGTAGAAGCATTGAGATATCACGTCTCTGCTATCGGAAGGGTCTCAGGATTGGATTGGGAAGGAGTTGGATATCCCTTCTCATGCTATAGGAAGGGTCTCAGGATTTGAATGGCAAGGAGTTGGATATCACATCTCATGCCATAGGAAGGGTCTCAGGTTTGGTATAAGCATTGAGATATCACATCTCTGCTATCGGAAGGGTCTCAGGATTGGAATGGGAAGGAGTTGGATATTCCCATCTCATGTTATAGGAAGGGTCTCAGGTTTGGTATTAGAAGCATTGAGATATCACATCTCATGCTATAGGAAGGGTCTCAGGATTGGAATGGGAAGGACTTGGATATCACATCTCATGCTATAGGGAGGGTCTCAAGTTTGATATTAGAAGCTTTGAGATATCACATCTCATGATATCGGAAGGGTCTCAGGATTGGAATGGGAAGGAGTTGGATATCACATCTCATGATAAAGGAAGGGTCTAAGGTTTGGAAGGGGAAGGATTTGGATATCACATCTCATGTTATATTACGGGTCTCAGGTTTGGTATTAGAAGCATTGAGATATCAAGTCTCAGAGTATAGGAAGGGTCTCAGAATTGGAATGGGAAGGAGTTGGATATCACATCTCAAGCTATAGGAAGGGTCTCAGGATTGGAATGGGAAGGACTTGGATATCACATCTCATGCTATAGGAAGGCTCTCAGGTTTGGAAGGGGAAAGAGTTGGATATCACATTTCATATTAGAGGTAGGATCTCAGGTTTGGTATTAGAGGCATTGAGATATCACATCTCATGCTATCAGAAGGGTCTCAGGAATGGAATGGGAAGGAGTTGGATATCACATCTCATGCTAAAGGGAGGGTCTCAGGTTTGGAAGGGGAAGGATTTGGATATCACATCTCATGTTATAGGAAGGATCTCAGGTTTGGTATTAGAAGCATTGAGATATCTCATCTCATGCTATCGGAAGAATCTCAGGTTTGGTATTAGAAGCATTGAGATATCACATCTCATGCTATCAGAAGGGTCTCAGGATTGGAATGGGAAGGAGTTGGATATCACATCTCATGCTAAAGGGAGGGTCTCAGGTTTGGAAGGGGAAGGATTTGGATATCACATCTCATGTTATCGGAAGGATCTCACGTTTGGTATTAGAAGTATTGAGATATCATATCTCATGCTATAGGAAGGGTCTCAGGATTGGAATGGGAAAGAGTTGGATATCACATCTCATGCTATAGGGAGTGTCTCAGGATTGGAATGGGAAGGACTTAGATATCACATATCATGCTATAGGGAGGGTCTCCATTTTGATATTAGAAGCATTGAGATATCACATCTCATGCTATCGGAAATGTCTCAGGTTTGGAAGGGGAAAGAGTTGGATATCACATTTCATATTAGAGGTAGGATCTCAGGTTTGGTATTAGAGGCATTGAGATATCACATCTTATGCTATCAGAAGGGTCTCAGGAATGGAATGGGAAGGAGTTGGATATCACATCTCATGCTAAAGGGAGGGTCTCAGGTTTGGAAGGGGAAGGATTTGGATATCACATCTCATGTTATAGGAAGGATCTCAGGTTTGGTATTAGAAGCATTGAGATATCTCATCTCATGCTATCGGAAGAATCTCAGGTTTGGTATTAGAAGCATTGAGATATCACATCTCATGCTATCAGAAGGGTCTCAGGATTGGAATGGGAAGGAGTTGGATATCACATCTCATGCTAAAGGGAGGGTCTCAGGTTTGGAAGGGGAAGGATTTGGATATCACATCTCATGTTATCGGAAGGATCTCACGTTTGGTATTAGAAGTATTGAGATATCATATCTCATGCTATAGGAAGGGTCTCAGGATTGGAATGGGAAAGAGTTGGATATCACATCTCATGCTATAGGGAGTGTCTCAGGATTGGAATGGGAAGGACTTAGATATCACATATCATGCTATAGGGAGGGTCTCAGTTTTGATATTAGAAGCATTGAGATATCACATCTCATGCTATCGGAAATGTCTCAGGATTGGAATGGGAAGGAGCTGGATATCACATCTCATGCTAAAGGAAGGGTCTCAGGTTTGGAATGGGAAGGAGTTGGATATCCCATCTCATGTTATAGGACGGGTCTCAGGTTTGTTATTAGAATCATTGAGATATCATATTGCATGCTGTAGGAATGGTCTAAGGGTTGGAATGGGAAGGACTTGGATATCACATCTCATGCTATAGATAGGCTCTTAGGTTTGGAAAGGGAAGGAGTTGGATATCACATTTCATGTTAGAGGAAGGATCTCAGGTTTGGTATTAGAAGCATTGAGATATCACATCTCATGCTATAGGAAGGGTCTCAGGATTGGAATGGGAAGTAGTTGAATATCACATCTCATGCTATAGGAAGGGTCTCAGGTTTGGTATAAGCATTGAGATATCACATCTCATGCTATAGGACGGGTCTCAGGATTGGAATGGAAGGAGTTGGATATCACATCTCATGTTATAGGAAGGATCTCAGGTTTGGTATTAGAAGCATTGAGACATCACATCTCATGCTATAGGAAGTGTCTCAGGGTTGGAATGGGAAGGAGTTGGATATCACATCTCATCCAATAGGAAGGGTCTCAGGTTTGGAATGGGAAGGAATTGGATATCACATTTCATGTTATAGGAAGGATCTCAGGTTTGGTATTAGAAGCATTGAGATATCACATCTCATGCTATAGGAAGGGTCTCAGGATTGGAATGTGAAGGATTTGGATATCACATCTCATGCTAAAGGAAGGGTCTCAGGTTTGGTAGAAGCATTGAAATATCACGTCTCTGCTATCAGAAGGGTCTCAGGATTGGATTGGGAAGGAGTTGGATATCCCTTCTCATGCTATAGGAAGGGTCTCGGGATTTGAATGGCAAGGAGTTGGATATCACATCTCATGCCATAGGAAGGGCCTCAGGTTTGGTATAAGCATTGAGATATCACATCTCTACTATCGGAAGGGTCTCAGGATTGGATTGGGAAGGAGTTGGATATCCCTTCTCATGCTATAGGAAGTGTCTCAGGTTGGAATGGGAAGGAGTTGGATATCACATCTCATGTTATAGGAAGGGTCTCAGGATTGGAATGGGAAGGATTTTGATATCACATCTCTTGCTATAGGAAGGGTCTCAGGATTTGAATGGCAAGAAGTTGGATATCACATCTCATGCCATAGGAAGGGTCTCAGGTTTGGTATAAGCATTGAGATATCACATCTCTACTATCGGAAGGGTCTCAGGATTGGATTGGGAAGGAGTTGGATATCCCTTCTCATGCTATAGGAAGTGTCTCAGGTTGGAATGGGAAGGAGTTGGATATCACATCTCATGTTATAGGACGGGTCTCAGGATTGGAATGGAAGGAGTTGGATATCACATCTCATGTTATAGGAAGGATCTCAGGTTTGGTATTAGAAGCATTGAGACATCACATCTCATGCTATAGGAAGGGTCTCAGGGTTGGAATGGGAAGGAGTTGGATATCGCATCTCATCCAATAGGAAGGGTCTCAGGATTGGAATGGGAAGGAATTGGATATCACATCTCATGTTATAGGAAGGATCTCAGGTTTGGTATTAGAAGCATTGAGATATCACATCTCATGCTATAGGAAGGGTCTCAGGATTGGAATGTGAAGGATTTGGATATCACATCTCATGCTAAAGGAAGGGTCTCAGGTTTGGTAGAAGCATTGAGATATCACGTCTCTGCTATCGGAAGGGTCTCAGGATTGGATTGGGAAGGAGTTGGATATCCCTTCTCATGCTATAGGAAGGGTCTCAGGATTTGAATGGGAAGGAGTTGGATATCACATCTCTTGCTATAGGAAGGGTCTCAGGATTGGAATGGGTAGGAGTTGGATATTACTTTCTTGCTATAGGAAGGGTCTCATGTTTGGAATGGGAAGCAGTTGGATATCACATATGCTATAGTTAGTGTCTCAGGTTTGGAACGGGAAGGAGTTGGATATCACCATAGCTGCTCCTCTGACTGCCCTCACAACTCCGAAGAAACCCAAGAAGGTAACTTGGACCGACGAGTGTGAGAAGGCCTTCAATGGCTTAAAAGACTCCTTGTGCCAAGCGCCTGTGCTTAGGGCCCCTGATTATCAAAGACCTTTTATCGTGCAGACGGATGCCTCTGACACTGGGATAGGAGCTGTACTATCACAAGTAGATGAGAAGGGTAAGGAACACCCTATTGGTTTTATTAGTCGCCAGCTTAAGGACAGAGAGCTCAGATGGTCCACGGTAGAGAAAGAATGTTTCTCTGTTGTGTGGGCCCTAAGGAAGCTGAGGCCCTACCTCTATGGGACCCACTTCACTGTGCAGACTGACCATAAGCCGTTAAAGTGGCTAATGAACATGAAGGGGGAGAATCCAAAGTTGCTTAGGTGGTCCATAAGTCTACAAGGCTTCGACTTCACTATTGAGCATAGGCCAGGTGTCCAACATAGCAATGCTGATGGGTTGTCCAGAATGTTTAACCGACCTGAACAAGAGACTCATCCAGGGGTGGATTAGTTCCCCCTGTCCATAGTCTGGGAGGGGCGAGTGTTAGGAAAGATTTCATGATTGCAGGTAATTTTCCTTCCATGTGACAACCCCTAAACTTTTTGCTGTTGTTTTCACCTTGTTATTGACTTTGCCAGAGAAGTGCAGCCTTCTGCCGCACTCCTCTGGGCTTTCGCTCTTTTCTTACGGGGAAACTGACATGCCCTTAAGACAGTCAGTACCGGGGAACGCTGTTTCCCGTAGTTTCTTCTATCGTGTTGCGGCTTTAGTGCAACATGACACAAGAGGGCACTGTAAGCTAAGTTACAGCTCTCTTGGGTCTCTAGCCTTCTACAGACCCTAGATACTCTTTTAGGATGGTATTTGATCGGTGCAAGTCATTCAGGGACTCGAATGGTGGCAGCGATCGTTTGGTTTATTTTGAGCTCCTTTTGGCGTTCTGAGCACGTTTTTCGCACTGAACCCAAAATGGTGGCCTGGCTCCCAAAATGGCCAGACCACGAGGCTCCTTTGTCTTGTCCACTGACCGTCTTGCTCCCTTCACCTTCCCCAGGTCGGGCGACCCGGGGCCTTCCTTATTTGGGCATGTACTTTCCCGCGAAACGTGGTTGCTTTCGCGGGCTTCTACATGTCGTTTGTGTGCCTCCAGGGTGTGGGCTGGGATGTCTGGTCCCAATACACATCCTGGGTGCCAGAGAGTCTAGGGGGGTGTGAATGCCTGGGACCACCGTGGTCCGTGATTGGTCCACGTATGGTATGTGTGTTGATGAGCGGATCTCCCATTGGCTCCCCTCCGTTTTGGCGCGAAGGGAACCGTGGATAAGAGGGAGCTGGAAACACCACTACCATGTCGATCTCCTGAGTTCTCACGAATGAAGGAATACAGGAGCCAAGTATCCTGCAACCAAGAGGCTGGACCGAGGAATCGCTGGTGACCCGCTGAAGGAATCCTCCTTTGCACTGCGGTCGTCCTGTGAAGCCCTTTCCTCCTTGGATCGAACCAGAAGGCCTGTACTGGTGCTTCGACCTTTGGAATAGCAGGAACAGCTATTCCCGGCGACTTCATCCTCTCCTGCCAAGTAAGCCTTCGGAAGTGTCTCTGGGCCATCCAGTTGACTGACCAGCTTACAAGGGAGTCCTGCTCTGTAACTGCCGCCAGGTTGTGTTGTATTTCGAGTCCTTGTCACTCTCCCACGCTTCGTACACTTGGCGTTCCCAAGTCTGAAGGGAGGAGTGTACATTTGGCTTGAATACACACGGCCGCTCCGTTGTCCTGCTGCGGCAACAAAACTGTGCTGGTTTCGTCGATTGGGACGTCTTTTTGCTCTACACGACTACGAGGCGTTCCCTGCTCTTCTGAACCTGCCAGCTGCTGAAACTAACGTGGAGAAGCCTGGGTCTGCTTGCTTCGGGGACCGGTGAGTAGTTTAGCTAGGATCTGGTCGCCCTCCTGCAGTATCCCATTGCTTTTCCCTGCTGTGTAAAAACAGCCCCCTTTTGGCCGTACTCGCGCTCTGCTTCTGCCCGCTGTGGAGGCTGCGCTTGAGTTGCGGAACCTGTTCTCCTTCTGCTGTGCACTAACCCGAACTGCCTGACTTCCTCCGAAGAGCTTCCCCTTTTGCCCGTTGGCACCGGCGTGGCAGGTACTTTGAGCACAAGGCTCCACTCTTCGCAGGGCTCGGACTTCCATCTAGTTAGGTGCCTCTGAAGGCGAACTGAGTCTAAAGCGTTATCGCACTGCCTGTTTTCCTTTCCTTTCAGGGGGACTACATATTTCGTGCTTTAAACGCTTGCGACTGTGTATTTGTATATATATTGTGTTGATATGGTATGTGTTGGTTTAATATTGTGATATTGTGATTTTCTCGCTACGGTCATTATTTTAAAGGCCTTAAAATAAATGTGTATCTATTTTTCATATAACAACTGTTTGGAGTAGTTTGTAAGCGCTCTTGCTTTGTGTGCTCATTGCGGGCTTTCAGTCACCCTCACCCCTCTTGAGACCTAGTCTTGACCGCCGCGATCGCTACCTTGATTGGTCTGGCTTGTCCAGAGGTTACCCTGTTCCAAGTAATTAGGTTGGCCTTCTGAACTTCTGCGCCACCAGGACAGAGTTCAGAAATCTGTCTTAACAGAAGGGTCTCAGGATTGGATTGGGAAGGAGTTGGATATCCCTTCTCATGCTATAGGAAGGGTCTCAGGATTTGAATGGCAAGGAGTTGGATATCACATCTCATGCCATAGGAAGGGTCTCAGGTTTGGTATAAGCATTGAGATATCACATCTCTGCTATCGGAAGGGTCTCAGGGTTGGATTGGGAAGGAGTTGGATATCCCTTCTCATGCTATAGGAAGTGTCTCAGGTTGGAATGGGAAGGAGTTGGATATCACATCTCATGTTATAGGAAGGGTCTCAGGATTGGAATGGGAAGGATTTGGATATCACATCTCTTGCTATAGGAAGGGTCTCAGGATTGGAATGGGTAGGAGTTGGATATTACTTTCTTGCTATAGGAAGGGTCTCATGTTTGGAATGGGAAGGAGTTGGATATCACATATGCTATAGTTAGTGTCTCAGGTTTGGAACGGGAAGGAGTTGGATATCACATCTCATGTTATAGGAAGGGTCTCAGGTTTGGTATAAGCATTGAGATATCACATCTCTGCTATCGGAAGCGGCTCAGGATTGGAATGGGAAGGAGTTGGATATCCCATCTCATGTTATAGTAAGAGTCTCTGGTTTGGTATTAGAATCATTGAGATATCACATTGCATGCTGTAGGAAGGGTCTAGGGATTGGAATGGGATGGACTTGGATATCACATCTCATGCTATAGGTAGGCTCTCAGGTTTGGTATAAGCATTGAGATATCACATCTCATGCTATAGGAAGGGTCTCAGGATTGGAATGGGAAGGATTTGGATATCACATCTCATGCTATAGGAAGGGTCTCAGATTTGGTATAAGCATTGAGATATCACATCTCATGCTAAAGGAAGGGTCTCAGGATTGGAATGGGAAGGAGCTGTATATGACATCTCAGGCCATAGGAAGGGTCTCAGGTTTGGTATAAGCATTGAGATATCACATCTCTGCTATCGGAAGGGTCTCAGGATTGGAATGGGAAGGAGTTGGATATCCCATCTCATTTTATAGGAAGGGTCTCAGGTTTGGTATTAGAAGCATAGAGATATCACATCTCATGCTATAGGAAGGGTCTCAGGATTGGAATGGGAAGGACTTGGATGTCACATCTCATGCTATAGGGAGGGTCTCAAGTTTGATATTAGAAGCATTGAGATAACAAATCTCATGATATCGGAAGGGTCTCAGGATTGGAATGGGAAGGAATTGGATACCACATCTCAAGCTATAGGAAGGGTCTCAGGAATGGAATGGGAAGGAGTTGGATATCACATCTCATGCTAAAGGGAGGGTCTCAGGTTTGGAAGGGGAAGGATTTGGATATCACATCTCATGTTATAGGAAGGATCTCAGGTTTGGTATTAGAAGCATTGAGATATCACATCTCATGCTATCGGAAGGATCTCAGGTTTGGTATTAGAAGCATTGAGATATCACATCTCATGCTATCAGAAGGGTCTCAGGATTGGAATGGGAAGGAGTTGGATACCACATCTCATGATAAAGGAAGGGTCTAAGGTTTGGAAGGGGAAGGATTTGGATATCACATCTCATGTTATAGGACGGGTCTCAGGTTTGGTATTAGAAGCATTGAGATATCAAGTCTCATGGTATAAGAAGGGTCTCAGAATTGGAATGGGAAGGAGTTGGATATCACACCTCAAGCTATAGGAAGGGTCTCAGGATTGGAATGGAAAGGAGTTTGATATCACATCTCATGCCATAGTATGGGTCTCAGGTTTGGTAGAAGCATTGGGATATCACATCTCATGCTATCGGAAGGGTATCAGTATTGGATTTGGAAGAAGTTGGATATCCCATCTCATGCTATAGGAAGGGTCTCAGGTTGGAATGGGAAGGAGTTGGAAATCACATTTCATGTTATAGGAAGGGTCTCAGGATTGGAATGGGAAGGAGTTGGATATCGCATCTCATGATAAAGGAAGGGTCTAAGGTTTGGAAGGGGAAGGATTTGGATATCACATCTCATGTTATATTACGGGTCTCAGGTTTGGTATTAGAAGCATTGAGATATCAAGTCTCAGAGTATAGGAAGGGTCTCAGAATTGGAATGGGAAGGAGTTGGATATCACATCTCAAGCTATAGGAAGGGTCTCTGGATTGGAATGGGAAGGACCTGGATATCACATCTCATGCTATAGGAAGGCTCTCAGGTTTGGAAGGGGAAAGAGTTGGATATCACATTTCATGTTAGAGGTAGGATCTCAGGTTTGGTGTTAGAGGCATTGAGATATCACATCTCATGCTATCATAAGGGTCTCAGGAATGGAATGGGAAGGAGTTGGATATCACATCTCATGCTAAAGGGAGGGTCTCAGGTTTGGAAGGGGAAGGATTTGGATATCACATCTCATGTTATAGGAAGGATCTCAGGTTTGGTATTAGAAGCATTGAGATATCACATCTCATGCTATCGGAAGGATCTCAGGTTTGGTATTAGAAGCATTGAGATATCACATCTCATGCTATCAGAAGGGTCTCAGGATTGGAATGGGAAGGAGTTGGATACCACATCTCATGATAAAGGAAGGGTCTAAGGTTTGGCAGGGGAAGGATTTGGATATCACATCTCATGTTATAGGACGGGTCTCAGGTTTGGTATTAGAAGTATTGAGATATCAAGTCTCATGGTATAAGAAGGGTCTCAGAATTGGAATGGGAAGGAGTTGGATATCACACCTCAAGCTATAGGAAGGGTCTCAGGATTGGAATGGAAAGGAGTTTGATATCACATCTCATGCCATAGTATGGGTCTCAGGTTTGGTAGAAGCATTGGGATATCACATCTCATGCTATCGGAAGGGTATCAGTATTGGATTTGGAAGAAGTTGGATATCCCATCTCATGCTATAGGAAGGGTCTCAGGTTGGAATGGGAAGGAGTTGGATATCACATTTCATGTTATAGGAAGGGTCTCAGGATTGGAATGGGAAGGACTTGGATATCATATCTCATGCTATAGGACGGGTCTCAGGTTTGTTATTAGAATCATTGAGATATCATATTGCATGCTGTAGGAAGGGTCTAAGGATTGGAATGGGAAGGACTTGGATATCACATCTCATGCTATAGATAGGCTCTTAGGTTTGGAAAGGGAAGGAGTTGGATATCACATTTCATGTTAGAGGAAGGATCTCAGGTTTGGTATTAGAAGCATTGAGATATCACATCTCATGCTATAGGAAGGGTCTCAGGATTGGAATGGGAAGTAGTTGGATATCACATCTCATGCTATAGGAAGGGTCTCAGGTTTGGTATAAGCATTGAGATATCACATCTCATGCTATAGGACGGGTCTCAGGATTGGAATGGAAGGAGTTGGATATCACATCTCATGTTATAGGAAGGATCTCAGGTTTGGTATTAGAAGCATTGAGACATCACATCTCATGCTATAGGAAGGGTCTCAGGGTTGGAATGGGAAGGAGTTGGATATCACATCTCATCCAATAGGAAGGGTCTCAGGTTTGGAATGGGAAGGAATTGGATATCACATCTTATGTTATAGGAAGGATCTCAGGTTTGGTATTAGAAGCATTGAGATATCACATCTCATGCTATAGGAAGGGTCTCAGGATTGGAATGTGAAGGATTTGGATATCACATCTCATGCTAAAGGAAGGGTCTCAGGTTTGGTAGAAGCATTGAGATATCACGTCTCTGCTATCGGAAGGGTCTCAGGATTGGAATGGGAAGGAGTTGGATATTCCCATCTCATGTTATAGGAAGGGTCTCAGGTTTGGTATTAGAAGCATTGAGATATCACATCTCATGCTATAGGAAGTGTCTCAGGATTGGAATGGGAAGGACTTGGATATCACATCTCATGCTATAGGGAGGGTCTCAAGTTTGATATTAGAAGCTTTGAGATATCACATCTCATGATATCGGAAGGGTCTCAGGATTGGAATGGGAAGGAGTTGGATATCACATCTCATGATAAAGGAAGGGTCTAAGGTTTGGTATTAGAAGCATTGAGATATCACATCTCATGCTATAGGAAGGGTCTCAGGATTGGATTGGGAAGGAGTTGGATATCCCTTCTCATGCTATAGGAAGGGTCTCAGGATTTGAATGGCAAGGAGTTGGATATCACATCTCATGCCATAGGAAGGGTCTCAGGTTTGGTATAAGCATTGAGATATCACATCTCTGCTATCGGAAGGGTCTCAGGATTGGAATGGGAAGGAGTTGGATATTCCCATCTCATGTTATAGGAAGGGTCTCAGGTTTGGTATTAGAAGCATTGAGATATCACATCTCATGCTATAGGAAGTGTCTCAGGATTGGAATGGGAAGGACTTGGATATCACATCTCATGCTATAGGGAGGGTCTCAAGTTTGATATTAGAAGCTTTGAGATATCACATCTCATGATATCGGAAGGGTCTCAGGATTGGAATGGGAAGGAGTTGGATATCACATCTCATGATAAAGGAAGGGTCTAAGGTTTGGAAGGGGAAGGATTTGGATATCACATCTCATGTTATATTACGGGTCTCAGGTTTGGTATTAGAAGCATTGAGATATCAAGTCTCAGAGTATAGGAAGGGTCTCAGAATTGGAATGGGAAGGAGTTGGATATCACATCTCAAGCTATAGGAAGGGTCTCAGGATTGGAATGGGAAGGACTTGGATATCACATCTCATGCTATAGGAAGGCTCTCAGGTTTGGAAGGGGAAAGAGTTGGATATCACATTTCATGTTAGAGGTCTCAGGTTTGGTATTAGAGGCATTGAGATATCACATCTCATGCTATCAGAAGGGTCTCAGGAATGGAATGGGAAGGAGTTGGATATCACATCTCATGCTAAAGGGAGGGTCTCAGGTTTGGAAGGGGAAGGATTTGGATATCACATCTCATGTTATAGGAAGGATCTCAGGTTTGGTATTAGAAGCATTGAGATATCACATCTCATGCTATCGGAAGGATCTCAGGTTTGGTATTAGAAGCATTGAGATATCACATCTCATGCTATCAGAAGGGTCTCAGGATTGGAATGGGAAGGAGTTGGATATCACATCTCATGCTAAAGGGAGGGTCTCAGGTTTGGAAGGGGAAGGATTTGGATATCACATCTCATGTTATCGGAAGGATCTCACGTTTGGTATTAGAAGTATTGAGATATCATATCTCATGCTATAGGAAGGGTCTCAGGATTGGAATGGGAAAGAGTTGGATATCACATCTCATGCTATAGGGAGTGTCTCAGGATTGGAATGGGAAGGACTTAGATATCACATATCATGCTATAGGGGGGGTCTCAGTTTTGATATTAGAAGCATTGAGATATCACATCTCATGCTATCGGAAGTGTCTCAGGATTGGAATGGGAAGGAGCTGGATATCACATCTCATGCTAAAGGAAGGGTCTCAGGTTTGGAACGGGAAGGATTTGGATATCACATCTCATGTTATAGGAAGGGTCTCAGGTTTGGTATAAGCATTGAGATATCACATCTCTGCTATCGGAAGTGTCTCAGGATTGGAATGGGAAGGAGTTGGATATCCCATCTCATGTTATAGGACGGGTCTCAGGTTTGTTATTAGAATCATTGAGATATCATATTGCATGCTGTAGGAAGGGTCTAAGGGTTGGAATGGGAAGGACTTGGATATCACATCTCATGCTATAGATAGGCTCTTAGGTTTGGAAAGGGAAGGAGTTGGATATCACATTTCATGTTAGAGGAAGGATCTCAGGTTTGGTATTAGAAGCATTGAGATATCACATCTCATGCTATAGGAAGGGTCTCAGGATTGGAATGGGAAGTAGTTGGATATCACATCTCATGCTATAGGAAGGGTCTCAGGTTTGGTATAAGCATTGAGATATCACATCTAATGCTATAGGACGGGTCTCAGGATTGGAATGGAAGGAGTTGGATATCACATCTCATGTTATAGGAAGGATCTCAGGTTTGGTATTAGAAGCATTGAGACATCACATCTCATGCTATAGGAAGGGTCTCAGGGTTGGAATGGGAAGGACTTGGATATCACATCTCATGCTATAGGAAGGGTCTCAGGATTGGAATGGGAAGTAGTTGGATATCACATCTCATGCTATAGGAAGGGTCTCAGGTTTGGTATAAGCATTGAGATATCACATCTCATGCTACAGGACGGGTCTCAGGATTGGAATGGAAGGAGTTGGATATCACATCTCATGTTATAGGAAGGATCTCAGGTTTGGTATTAGAAGCATTGAGACATCACATCTCATGCTATAGGAAGGGTCTCAGGGTTGGAATGGGAAGGAGTTGGATATCACATCTCATCCAATAGGAAGGGTCTCAGGTTTGGAATGGGAAGGAATTGGATATCACATCTCATGTTATAGGAAGGATCTCAGGTTTGGTATTAGAAGCATTGAGATATCACATCTCATGCTATAGGAAGGGTCTCAGGATTGGAATGTGAAGGATTTGGATATCACATCTCATGCTAAAGGAAGGGTCTCAGGTTTGGTAGAAGCATTGAGATATCACGTCTCTGCTATCGGAAGGGTCTCAGGATTGGATTGGGAAGGAGTTGGATATCCCTTCTCATGCTATAGGAAGGGTCTCAGGATTTGAATGGCAAGGAGTTGGATATCACATCTCATGCCATAGGAAGGGTCTCAGGTTTGGTATAAGCATTGAGATATCACATCTCTGCTATCGGAAGGGTCTCAGGATTGGAATGGGAAGGAGTTGGATATTCCCATCTCATGTTATAGGAAGGGTCTCAGGTTTGGTATTAGAAGCATTGAGATATCACATCTCATGCTATAGGAAGGGTCTCAGGATTGGAATGGGAAGGACTTGGATATCACATCTCATGCTATAGGGAGGGTCTCAAGTTTGATATTAGAAGCTTTGAGATATCACATCTCATGATATCGGAAGGGTCTCAGGATTGGAATGGGAAGGAGTTGGATATCACATCTCATGATAAAGGAAGGGTCTAAGGTTTGGAAGGGGAAGGATTTGGATATCACATCTCATGTTATATTACGGGTCTCAGGTTTGGTATTAGAAGCATTGAGATATCAAGTCTCAGAGTATAGGAAGGGTCTCAGAATTGGAATGGGAAGGAGTTGGATATCACATCTCAAGCTATAGGAAGGGTCTCAGGATTGGAATGGGAAGGACTTGGATATCACATCTCATGCTATAGGAAGGCTCTCAGGTTTGGAAGGGGAAAGAGTTGGATATCACATTTCATGTTAGAGGTAGGAGCTCAGGTTTGGTATTAGAGGCATTGTGATATCACATCTCATGCTATCAGAAGGGTCTCAGGAATGGAATGGGAAGGAGTTGGATATCACATCTCATGCTAAAGGGAGGGTCTCAGGTTTGGAAGGGGAAGGATTTGGATATCACATCTCATGTTATAGGAAGGATCTCAGGTTTGGTATTAGAAGCATTGAGATATCACATCTCATGCTATCGGAAGGATCTCAGGTTTGGTATTAGAAGCATTGAGATATCACATCTCATGCTATCAGAAGGGTCTCAGGATTGGAATGGGAAGGAGTTGGATATCACATCTCATGCTAAAGGGAGGGTCTCAGGTTTGGAAGGGGAAGGATTTGGATATCACATCTCATGTTATCGGAAGGATCTCACGTTTGGTATTAGAAGTATTGAGATATCATATCTCATGCTATAGGAAGGGTCTCAGGATTGGAATGGGAAAGAGTTGGATATCACATCTCATGCTATAGGGAGTGTCTCAGGATTGGAATGGGAAGGACTTAGATATCACATATCATGCTATAGGGAGGGTCTCAGTTTTGATATTAGAAGCATTGAGATATCACATCTCATGCTATCAGAAGTGTCTCAGGATTGGAATGGGAAGGAGCTGGATATCACATCTCATGCTAAAGGAAGGGTCTCAGGTTTGGAACGGGAAGGATTTGGATATCACATCTCATGTTATAGGAAGGGTCTCAGGTTTGGTATAAGCATTGAGATATCACATCTCTGCTATCGGAAGTGTCTCAGGATTGGAATGGGAAGGAGTTGGATATCCCATCTCATGTTATAGGACGGGTCTCAGGTTTGTTATTAGAATCATTGAGATATCATATTGCATGCTGTAGGAAGGGTCTAAGGGTTGGAATGGGAAGGACTTGGATATCACATCTCATGCTATAGATATGCTCTTAGGTTTGGAAAGGGAAGGAGTTGGATATCACATTTCATGTTAGAGGAAGGATCTCAGGTTTGGTATTAGAAGCATTGAGATATCACATCTCATGCTATAGGAAGGGTCTCAGGATTGGAATGGGAAGTAGTTGGATATCACATCTCATGCTATAGGAAGGGTCTCAGGTTTGGTATAAGCATTGAGATATCACATCTAATGCTATAGGACGGGTCTCAGGATTGGAATGGAAGGAGTTGGATATCACATCTCATGTTATAGGAAGGATCTCAGGTTTGGTATTAGAAGCATTGAGACATCACATCTCATGCTATAGGAAGGGTCTCAGGGTTGGAATGGGAAGGAGTTGGATATCACCTCTCATCCAATAGGAAGGGTCTCAGGTTTGGAATGGGAAGGGATTGGATATCACATCTTATGTTATAGGAAGGATCTCAGGTTTGGTATTAGAAGCATTGAGATATCACATCTCATGCTATAGGAAGGGTCTCAGGATTGGAATGTGAAGGATTTGGATATCACATCTCATGCTAAAGGAAGGGTCTCAGGTTTGTAGAAGCATTGAGATATCACGTCTCTGCTATCGGAAGGGTCTCAGGATTGGATTGGGCAGGAGTTGGATATCCCTTCTCATGCTATAGGAAGGGTCTCAGGATTTGAATGGCAAGGAGTTGGATATCACATCTCATGCCATAGGAAGGGTCTCAGGTTTGGTATAAGCATTGAGATATCACATCTCTGCTATCGGAAGGGTCTCAGGATTGGATTGGGAAGGAGTTGGATATCCCTTCTCATGCTATAGGAAGTGTCTCAGGTTGGAATGGGAAGGAGTTGGATATCACATCTCATGTTATAGGAAGGGTCTCAGGATTGGAATGGGAAGGATTTGGATATCACATCTCTTGCTATAGGAAGGGTCTCAGGATTGGAATGGGTAGGAGTTGGATATTACTTTCTTGCTATAGGAAGGGTCTCATGTTTGGAATGGGAAGGAGTTGGATATCACATATGCTATAGTTAGTGTCTCAGGTTTGGAACGGGAAGGAGTTGGATATCACATCTCATGTTATAGGAAGGGTCTCAGGTTTGGTAAAGCATTGAGATATCACATCTCTGCTATCGGAAGCGGCTCAGGATTGGAATGGGAAGGAGTTGGATATCCCATCTCATGTTATAGTAAGAGTCTCTGGTTTAGCAGAGATGTGATATCTCAATGTTTATACCAAACCTGAGACCCTTCCTATAACATGAGATGTGATATCCAACTCCTTCCCGTTCCAAACCTGAGACCCTTCCTTTAGCATGAGATGTGATATCCAGCTCCTTCCCATTCCAATCCTGAGACACTTCCGATAGCATGAGATGTGATATCTCAATGCTTCTAATATCAAAACTGAGACCCTCCCTATAGCATGATATGTGATATCTAAGTCCTTCCCATTCCAATCCTGAGACCCTTCCTATAGCATGAGATGTGATATCTCAATGCTTCTACCAAACCTGAGACCCTTCCTTTAGCATGAGATGTGATATCCAACTCCTTCCCATTCCAATCCTGAGACCCTTCCTATAGCATGAGATGTGATATCTCAATACTTCTAATACCAAACCTGAGATCCTTCCGATAGCATGAGATGTGATATCGCAATGCTTCTAATACCAAACCTGAGATCCTTCCTATAACATGAGATGTGCTTCTAATATCAAACTTGAGACCCTCACTATAGCATGAGATGTGACATCCAAGTCCTCCCCATTCCAATCCTGAGACCCTTCCTATAGCATGAGATGTGATATCTCAATGCTTCTAATACCAAACCTGAGACCCTTCCTTTAACATGAGATGGGATATCCAACTCCTTCCCATTCCAATCCTGAGACCCTTCCGATAGCAGAGATGTGATATCTCAATGCTTATACCAATCCTGAGACCCTTCCTATGGCCTGAGATGTCATATACAACTCCTTCCCAATCCAATCCTGAGACCCTTCCTATAGCATGAGATGTGATATCTCAATGCTTATATCAAATCTGAGACCCTTCCTATAGCATGAGATGTGATATCCAACTCCTTCCCATTCCAATCCTGAGACCCTTCCTATAGCATGAGATGTGATGTCTCAATGCTTCTAATACCAAACCTGAGATCCTTCCTATAACATGAGATGTCATATCCAACTCCTTCCCATTCCAATCCTGAGACCCTTCCTATAGCATGAGATGTGATGTCTCAATGCTTCTAATACCAAACCTGAGAACCTTCCTACAGCATGCGATGTGATATCTCAATGCTTCTAATACCAAACCTGAGACCAGTCCTATAACATGAGATTGGATATCCAACTCCTTCCCCTTCCAAACCTGAGACCCTTCCTATAGCATGAGCTGTGATATCCAACTTCTTCCCATTCCAATCCTGAGACCCTTCCTATAACATGAGATGTGATGTCTCAATGCTTCTAATACCAAACCTGAGATCTTTCCTATAACATGAGATGTGATATCCAACTCCTTCCCATTCCAATCCTGAGACCCTTCCTATAGCATGAGATGTGCTATCTCAATGCTTATACCAAACCTGAGACCCTTCCTAAAGCTTGAGATGTGATATCCAACTCCTTCCCATTCCAATCATGAGACCCTTCCTATAGCATGAGATGTGATATCTCAAGGCCTCTAATACCAAACCTGAGATCCGTCCTCTAACATAAAATGTGATATCCAACTCCTTCCCCTTCCAAACCTGAGAGCCTTCCTATAGCATGAGATGGGATATCCAAATCCCTCCCATTCCAATCCTGAGACCCTTCCTATAGCATGAGATGTGATATCTCAATGCTTATATCAAACCTGAGAGCCTACCTATAGCATGAGATGTGATATCCAAGTCCATCCCATTCCAATCCTTAGACCCTTCCTACAGCATGCGATGTGATATCTCAATGATTCTAATACCAAATCAGAGACTCTTACTATAACATGAGATGGGATATCCAACTCCTTCCCATTCCAATCCTGAGCCGCTTCCGATAGCAGAGATGTGATATCTCAATGCTTATAACAAACCTGAGACCCTTCCTATAACATGAGATGTGATATCCAACTCCTTCCCGTTCCAAACCTGAGACACTAACTATAGCATATGTGATATCCAACTCCTTCCCATTCCAATCCTGAGACCCTTCCTATAACATGAGATGTGATATCCAACTCCTTCCCATTCCAACCTGAGACACTTCCTATAGCATGAGAAGGGATATCCAACTCCTTCCCAATCCAATCCTGAGACCCTTCCGATAGCAGAGATGTGATATCTCAATGCTTATACCAAACCTGAGACCCTTCCTATGGCATGAGATGTGATATCCAACTCCTTGCCATTCAAATCCTGAGACCCTTCCTATAGCATGAGAAGGGATATCCAACTCCTTCCCAATCCAATCCTGAGACCCTTCCGATAGCAGAGACGTGATATCTCAATGCTTCTACCAAACCTGAGACCCTTCCTTTAGCATGAGATGTGATATCCAAATCCTTCACATTCCAATCCTGAGACCCTTCCTATAGCATGAGATGTGATATCTCAATGTTTCTAATACCAAACCTGAGATCCTTCCTATAACATGAGATGTGATATCCAATTCCTTCCCATTCCAAACCTGAGACCCTTCCTATTGGATGAGATGTGATATCCAACTCCTTCCCTTTCCAACCCTGAGACCCTTCCTATAGCATGAGATGTGATGTCTCAATGCTTCTAATAGCAAACCTGAGATCCTTCCTATAACATGAGATGTGATATCCAACTCCTTCCATTCCAATCCTGAGACCCGTCCTATAGCATGAGATGTGATATCTCAATGCTTATACCAAACCTGAGACACTTCCTATAGCATGAGATGTGATATCCAACTACTTCCCATTCCAATCCTGAGACCCTTCCTATAGCATGAGATGTGATATCTCAATGCTTCTAATACCAAACCTGAGATCCTTCCTCTAACATGAAATGTGATATCCAACTCCTTCCCTTTCCAAACCTAAGAGCCTATCTATAGCATGAGATGGGATATCCAACTCCTTCCCATTCCAATCCTTAGACCCTTCCTACAGCATGCAATATGATATCTCAATGATTCTAATAACAAACCTGAGACCCGTCCTATAACATGAGATGGGATATCCAACACCTTCCCATTCCAATCCTGAGACATTCCCGATAGCAGAGATGTGATATCTCAATGCTTATACCAAACCTGAGACCCTTCCTATAACATGAGATGTGATATCCAACTCCTTCCCGTTCCAAACCTGAAACCCTTCCTATAGCATATGTGATATCCAACACATTCCCATTCCAAACATGAGACCCTTCCTATAGCAGGAATGTAATATCCAACTCCTTCCCATTCCAATCCTGAGACCATTCCTATAGCATGAGATGTGATATCTCAATGCTTCTAATACCAAACCTGAGATCCTTCCTATGACATGAGATGTGATATCCAACTCCTTCCCATTCCAATCCTGAGACCCTTCCGATATCATGAGATTTGTTATCTCAATGCTTCTAATATCAAACTTGAGACCCTCCCTATAGCATGAGATGTGACATCCAAGTCCTTCCCATTCCAATCCTGAGACCCTTCCTATAGCATGAGATGTGATATCTCTATGCTTCTAATACCAAACCTGAGATCCTTCCTATAACATGAGATGGGATATCCAACTCCTTCCCATTCCAATCCTGAGACCTTTCCGATAGCAGAGATGTGATATCTCAATGCTTATACCAAACCTGAGAACCTTCCTATGGCCTGAGATGTCATATACAACTCCTTCCCATTCCAATCCTGAGACCCTTCCTTTAGCATGATATGTGATATCTCAATGCTTATACCAAATCTGAGACCCTTCCTATAGCATGAGATGTGATATCCAATTCCTTCCCATTCCAATCCTGAGACCCTTCCTATAGCATGAGATGTGATATCTCAATGCTTATACCAAACCTGAGAGCCTACCTATAGCATGAGATGTGATATCCAAGTCCATCCCATTCCAATCCTTAGACCCTTCCTACAACATGCAATGTGATATCTCAATTATTCTAATACCAAACCAGAGACTCTTCCTATAACATGAGATGGGATATCCAACTCCTTCCCATTCCAATCCTGAGCCGCTTCCGATAGCAGAGATGTGATATCTCAATGCTTATACCAAACCTGAGACCCTTCCTATAACATGAGATGTGATATCCAACTCCTTCCCGTTCCAAACCTGAGACACTAACTATAGCATATGTGATATCCAACTCCTTCCCATTGCAAACATGAGACCCTTCCTATAGCAAGAAAGTAATATCCAACTCCTACCCATTCCAATCCTGAGACCCTTCCTATAGCAAGAGATGTGATATCCAAATCCTTCCCATTCCAATCCTGAGACCCTTCCTATAACATGAGATGTGATATCCAACTCCTTCCCATTCCAACCTGAGACACTTCCTATAGCATGAGAAGGGATATCCAACTCATTCCCATTCCAATCCTGAGACCCTTCCTATAACATGAGATGTGATATCCAACTCCTTCCCATTCCAACCTGAGACACTTCCTATAGCATGAGAAGGGATATCCAACTCATTCCCAATCCAAACCTGAGACCCTTCCTATGGCATGAGATGTGATATCCAACTCCTTGCCATTCAAATCCTGAGACCCTTCCTATAGCATGAGAAGGGATATCCAACTCCTTCCCAATCCAATCCTGAGACCCTTCCGATAGCAGCGACGTGATATCTCAATGCTTCTACCAAACCTGAGACCCTTCCTTTAGCATGAGATGTGATATCCAAATCCTTCACATTCCAATCCTGAGACCCTTCCTATAGCATGAGATGTGATATCTCAATGCTTCTAATACCAAACCTGAGATCCTTCCTATAACATGAGATCTGATATCCAACTCCTTCCATTCCAATCCTGAGACCCTTCCTATAGCATGAGATGTGATATCTCAATGCTTATACCAAACCTGAGACCCTTCCTATAGCATGAGATGTGATATCCAACTCCTTCCCATTCCAATCCTGAGACCCTTCCTATAGCATGAGATGTGATATCTCAATGCTTCTAATACCAAACCTGAGATCCTTCCTCTAACATGAAATGTGAGATCCAACTCCTTCCCTTTCCAAACCTAAGAGCCTATCTATAGCATGAGATGTGATATCCAAGTCCTTCACATTCCAACCCTTAGACCCTTCCTACAGCATGCAATATGATATCTCAATGATTCCAATAACAAACCTGAGACCCGTCCTATAACATGAGATGGGATATCCAACTCCTTCCTATTCCAATCCTGATACTCTTCTGATAGCATGAGATGTGATATCTCAATGCTTCTAATACCAAACCTGAGATCCTTCCGATAGCATGAGATGTGATATCTCAATGCTTCTAATACCAAACCTGAGATCCTTCCTATAACATGAGATGTGATATCCAAATCCTTCCCCTTCCAAACCTGAGACCCTCCCTTTAGCATGAGATGTGATATCCAACTGCTTCCCATTCCAATCCTGAGACCCTTCCTATAGCATGAGATGTGATATCTCAATGCTTCTAATACCAAACCTGAGATCCTTCCTCTAACATGAAATGTGATATCCAACTCCTTCCCTTTCCAAACCTAAGAGCCTATCTATACCATGAGATGTGATATCCAAGTCCTTCCCATTCCAATCCTGAGACCCTTCCGATAGCAGAGATGTGATATCTCAATGCTTATACCAAACCTGAGACCCTTCGTATGGCATGAGATGTGATATCCAACTCCTTGCCATTCAAATCCTGAGACCCTTCCTATAGCATGAGAAGGGATATCCAACTCCTTCCCAATCCAATCCTGAGACCCTTCCGATAGCAGAGACGTGATATCTCAATGCTTCTACCAAACCTGAGACCCTTCCTTTAGCATGAGATGTGATATCCAAATCCTTCACATTCCAATCCTGAGACCCTTCCTATAGCATGAGATGTGATATCTCAATGCTTCTAATACCAAACCTGAGATCCTTCCTATAACATGAGATGTGATATCCAATTCCTTCCCATTCCAAACCTGAGACCCTTCCTATTGGATGAGTTGTGATATCCAACTCCTTCCCATTCCAACCCTGAGACCCTTCCTATAGCATGAGATGTGATGTCTCAATGATTCTAATACCAAACCTGAGATCCTTCCTATAACATGAGATGTGATATCCAACTCCTTCCATTCCAATCCTGAGACCCGTCCTATAGCATGAGATGTGATATCTCAATGCTTATACCAAACCTGAGACCCTTCCTATAGCATGAGATGTGATATCCAACTACTTCCCATTCCAATCCTGAGACCCTTCCTATAGCATGAGATGTGATATCTCAGTGCTTCTAATACCAAACCTGAGATCCTTCCTCTAACATGAAATGTGATATCCAACTCCTTCCCTTTCCAAACCTAAGAGCCTATCTATAGCATGAGATGTGATATCCAGGTCCTTCCTATTCCAATCCTTAGACCCTTCCTACAGCATGCAATATGATATCTCAATGATTCTAATAACAAACCTGAGACCCGTCCTATAGCATGAGATATGATATCCAAGTCCTTCCCATTCCAATCCTGAGACCCTTCCTATAACAGGAAATGTGATATCCAACTCCTTCCCATTCCAACCTGAGACCCTTCCTATAGCATGAGATGGGATATCCAACTTCTTCGAAATCCAATACTGATACCCTTCCGATAGCATGAGATGTGATATCCCAATGCTTCTACCAAACCTGAGACCCATACTATGGCATGAGATGTGATATCAAACTCCTTCCCATTCCAATCCTGAGACCCTTCCTATAGCTTGAGGTGTGATATCCAACTCCTTCCCATTCCAATTCTGAGACCCTTCTTATACCATGAGACTTGATATCTCAATGCTTCTAATACCAAACCTGAGACCCGTCCTATAACATGAGATGTGATATCCAAATCCTTCCCCTTCCAAACCTTAGACCCTTCCTTTATCATGAGATGTGATATCCAACTCCTTCCCATTCCAATCCTGAGACCCTTCCGATATCATGAGATTTGTTATCTCAATGCTTCTAATATCAAACTTGAGACCCTCCCTATAGCATGAGATGTGACATCCAAGTCCTTCCCATTCCAATCCTGAGACCCTTCCTATAGCATGAGATGTGATATCTCTATGCTTCTAATACCAAACCTGAGATCCTTCCTATAACATGAGATGGGATATCCAACTCCTTCCCATTCCAATCCTGAGACCTTTCCGATAGCAGAGATGTGATATCTCAATGCTTATACCAAACCTGAAAACCTTCCTATGGCCTGAGATGTCATATACAACTCCTTCCCATTCCAATCCTGAGACCCTTCCTTTAGCATGATATGTGATATCTCAATGCTTATACCAAATCTGAGACCCTTCCTATAGCATGAGATGTGATATCCAATTCCTTCCCATTCCAATCCTGAGACCCTTCCTATAGCATGAGATGTGATATCTCAATGCTTATACCAAACCTGAGAGCCTACCTATAGCATGAGATGTGATATACAAGTCCATCCCATTCCAATCCTTAGACCCTTCCTACAACATGCAATGTGATATCTCAATTATTCTAATACCAAACCAGAGACTCTTCCTATAACATGAGATGGGATATCCAACTCCTTCCCATTCCAATCCTGAGCCGCTTCCGATAGCAGAGATGTGATATCTCAATGCTTATACCAAACCTGAGACCCTTCCTATAACATGAGATGTGATATCCAACTCCTTCCCGTTCCAAACCTGAGACACTAACTATAGCATATGTGATATCCAACTCCTTCCCATTCCAAACATGAGACCCTTCCTATAGCAAGAAAGTAATATCCAACTCCTACCCATTCCAATCCTGAGACCCTTCCTATAGCAAGAGATGTGATATCCAAATCCTTCCCATTCCAATCCTGAGACCCTTCCTATAACATGAGATGTGATATCCAACTCCTTCCCATTCCAACCTGAGACACTTCCTATGGCATGAGAAGGGATATCCAACTCCTTCCCAATCCAATCCTGAGACCCTTCCGATAGCAGAGATGTGACATCTCAATGCTTATACCAAACCTGAGACCCTTCCTATAGCATGAAAAGGGATATCCAACTCCTTCCCAATCCAATCCTGAGACCCTTCCGATAGCAGAGACGTGATATCTCAATGCTTCTACCAAACCTGAGACCCTTCCTTTAGCATGAGATGTGATATCCAAATCCTTCACATTCCAATCCTGAGACCCTTCCTATAGCATGAGATTTGATATCTCAATGCTTCTAATACCAAACCTGAGATACTTCCTATAACATGAGATGTGATATCCAATTACTTCCCATTCCAAACCTGAGACCCTTCCTATTGGATGAGATGTGATATCCAACTCCTTCCCATTCCAACCCTGAGACCCTTCCTATAGCATGAGATGTGATGTCTCAATGCTTCTAATACCAAACCTGAGATCCTTCCTATAACATGAGATGTGATATCCAACTCCTTCCATTCCAATCCTGAGACCCGTCCTATAGCATGAGATGTGATATCTCAATGCTTATACCAAACCTGAGACCCTTCCTATAGCATGAGATGTGATATCCAACTCCTTCCCATTCCAATCCTGAGACCCTTCCTATAGCATGAGATGTGATATCTCAATGCTTCTAATACCAAACCTGAGATCCTTCCTCTAACATGAAATGTGATATCCAACTCCTTCCCTTTCCAAACCTAAGAGCCTATCTATAGCATGAGATGTGATATCCAAGTCCTTCACATTCCAACCCTTAGACCCTTCCTACAGCATGCAATATTATATCTCAATGATTCTAATAACAAACCTGAGACCCGTCCTATAACATGAGATGGGATATCCAACTCCTTCCCATGCCAATCCTGAGACACTTCCGATAGCAGAGATGTGATATCTCAATGTTTATACCAAACCTGAGACCCTTCCTATAACATGAGATGTGAAATTTAACTCCTTCCCGTTCCAAACCTGAGACCCTTCCTTTAGCATGAGATGTGATATCCTTCCCATTCCAATCCTGAGACACTTCCGATAGCATGAGATGTGATATCTCAATGCTTCTAATATCAAAACTGAGACCCTCCCTATAGCATGATATGTGATATCTAAGTCCTTCCCATTCCAATCCTGAGACCCTTCCTATAGCATGAGATGTGATATCTCAATGCTTCTACCAAACCTGAGACCCTTCCTTTAGCATGAGATGTGATATCCAACTCCTTCCCATTCCAATCCTGAGACCCTTCCTATAGCATGAGATGTGATATCTCAATACTTCTAATACCAAACCTGAGATCCTTCCGATAACATGAGATGTGATATCTCAATACTTCTAATACCAAACCTGAGATTTATCCTATAACATGAGATGTGATATCCAACTCCTTCCCTTTCCAAACCTAAGAGCCTATCTATAGCATGAGATGTGATATCCAGGTCCTTCCCATTCCAATCCTTAGACCCTTCCTACAGCATGCAATATGATATCTCAATGATTCTAATAACAAACCTGAGACCCGTCCTATAGCATGAGATATGATATCCAAGTCCTTCCCATTCCAATCCTGAGACCCTTCCTATAACATGAAATGTGATATCCAACTCCTTCCCATTCCAACCTGAGACCCTTCCTATAGCATGAGATGGGATATCCAACTTCTTCCAAATCCAATACTGATACCCTTCCGATAGCATGAGATGTGATATCCCAATGCTTCTACCAAACCTGAGACCCATACTATGGCATGAGATGTGATATCAAACTCCTTCCCATTCCAATCCTGAGACCCTTCCTATAGCTTGAGGTGTGATATCCAACTCCTTCCCATTCCAATTCTGAGACCCTTCGTATACCATGAGACTTGATATCTCAATGCTTCTAATACCAAACCTGAGACCCGTCCTATAACATGAGATGTGATATCCAAATCCTTCCCCTTCCAAACCTTAGACCCTTCCTTTATCATGAGATGTGATATCCAACTCCTTCCCATTCCAATCCTGAGACCCTTCCGATATCATGAGATTTGTTATCTCAATGCTTCTAATATCAAACTTGAGACCCTCCCTATAGCATGAGATGTGACATCCAAGTCCTTCCCATTCCAATCCTGAGACCCTTCCTATAGCATGAGATGTGATATCTCTATGCTTCTAATACCAAACCTGAGACCCTTCCTATAACATGAGATGGGATATCCAACTCCTTCCCATTCCAATCCTGAGACCTTTCCGATAGCAGAGATGTGATATCTCAATGCTTATACCAAACCTGAGAACCTTCCTATGGCCTGAGATGTCATATACAACTCCTTCCCATTCCAATCCTGAGACCCTTCCTTTAGCATGAGATGTGATATCGCAATGCTTATACCAAATCTGAGACCCTTCCTATAGCATGAGATGTGATATCCAATTCCTTCCCATTCCAATCCTGAGACCCTTCCTATAGCATGAGATGTGATATCTCAATGCTTATACCAAAACTGAGAGCCTACCTATAGCATGAGATGTGATATCCAAGTCCACCCCATTCCAATCCTTAGACCCTTCCTACAGCATGCGATGTGATATCTCAATGATTCTAATACCAAACCAGAGACTCTTCCTATAACATGAGATGGGATATCCAACTCCTTCCCATTCAAATCCTGAGCCGCTTCCGATAGCAGAGATGTGATATCTCAATGCTTATACCAAACCTGAGACCCTTCCTATAACATGAGATGTGATATCCAACTCCTTCCCGTTCCGAACCTGAGACACTAACTATAGCATATGTGATATCCAACTCCTTCCCATTCCAAACATGAGACCCTTCCTATAGCAAGAAAGTAATATCCAACTCCTACCCATTCCAATCCTGAGACCCTTCCTATAGCAAGAGATGTGATATCCAAATCCTTCCCATTCCAATCCTGAGACCCTTCCTATAACATGAGATGTGATATCCAACTCCTTCCCATTCCAACCTGAGACACTTCCTATAGCATGAGAAGGGATATCCAACTCCTTCCCAATCCAATCCTGAGACCCTTCCGATAGCAGAGATGTGATATCTCAATGCTTAAACCAAACCTGAGACCCTTCCTGTGGCATGAGATGTGATATCCAACTCCTTGCCATTCAAATCCTGAGACCCTTCCTATAGCATGAAAAGGGATATCCAACTCCTTCCCAATCCAATCCTGAGACCCTTCCGATAGCAGAGACGTGATATCTCAATGCTTCTACCAAACCTGAGACCCTTCCTTTAGCATGAGATGTGATATCCAAATCCTTCACATTCCAATCCTGAGACCCTTCCTATAGCATGAGATGTGATATCTCAATGCTTCTAATACCAAACCTGAGATCCTTCCTATAACATGAGATGTGATATCCAATTCCTTCCCATTCCAAACCTGAGACCCTTCCTATTGGATGAGTTGTGATATACAACTCCTTCCCATTCCAACCCTGAGACCCTTCCTATAGCATGAGAAGTGATGTCTCAATGATTCTAATACCAAACCTGAGATCCTTCCTATAACATGAGATGTGATATCCAACTCCTTCCATTACAATCCTGAGACCCGTCCTATAGCATGAGATGTGATATCTCAATGCTTATACCAAACCTGAGACCCTTCCTATAGCATGAGATGTGATATCCAACTCCTTCCCATTCCAACCTGAGACACTTCCTATAGCATGAGAAGGGATATCCAACTCCTTCCCAATCCAATCCTGAGACCCTTCCGATAGCAGAGATGTGATATCTCAATGCTTATACCAAACCTGAGACCCTTCCTATGGCATGAGATGTGATATCCAACTCCTTGCCATTCAAATCCTGAGACCCTTCCTATAGCATGAGAAGGGATATCCAACTCCTTCCCAATCCAATCCTGAGACCCTTCCGATAGCAGCGACGTGATATCTCAATGCTTCTACCAAACCTGAGACCCTTCCTTTAGCATGAGATGTGATATCCAAGTCCTTCACATTCCAATCCTGAGACTCTTCCTTTAGCATGAGATGTGATATCTCAATGCTTATACCAAATCTGAGACCCTTCCTATAGCATGAGATGTGATATCCAATTCCTTCCCATTCCAATCCTGAGACCCTTCCTATAGCATGAGATGTGATATCTCAATGCTTATACCAAACCTGAGAGCCTACCTATAGCATGAGATGTGATATCCAAGTCCATCCCATTCCAATCCTTTGACCCTTCCTACAGCATGCGATGTGATATCTCAATGATTCTACCAAACCAGAGACTCTTCCTATAACATGAGATGGGATATCCAACTCCTTCCCATTCCAATCCTGAGCCGCTTCCGATAGCAGAGATGTGATATCTCAATGCTTATACCAAGCCTGAGACCCTTCCTATAACATGAGATGTGATATCCAACTCCTTCCCGTTCCGAACCTGAGACACTAACTATAGCATATGTGATATCCAACTCCTTCCCATTCCAAACATGAGACCCTTCCTATAGCAAGAAAGTAATATCCAACTCCTACCCATTCCAATCCTGAGACCCTTCCTATAGCAAGAGATGTGATATCCAAATCCTTCCCATTCCAATCCTGAGACCCTTCCTATAACATGAGATGTGATATCCAACTCCTTCCCATTCCAACCTGAGACACTTCCTATAGCATGAGAAGGGATATCCAACTCCTTCCCAATCCAATCCTGAGACCCTTCCGATAGCAGAGATGTGATATCTCAATGCTTATACCAAACCTGAGACCCTTCCTATGGCATGAGATGTGATATCCAACTCCTTCCCAATCCAATCCTGAGACCCTTCCGATAGCAGAGACGTGATATCTCAATGCTTCTACCAAACCTGAGACCCTTCCTTTAGCATGAGATGTGATATCCAAATCCTTCACATTCCAATCCTGAGACCCTTCCTATAGCATGAGATGTGATATCTCAATGCTTCTAATACCAAACCTGAGATCCTTCCTATAACATGAGATGTGATATCCAATTCCTTCCCATTCCAAACCTGAGACCCTTCCTTTAGCATGAGATGTGATATCCAAATCCTTCACATTCCAATCCTGAGACCCTTCCTATAGCATGAGATGTGATATCTCAATGCTTCTAATACCAAACCTGAGATCCTTCCTATAACATGAGATGTGATATCCAATTCCTTCCCATTCCAAACCTGAGACCCTTCCTATTGGATGAGATGTGATATCCAACTCCTTCCCATTCCAACCCTGAGACCCTTCCTATAGCATGAGATGTGATGTCTCAATGCTTCTAATACCAAACCTGAGACCCTTCCTATAGCATGAGATGTGATATCCAACTGCTTCCCATTCCAATCCTGAGACCCTTCCTATAGCATGAGATGTGATATCTCAATGCTTCTAATACCAAACCTGAGATCCTTCCTCTAACATGAAATGTGATATCCAACTCCATCCCTTTCCAAACCTAAGAGCCTATATATAGCATGAGATGTGATATCCAAGTCCTTCCCATTCCAACCCTTAGACCCTTCCTACAGCATGCAATATGATATCTCAATGATTCTAATAACAAACCTGAGACCCGTCCTATAACATGAGATGGGATATCCAACTCCTTCCCATTCCAATCCTGAGACACTTCCGATAGCAGAGATGTGATATCTCAATGCTTATACCAAACCTGAGACCCTTCCTATAACATGAGATGTGATATCCAAATCCTTCCCGTTCCAAACCTGAGACCCTTCCTTTAGCATGAGATGTGATATCCAGCACCTTCCCATTCCAATCCTGAGACACTTCCTATAGCATGAGATGTGATATCTCAATGCTTCTAATATCAAAACTGAGACCCTCCCTATAGCATGATATGTGATATCTAAGTCCTTCCCATTCCAATCCTGAGACCCTCCCTATAGCATGAGATGTGATATCCAACTCCTTCCCATTCCAATCCTGAGACCCTTCCTATAGCATGAGATATGATATCTCAATACTTCTAATACCAAACGTGAGATCCTTCCGATAACATGAGATGTGATATCCAAATCCTTCCCCTTCCAATCCTGAGACCCTCCCTTTAGCATGAGATGTGATATCCAACTCCTTCCTATTCCAATCCTGAGACTCTTCTGATAGCATGAGATGTGATATCTCAATGCTTCTAATACCAAACCTGAGATCCTTCCGATAGCATGAGATGTGATATCTCAATGCTTCTAATACCAAACCTGAGATCCTTCCTATAACATGAGATGTGATATCCAAATCCTTCCCCTTCCAAACCTGAGACCCTCCCTTTAGCAGGAGATGTGATATCCAACTCCTTCCCATTCCATTCCTAAGACCCTTCTGATAGCATGAGATGTGATATCTCAATGCCTCTAATACCAAACCTGAGATCCTACCTCTAACATGAAATGTGATATCCAACTATTTCCCCTTCCAAACCTGAGAGCCTTCCTATAGCATGAGATGTGATATCCAAGTCCTTCCCATTCCAATCCTGAGACCCTTCCTATAGCTTGAGATGTGATATCCAACTCCTTCCCATTCCAATTCTGAGACCCTTCCTATACTATGAGACTTGATATCTCAATGCTTCTAATACAAACGTGAGACCCGTAATATAACATGAGATGTGATATCCAAATCCTTCCCCTTCCAAACCTTAGACCCTTCCTTTATCATGAGATGTGATATCCAACTCCTTCCCATTCCAATCCTGAGACCCTTCCGATATCATGAGATGTGATATCTCAAAGCTTCTAATATCAAACTTGAGACCCTCCCTATAGCATGAGATGTGATATCCAAGTCCTTCCCATTCCAATCCTGAGACCCTTCCTATAGCTTGAGGTGTGATATCCAACTCCTTCCCATTCCAATTCTGAGACCCTTCTTATACCATGAGACTTGATATCTCAATGCTTCTAATACCAAACCTGAGACCCGTCCTATAACATGAGATGTGATATCCAAATCCTTCCCCTTCCAAACCTTAGACCCTTCCTTTATCATGAGATGTGATATCCAACTCCTTCCCATTCCAATCCTGAGACCCTTCCGATATCATGAGATTTGTTATCTCAATGCTTCTAATATCAAACTTGAGACCCTCCCTAAAGCATGAGATGTGACATCCAAGTCCTTCCCATTCCAATCCCGAGACCCTTCCTATAACATGAGATGTGATATCCAACTCCTTCCCATTCCAACCTGAGACACTTCCTATAGCATGAGAAGGGATATCTAACTCCTTCCCAATCCAATCCTGAGACCCTTCCGATAGCAGAGATGTGATATCTGAATGCTTATACCAAACCTGAGACCCTTCCTATGGCATGAGATGTGATATCCAACTCCTTGCCATTCAAATCCTGAGACCCTTCCTATAGCATGAGATGTGATATCTCTATGCTTCTAATACCAAACCTGAGACCCTTCCTATAACATGAGATGGGATATCCAACTCCTTCCCATTCCAATCCTGAGACCCTTCCGATAGCAGAGATGTGATATCTCAATGCTTATACCAAACCTGAGAACCTTCCTATGGCCTGAGATGTCATATACAACTCCTTCCCATTCCAATCCTGAGACCCTTCCTTTAGCATGAGATGTGATATCTCAATGCTTATACCAAATCTGAGACCCTTCCTATAGCATGAGATGTGATATCCAATTTCTTCCCATTCCAATCCTGAGACCCTTCCTATAGCATGAGATGTGATATCTCAATGCTTATACCAAACCTGAGAGCCTACCTATAGCATGAGATGGGATATCCAAGTCCATCCCATTCCAATCCTTAGACCCTTCCTACAGCATGCAATGTGATATCTCAATGATTCTAATACCAAACCAGAGACTCTTCCTATAACATGAGATGGGATATCCAACTCCTTCCCATTCCAATCCTGAGCCGCTTCCGATAGCAGAGATGTGATATCTCAATGCTTATACCAAACCTGAGACCCTTCCTATAACATGAGATGTGATATCCAACTCCTTCCGTTCCAAACCTGAGACACTAACTATAGCATATGTGATATCCAACTCCTTCCCATTCCAAACATGAGACATTCCTATAGCAAGAAAGTAATATCCAACTCCTACCCATTCCAATCCTGAGACCCTTCCTATAGCAAGAGATGTGATATCCAAATCCTTCCCATTCCAATCCTGAGACCCTTCCTATAACATGAGATGTGATATCCAACTCCTTCCCATTCCAACCTGAGACACTTCCTATAGCATGAGAAGGGATATCCAACTCCTTCCCAATCCAATCCTGAGACCCTCCCGATAGCAGAGATGTGATATCTCAATGCTTATACCAAACCTGAGACCCTTCCTATGGCATGAGATGTGATATCCAACTCCTTCCCAATCCAATCCTGAGACCCTTCCGATAGCAGAGACGTGATATCTCAATGCTTCTACCAAACCTGAGACCCTTCCTTTAGCATGAGATGTGATATCCAAATCCTTCACATTCCAATCCTGAGACCCTTCCTATAGCATGAGATGTGATATCTCAATGCTTCTAATACCAAACCTGAGATCCTTCCTATAACATGAGATGTGATATCCAATTCCTTCCCATTCCAAACCTGAGACCCTTCCTATTGGATGCGATGTGATATCCAACTCCTTCCCATTCCAACCCTGAGACCCTTCCTATAGCATGAGATGTGATGTCTCAATGCTTCTAATACCAAACCTGAGATCCTTCCTATAACATGAGATGTGATATCCAACTCCTTCCATTCAAATCCTGAGACCCGTCCTATAGCATGAGATGTGATATCTCAATGCTTATACCAAACCTGAGACCCTTCCTATAGCATGAGATGTGATATCCAACTGCTTCCCATTCCAATCCTGAGACCCTTCCTATAGCATGAGATGTGATATCTCAATGCTTCTAATACCAAACCTGAGATCCTTCCTCTAACATGAAATGTGATATCCAACTCCTTCCCTTTCCAAACCTAAGAGCCTATCTATAGCATGAGATGTGATATCCAAGTCCTTCCCATTCCAACCCTTAGACCCTTCCTACAGCATGCAATATGATATCTCAATGATTCTAATAACAAACCTGAGACCCGTCCTATAACATGAGATGGGATATCCAACTCCTTCCCATTCCAATCCTGAGACACTTCCGATAGCAGAGATGTGATATCTCAATGCTTATACCAAACCTGAGACCCTTCCTATAACATGAGATGTGATATCCAAATCCTTCCCGTTCCAAACCTGAGACCCTTCCTTTAGCATGAGATGTGATATCCAGCACCTTCCCATTCCAATCCTGAGACACTTCCTATAGCATGAGATGTGATATCTCAATGCTTCTAATATCAAAACTGAGACCCTCCCTATAGCATGATATGTGATATCTAAGTCCTTCCCATTCCAATCCTGAGACCCTCCCTATAGCATGAGATGTGATATCCAACTCCTTCCCATTCCAATCCTGAGACCCTTCCTATAGCATGAGATATGATATCTCAATACTTCTAATACCAAACGTGAGATCCTTCCGATAACATGAGATGTGATATCCAAATCCTTCCAATTCCAATCCTGAGACCCTCCCTTTAGCATGAGATGTGATATCGAACTCCTTCCTATTCCAATCCTGAGACTCTTCTGATAGCATGAGATGTGATATCTCAATGCTTCTAATACCAAACCTGAGATCCTTCCGATAGCATGAGATGTGATATCTCAATGCTTATAATACCAAACCTGAGATCCTTCCTATAACATGAGATGTGATATCCAAATCCTTCCCCTTCCAAACCTGAGACCCTCCCTTTAGCATGAGATGTGATATCCAACTCCTTCCCATTCCATTCCTGAGACCCTTCTGATAGCATGAGATGTGATATCTCAATGCCTCTAATACCAAACCTGAGATCCTACCTCTAACATGAAATGTGATATCCAACTCTTTCCCCTTCCAAACCTGAGAGCCTTCCTATAGCATGAGATGTGATATCCAAGTCCTTCCCATTCCAATCCTGAGACCCTTCCTATAACTTGAGATGTGATATCCAACTCCTTCCCATTCCAATTCTGAGACCCTTCCTATACTATGAGACTTGATATCTCAATGCTTCTAATACAGACGTGAGACCCGTAATATAACATGAGATGTGATATCCAAATCCTTCCCCTTCCAAACCTTAGACCCTTCCTTTATCATGAGATGTGATATCCAACTCCTTCCCATTCCAATCCTGAGACCCTTCCGATATCATGAGATGTGATATCTCAAAGCTTCTAATATCAAACTTGAGACCCTCCCTATAGCATGAGATGTGATATCCAAGTCCTTCCCATTCCAATCCTGAGACCCTTCCTATAGCATGAGATGTGATATCTCAATGCTTCTAATACCAAACCTGAGACCCTTCCTATAACATGAGATGGGAATATCCAACTCCTTCCCATTCCAATCCTGAGACCCTTCCGATAGCAGAGATGTGATATCTCAATGCTTATACCAAACCTGAGATCCTTCCTATAACATGAGATGTGATATCCAACTCCTTCCCATTCCAATCCTGAGACACTTCCTATAGCATGAGATGTGATATCTCACTGCTTATACCAAACCTGAGACCCTTCCCATAGCATGAGATGTGATATCCAACTCCTTCCCATTCCAATCCTCAGACCCTTCCTATAGCATGAGATGTGATATCTCAATGCTTCTAATATCAAACTTGAGACCCTACCTATAGCATGAGATGTGATATCCAAGTCCTTCCCATTACAATCCTGAGACACTTCCTATAGCATGAGATGTGATATCCAACTCCTTCCCATTCCAATCCTGAGACCCTTCCTATAGCATGAGATATGATATCTCAATACTTCTAATACCAAACGTGAGATCCTTCCGATAACATGAGATGTGATATCCAAATCCTTCCCCTTCCAAACCTGAGACCCTCCCTTTAGCATGAGATGTGATATCCAACTCCTTCCCATTCCAATCCTGAGACCCTTCTGATAGCATGAGATGTGATATCTCAATGCTTCTAATACCAAACCTGAGATCCTTCCGATAGCATGAGATGTGATATCTCAATGCTTCTAATACCAAACCTGAGATCCTTCCTATAACATGAGATGTGATATCCAAATCCTTCCCCTTCCAAACCTGAGACCCTCCCTTTAGCATGAGATGTGATATCCAACTCCTTCCCATTCCATTCCCGAGACCCTTCTGATAGCATGAGATGTGATATATCAATGCCTCTAATACCAAACCTGAGATCCTACCTCTAACATGAAATGTGATATCCAACTCTTTCCCCTTCCAAACCTGAGAGCCTTCCTATAGCATGAGATGTGATATCCAAGTCCTTCCCATTCCAATCCTGAGACCCTTCCTATAGCTTGAGATGTGATATCCAACTCCTTCCCATTCCAATTCTGAGACCCTTCCTATACTCTGAGACTTGATATCTCAATGCTTCTAATACCAAACCTGAGACCCGTAATATAACATGAGATGTGATATCCAAATCCTTCCCCTTCCAAACCTTAGACCCTTCCTTTATCATGAGATGTGATATCCAACTCCTTCCCATTCCAATCCTGAGACCCTTCCGATATCATGAGATGTGATATCTCAAAGCTTCTAATATCAAACTTGAGACCCTCCCTATAGCATGAGATGTGATATCCAAGTCCTTCCCATTCCAATCCTGAGACCCTTCCTATAGCATGAGATGTGATATCTCAATGCTTCTAATACCAAACCTGAGACCCTTCCTATTACATGAGATGGGAATATCCAACTCCTTCCCATTCCAATCCTGAGACCCTTCCGATAGCAGAGATGTGATATCTCAATGCTTATACCAAACCTGAGACCCTTCGTATGGCATGAGATGTGATATCCAACTCCTTGCCATTCAAATCCTGAGACCCTTCCTATAGCATGAGAAGGGATATCCAACTCCTTCCCAATCCAATCCTGAGACCCTTCCGATAGCAGAGACGTGATATCTCAATGCTTCTACCAAACCTGAGACCCTTCCTTTAGCATGAGATGTGATATCCAAATCCTTCACATTCCAATCCTGAGACCCTTCCTATAGCATGAGATGTGATATCTCAATGCTTCTAATACCAAACCTGAGATCCTTCCTATAACATGAGATGTGATATCCAATTCCTTCCCATTCCAAACCTGAGACCCTTCCTATTGGATGAGTTGTGATATCCAACTCCTTCCCATTCCAACCCTGAGACCCTTCCTATAGCATGAGATGTGATGTCTCAATGATTCTAATACCAAACCTGAGATCCTTCCTATAACATGAGATGTGATATCCAACTCCTTCCATTCCAATCCTGAGACCCGTCCTATAGCATGAGATGTGATATCGCAATGCTTATACCAAACCTGAGACCCTTCCTATAGCATGAGATGTGATATCCAACTACTTCCCATTCCAATCCTGAGACCCTTCCTATAGCATGACATGTGATATCTCAATGCTTCTAATACCAAACCTGAGATCCTTCCTCTAACATGAAATGTGATATCCAACTCCTTCCCTTTCCAAACCTAAGAGCCTATCTATAGCATGAGATGTGATATCCAGGTCCTTCCTATTCCAATCCTTAGACCCTTCCTACAGCATGCAATATGATATCTCAATGATTCTAATAACAAACCTGAGACCCGTCCTATAGCATGAGATATGATATCCAAGTCCTTCCCATTCCAATCCTGAGACCCTTCCTATAACATGAAAAGTGATATCCAACTCCTTCCCATTCCAACCTGAGACCCTTCCTATAGCATGAGATGGGATATCCAACTTCTTCAAAATCCAATACTGATACCCTTCCGATAGCATGAGATGTGATATCCCAATGCTTCTACCAAACCTGAGACCCATACTATGGCATGAGATGTGATATCAAACTCCTTCCCATTCCAATCCTGAGACCCTTCCTATAGCTTGAGGTGTGATATCCAACTCCTTCCCATTCCAATTCTGAGACCCTTCTTATACCATGAGACTTGATATCTCAATGCTTCTAATACCAAACCTGAGACCCGTCCTATAACATGAGATGTGATATCCAAATCCTTCCCCTTCCAAACCTTAGACCCTTCCTTTATCATGAGATGTGGTATCCAACTCCTTCCCATTCCAATCCTGAAACCCTTCCGATATCATGAGATTTGTTATCTCAATGCTTCTAATATCAAACTTGAGATCCTCCCTATAGCATGAGATGTGACATCCAAGTCCTTCCCATTCCAATCCTGAGACCCTTCCTATAGCATGAGATGTGATATCTCTATGCTTCTAATACCAAACCTGAGACCCTTCCTATAACATGAGATGGGATATCCAACTCCTTCCCATTCCAATCCTGAGACCCTTCCGATAGCAGAGATGTGATATCTCAATGCTTATACCAAACCTGAGACCCTTCCTATGGCCTGAGATGTCATATACAACTCCTTCCCATTCCAATCCTGAGACCCTTCCTTTAGCATGAGATGTGATATCTCAATGCTTATACCAAATCTGAGACCCTTCCTATAGCATGAGATGTGATATCCAAATCCTTCCCATTCCAATCCTGAGACCCTTCCTATAGCATGAGATGTGATATCTCAATGCTTATACCAAACCTGAGAGCCTACCTATAGCATGAGATGTGATATCCAAGTCCATCCCATTCCAATCCTTAGACCCTTCCTACAGCATGCGATGTGATTTCTCAATGATTCTAATACCAAACCAGAGACTCTTACTATAACATGAGATGTGATATCCAACTCCTTCCCATTCCAATCCTGAGCCGCTTCCGATAGCAGAGATGTGATATCTCAATGCTTATACCAAACCTGAGACCCTTCCTATAACATGAGATGTGATATCCAACTCCTTCCCATTCCAAACATGAGACCCTTCCTATAGCAAGAAAGTAATATCCAACTCCTACCCATTCCAATCCTGAGACCCTTTCTATAGCAAGAGATGTGATATCCAAATCCTTCCCATTCCAATCCTGGGACCCTTCCTATAACATGAGATGTGATATCCAACTCCTTCCCATTCCAACCTGAGACACTTCCTATAGCATGAGAAGGGATATCCAACTCCTTCCCAATCCAATCCTGAGACCCTTCCGATAGCAGAGATGTGATATCTCAATGTTTATACCAAACCTGAGACCCTTCCTATGGCATGAGATGTGATATCCAACTCCTTGCCATTCAAATCCTGAGACCCTTCCTATAGCATGAGAAGGGATATCCAACTCCTTCCCAATCCAATCCTGCGACCCTTCCGATAGCAGAGACGTGATATCTCAATGCTTCTACCAAACCTGAGACCCTTCCTTTAGCATGAGATGTGATATCCAAATCCTTCACATTCCAATCCTGAGACCCTTCCTATAGCATGAGATGTGATATCTCAATGCTTCTAATACCAAACCTGAGATCCTTCCTATAACATGAGATGTGATATCCAATTCCTTCCCATTCCAAACCTGAGACCCTTCCTATTGGATGAGATGTGATATCCAACTCCTTCCCATTCCAACCCTGAGACCCTTCCTATAGCATGAGATGTGATGTCTCAATGCTTCTAATACCAAACCTGAGATCCTTCCTATAACATGAGATGTGATATCCAACTCCTTCCATTCCAATCCTGAGACCCGTCCTATAGCATGAGATGTGATATCTCAATGCTTATACTAAACCTGAGACCCTTCCTATAGCATGAGATGTGATATCCAACAACTTCCCATTCCAATCCTGAGACCCTTCCTATAGCATGAGATGTGATATCTCAATGCTTCTAATACCAAACCTGAGATCCTTCCTCTAACATGAAATGTGATATCCAACTCCTTCCCTTTCCAAACCTAAGAGCCTATCTATAGCATGAGATGTGATATCCAAGTCCTTCCCATTCCAACCCTTAGACCCTTCCTACAGCATGCAATATGATATCTCAATGATTCTAATAACAAACCTGAGACCCGTCCTATAACATGAGATGTGATATCCAACTCCTTCCCATTCCAATCCTGAGACACTTCCGATAGCAGAGATGTGATATCTCAATGCTTATACCAAACCTGAGACCCTTCCTATAACATGAGATGTGATATCCAAATCCTTCCCGTTCCAAACCTGAGACTCTTCCTTTAGCATGAGATGTGATATCCAGCTCCTTCCCATTCCAATCCTGAGACACTTCCGATAGCATGAGATGTGATATCTCAATGCTTCTAATATCAAAACTGAGACCCTCCCTATAGCATGATATGTGATATCTAAGTCCTTCCCATTCCAATCCTGAGACACTCCCTATAGCATGAGATGTGATATCCAACTCTTTCCCATTCCAATCCTGAGACCCTTCCTATAGCATGAGATATGATATCTCAATACTTCTAATACCAAACGTGAGATCCTTCCGATAACATGAGATATGATATCCAAATCCTTCCCCTTCCAAACCTGAGACCCTCCCTTTAGCATGAGATGTGATATCCAACTCCTTCCCATTCCAATCCTTAGACCCTTCTGATAGCATGAGATGTGATATCTCAATGCTTCTAATACCAAACCTGAGATCCTTCCGATAGCATGAGATGTGATATCTCAATGCTTCTAATACCAAACCTGAGATCCTTCCTATAACATGAGATGTGATATCCAAATCCTTCCCCTTCCAAACCTGAGACCCTCCCTTTAGCATGAGATGTGATATCCAACTCCTTCCCATTCCATTCCTGAGACCCTTCTGATAGCATGAGATGTGATATCTCAATGCCTCTAATACCAAACCTGAGATCCTACCTCTAACATGAAATGTGATATCCAACTCTTTCCCCTTCCAAACCTGAGAGCCTTCCTATAGCATGAGATGTGATATCCAAGTCCTTCCCATTCCAATCCTGAGACCCTTCCTATAGCTTGAGATGTGATATCCAACTCCTTCCCATTCCAATTCTGAGACCCTTCCTATACTCTGAGACTTGATATCTCAATGCTTCTAATACCAAACATGAGACCCGTAATATAACATGAGATGTGATATCCAAATCCTTCCCCTTCCAAACCTTAGACCCTTCCTTTATCATGAGATGTGATATCCAACTCCTTCCCATTCCAATCCTGAGATCCTTCCGATATCATGAGATGTGATATCTCAAAGCTTCTAATATCAAACTTGAGACCCTCCCTATAGCAGGGGATGTGATATCCAAGTCCTTCCCATTCCAATCCTGAGACCCTTCCTATAGCATGAGATGTGATGTCTCAATGATTCTAATACCAAACCTGAGATCCTTCCTATAACATGAGATGTGATATCCAACTCCTTCCATTCCAATCCTGAGACCCGTCCTATAGCATGAGATGTGATATCGCAATGCTTATACCAAACCTGAGACCCTTCCTATAGCATGAGATGTGATATCCAACTACTTCCCATTCCAATCCTGAGACCCTTCCTATAGCATGAGATGTGATATCTCAATGCTTCTAATACCAAACCTGAGATCCTTCCTCTAACATGAAATGTGATATCCAACTCCTTCCCTTTCCAAACCTAAGAGCCTATCTATAGCATGAGATGTGATATCCAGGTCCTTCCTATTCCAATCCTTAGACCCTTCCTACAGCATGCAATATGATATCTCAATGATTCTAATAACAAACCTGAGACCCGTCCTATAGCATGAGATATGATATCCAAGTCCTTCCCATTCCAATCCTGAGACCCTTCCTATAACATGAAATGTGATATCCAACTCCTTCCCATTCCAACCTGAGACCCTTCCTATAGCATGAGATGGGATATCCAACTTCTTCAAAATCCAATACTGATACCCTTCCGATAGCATGAGATGTGATATCCCAATGCTTCTACCAAACCTGAGACCCATACTATGGCATGAGATGTGATATCAAACTCCTTCCCATTCCAATCCTGAGACCCTTCCTATAGCTTGAGGTGTGATATCCAACTCCTTCCCATTCCAATTCTGAGACCCTTCTTATACCATGAGACTTGATATCTCAATGCTTCTAATACCAAACCTGAGACCCGTCCTATAACATGAGATGTGATATCCAAATCCTTCCCCTTCCAAACCTTAGACCCTTCCTTTATCATGAGATGTGGTATCCAACTCCTTCCCATTCCAATCCTGAAACCCTTCCGATATCATGAGATTTGTTATCTCAATGCTTCTAATATCAAACTTGAGATCCTCCCTATAGCATGAGATGTGACATCCAAGTCCTTCCCATTCCAATCCTGAGACCCTTCCTATAGCATGAGATGTGATATCTCTATGCTTCTAATACCAAACCTGAGACCCTTCCTATAACATGAGATGGGATATCCAACTCCTTCCCATTCCAATCCTGAGACCCTTCCGATAGCAGAGATGTGATATCTCAATGCTTATACCAAACCTGAGACCCTTCCTATGGCCTGAGATGTCATATACAACTCCTTCCCATTCCAATCCTGAGACCCTTCCTTTAGCATGAGATGTGATATCTCAATGCTTATACCAAATCTGAGACCCTTCCTATAGCATGAGATGTGATATCCAAATCCTTCCCATTCCAATCCTGAGACCCTTCCTATAGCATGAGATGTGATATCTCAATGCTTATACCAAACCTGAGAGCCTACCTATAGCATGAGATGTGATATCCAAGTCCATCCCATTCCAATCCTTAGACCCTTCCTACAGCATGCGATGTGATTTCTCAATGATTCTAATACCAAACCAGAGACTCTTACTATAACATGAGATGTGATATCCAACTCCTTCCCATTCCAATCCTGAGCCGCTTCCGATAGCAGAGATGTGATATCTCAATGCTTATACCAAACCTGAGACCCTTCCTATAACATGAGATGTGATATCCAACTCCTTCCCATTCCAAACATGAGACCCTTCCTATAGCAAGAAAGTAATATCCAACTCCTACCCATTCCAATCCTGAGACCCTTTCTATAGCAAGAGATGTGATATCCAAATCCTTCCCATTCCAATCCTGGGACCCTTCCTATAACATGAGATGTGATATCCAACTCCTTCCCATTCCAACCTGAGACACTTCCTATAGCATGAGAAGGGATATCCAACTCCTTCCCAATCCAATCCTGAGACCCTTCCGATAGCAGAGATGTGATATCTCAATGTTTATACCAAACCTGAGACCCTTCCTATGGCATGAGATGTGATATCCAACTCCTTGCCATTCAAATCCTGAGACCCTTCCTATAGCATGAGAAGGGATATCCAACTCCTTCCCAATCCAATCCTGCGACCCTTCCGATAGCAGAGACGTGATATCTCAATGCTTCTACCAAACCTGAGACCCTTCCTTTAGCATGAGATGTGATATCCAAATCCTTCACATTCCAATCCTGAGACCCTTCCTATAGCATGAGATGTGATATCTCAATGCTTCTAATACCAAACCTGAGATCCTTCCTATAACATGAGATGTGATATCCAATTCCTTCCCATTCCAAACCTGAGACCCTTCCTATTGGATGAGATGTGATATCCAACTCCTTCCCATTCCAACCCTGAGACCCTTCCTATAGCATGAGATGTGATGTCTCAATGCTTCTAATACCAAACCTGAGATCCTTCCTATAACATGAGATGTGATATCCAACTCCTTCCATTCCAATCCTGAGACCCGTCCTATAGCATGAGATGTGATATCTCAATGCTTATACTAAACCTGAGACCCTTCCTATAGCATGAGATGTGATATCCAACAACTTCCCATTCCAATCCTGAGACCCTTCCTATAGCATGAGATGTGATATCTCAATGCTTCTAATACCAAACCTGAGATCCTTCCTCTAACATGAAATGTGATATCCAACTCCTTCCCTTTCCAAACCTAAGAGCCTAACTATAGCATGAGATGTGATATCCAAGTCCTTCCCATTCCAACCCTTAGACCCTTCCTACAGCATGCAATATGATATCTCAATGATTCTAATAACAAACCTGAGACCCGTCCTATAACATGAGATGTGATATCCAACTCCTTCCCATTCCAATCCTGAGACACTTCCGATAGCAGAGATGTGATATCTCAATGCTTATACCAAACCTGAGACCCTTCCTATAACATGAGATGTGATATCCAAATCCTTCCCGTTCCAAACCTGAGACTCTTCCTTTAGCATGAGATGTGATATCCAGCTCCTTCCCATTCCAATCCTGAGACACTTCCGATAGCATGAGATGTGATATCTCAATGCTTCTAATATCAAAACTGAGACCCTCCCTATAGCATGATATGTGATATCTAAGTCCTTCCCATTCCAATCCTGAGACACTCCCTATAGCATGAGATGTGATATCCAACTCTTTCCCATTCCAATCCTGAGACCCTTCCTATAGCATGAGATATGATATCTCAATACTTCCAATACCAAACGTGAGATCCTTCCGATAACATGAGATATGATATCCAAATCCTTCCCCTTCCAAACCTGAGACCCTCCCTTTAGCATGAGATGTGATATCCAACTCCTTCCCATTCCAATCCTTAGACCCTTCTGATAGCATGAGATGTGATATCTCAATGCTTCTAATACCAAACCTGAGATCCTTCCGATAGCATGAGATGTGATATCTCAATGCTTCTAATACCAAACCTGAGATCCTTCCTATAACATGAGATGTGATATCCAAATCCTTCCCCTTCCAAACCTGAGACCCTCCCTTTAGCATGAGATGTGATATCCAACTCCTTCCCATTCCATTCCTGAGACCCTTCTGATAGCATGAGATGTGATATCTCAATGCCTCTAATACCAAACCTGAGATCCTACCTCTAACATGAAATGTGATATCCAACTCTTTCCCCTTCCAAACCTGAGAGCCTTCCTATAGCATGAGATGTGATATCCAAGTCCTTCCCATTCCAATCCTGAGACCCTTCCTATAGCTTGAGATGTGATATCCAACTCCTTCCCATTCCAATTCTGAGACCCTTCCTATACTCTGAGACTTGATATCTCAATGCTTCTAATACCAAACATGAGACCCGTAATATAACATGAGATGTGATATCCAAATCCTTCCCCTTCCAAACCTTAGACCCTTCCTTTATCATGAGATGTGATATCCAACTCCTTCCCATTCCAATCCTGAGATCCTTCCGATATCATGAGATGTGATATCTCAAAGCTTCTAATATCAAACTTGAGACCCTCCCTATAGCAGGGGATGTGATATCCAAGTCCTTCCCATTCCAATCCTGAGACCCTTCCTATAGCATGAGATGTGATATCTCAATGCTTCTAATACCAAACCAATGACCCTTCCTATAACATGAGATGGGAATATCCAACTCCTTCCCATTCCAATCCTGAGACCCTTCCGATAGCAGAGATGTGATATCTCAATGCTTATACCAAACCTGAGACCCTTCCTATGGCATGAGATGTGATATCCAACTCCTTGCCATTCAAATCCTGAGACCCTTCCTATAGCATGAGAAGGGATATCCAACTCCTTCCCAATCCAATCCTGAGACCCTTCCGATAGCAGAGACGTGATATCTCAATGCTTCTACCAAACCTGAGACCCTTCCTTTAGCATGAGATGTGATATCCAAATCCTTCACATTCCAATCCTGAGACCCTTCCTATAGCATGAGATGTGATATATCAATGCTTCTAATACCAAACCTGAGATCCTTCCTATAACATGAGATGTGATATCCAATTCCTTCCCATTCCAAACCTGAGACCCTTCCTATTGGATGAGATGTGATATCCAACTCCTTCCCATTCCAACCCTGAGACCCTTCCTATAGCATGAGATGTGATGTCTCAATGCTTCTAATACCAAACCTGAGATCCCTCCTATAACATGATATGTGATATCCAACTCCTTCCATTCCAATCCTGAGACCTGTCCTATAGCATGAGATGTGATATCTCAATGCTTATACCAAACCTGAGACCCTTCCTATAGCATGAGATGTGATATCCAACTACTTCCCATTCCAATCCTGAGACCCTTCATATAGCATGAGATGTGATATCTCAATGCTTCTAATACCAAACCTGAGATCCTTCCTCTAACATGAAATGTGATATCCAACTCCTTCCCTTTCCAAACCTAAGAGCCTATCTATAGCATGAGATGTGATATCCAAGTCCTTCCCATTCCAATCCTTAGACCCTTCCTACAGCATGCAATATGATATCTCAATGATTCTAATAACAAACCTGAGACCCGTCCTATAGCATGAGATATGATATCCAAGTCCTTCCCATTCCAATCCTGAGACCCTTCCTATAACATGAAATGTGATATCCAACTCCTTCCCATTCCAACCTGAGACCCTTCCTATAGCATGAGATGGGATATCCAACTTCTTCCAAATCCAATACTGATACCCGTCCGATAGCATGAGATGTGATATCCCAATGCTTCTACCAAACCTGAGACCCATACTATGGCATGAGATGTGATATCAAACTCCTTCCCATTCCAATCCTGAGACCCTTCCTATAGCTTGAGGTGTGATATCCAACTCCTTCCCATTCCAATTCTGAGACCCTTCTTATACCATGAGACTTGATATCTCAATGCATCTAATACCAAACCTGAGACCCGTCCTATAACATGAGATGTGATATCCAAATCCTTCCCCTTCCAAACCTTAGACCCTTCCTTTATCATGAGATGTGATATCCAACTCCTTCCCATTCCAATCCTGAGACCCTTCCGATATCATGAGATTTGTTATCTCAATGCTTCTAATATCAAACTTGAGACCCTCCCTATAGCATGAGATGTGACATCCAAGTCCTTCCCATTCCAATCCTGAGACCCTTCCTATAACATGAGATGTGATATCCAACTCCTTCCCATTCCAACCTGAGACACTTCCTATAGCATGAGAAGGGATATCTAACTCCTTCCCAATCCAATCCTGAGACCCTTCCGATAGCAGAGATGTGATATCTCAATGCTTATACCAAACCTGAGACCCTTCCTATGGCATGAGATGTGATATCCAACTCCTTGCCATTCAAATCCTGAGATCCTTCCTATAGCATGAGATGTGATATCTCTATGCTTCTAATACCAAACCTGAGACCCTTCCTATAACATGAGATGGGATATCCAACTCCTTCCCATTCCAATCCTGAGACCCTTCCGATAGCAGAGATGTGATATCTCAATGCTTATACCAAACCTGAGAACCTTCCTATGGCCTGAGATGTCATATACAACTCCTTCCCATTCCAATCCTGAGACCCTTCCTTTAGCATGAGATGTGATATCTCAATGCTTATACCAAATCTGAGACCCTTCCTATAGCATGAGATGTGATATCCTCCTGAGACCCTTCTGATAGCATGAGATGTGATATCTCAATGCCTCTAATACCAAACCTGAGATCCTACCTCTAACATGAAATGTGATATCCAACTCTTTCCCCTTCCAAACCTGAGAGCCTTCCTATAGCATGAGATGTGATATCCAAGTCCTTCCCATTCCAATCCTGAGACCCTTCCTATAGCTTGAGATGTGATATCCAACTCCTTCCCATTCCAATTCTGAGACCCTTCCTATACTCTGAGACTTGATATCTCAATGCTTCTAATACCAAACATGAGACCCGTAATATAACATGAGATGTGATATCCAAATCCTTCCCCTTCCAAACCTTAGACCCTTCCTTTATCATGAGATGTGATATCCAACTCCTTCCCATTCCAATCCTGAGATCCTTCCGATATCATGAGATGTGATATCTCAAAGCTTCTAATATCAAACTTGAGACCCTCCCTATAGCAGGGGATGTGATATCCAAGTCCTTCCCATTCCAATCCTGAGACCCTTCCTATAGCATGAGATGTGATGTCTCAATGATTCTAATACCAAACCTGAGATCCTTCCTATAACATGAGATGTGATATCCAACTCCTTCCATTCCAATCCTGAGACCCGTCCTATAGCATGAGATGTGATATCGCAATGCTTATACCAAACCTGAGACCCTTCCTATAGCATGAGATGTGATATCCAACTACTTCCCATTCCAATCCTGAGACCCTTCCTATAGCATGAGATGTGATATCTCAATGCTTCTAATACCAAACCTGAGATCCTTCCTCTAACATGAAATGTGATATCCAACTCCTTCCCTTTCCAAACCTAAGAGCCTATCTATAGCATGAGATGTGATATCCAGGTCCTTCCTATTCCAATCCTTAGACCCTTCCTACAGCATGCAATATGATATCTCAATGATTCTAATAACAAACCTGAGACCCGTCCTATAGCATGAGATATGATATCCAAGTCCTTCCCATTCCAATCCTGAGACCCTTCCTATAACATGAAATGTGATATCCAACTCCTTCCCATTCCAACCTGAGACCCTTCCTATAGCATGAGATGGGATATCCAACTTCTTCAAAATCCAATACTGATACCCTTCCGATAGCATGAGATGTGATATCCCAATGCTTCTACCAAACCTGAGACCCATACTATGGCATGAGATGTGATATCAAACTCCTTCCCATTCCAATCCTGAGACCCTTCCTATAGCTTGAGGTGTGATATCCAACTCCTTCCCATTCCAATTCTGAGACCCTTCTTATACCATGAGACTTGATATCTCAATGCTTCTAATACCAAACCTGAGACCCGTCCTATAACATGAGATGTGATATCCAAATCCTTCCCCTTCCAAACCTTAGACCCTTCCTTTATCATGAGATGTGGTATCCAACTCCTTCCCATTCCAATCCTGAAACCCTTCCGATATCATGAGATTTGTTATCTCAATGCTTCTAATATCAAACTTGAGATCCTCCCTATAGCATGAGATGTGACATCCAAGTCCTTCCCATTCCAATCCTGAGACCCTTCCTATAGCATGAGATGTGATATCTCTATGCTTCTAATACCAAACCTGAGACCCTTCCTATAACATGAGATGGGATATCCAACTCCTTCCCATTCCAATCCTGAGACCCTTCCGATAGCAGAGATGTGATATCTCAATGCTTATACCAAACCTGAGACCCTTCCTATGGCCTGAGATGTCATATACAACTCCTTCCCATTCCAATCCTGAGACCCTTCCTTTAGCATGAGATGTGATATCTCAATGCTTATACCAAATCTGAGACCCTTCCTATAGCATGAGATGTGATATCCAAATCCTTCCCATTCCAATCCTGAGACCCTTCCTATAGCATGAGATGTGATATCTCAATGCTTATACCAAACCTGAGAGCCTACCTATAGCATGAGATGTGATATCCAAGTCCATCCCATTCCAATCCTTAGACCCTTCCTACAGCATGCGATGTGATTTCTCAATGATTCTAATACCAAACCAGAGACTCTTACTATAACATGAGATGTGATATCCAACTCCTTCCCATTCCAATCCTGAGCCGCTTCCGATAGCAGAGATGTGATATCTCAATGCTTATACCAAACCTGAGACCCTTCCTATAACATGAGATGTGATATCCAACTCCTTCCCATTCCAAACATGAGACCCTTCCTATAGCAAGAAAGTAATATCCAACTCCTACCCATTCCAATCCTGAGACCCTTTCTATAGCAAGAGATGTGATATCCAAATCCTTCCCATTCCAATCCTGGGACCCTTCCTATAACATGAGATGTGATATCCAACTCCTTCCCATTCCAACCTGAGACACTTCCTATAGCATGAGAAGGGATATCCAACTCCTTCCCAATCCAATCCTGAGACCCTTCCGATAGCAGAGATGTGATATCTCAATGTTTATACCAAACCTGAGACCCTTCCTATGGCATGAGATGTGATATCCAACTCCTTGCCATTCAAATCCTGAGACCCTTCCTATAGCATGAGAAGGGATATCCAACTCCTTCCCAATCCAATCCTGCGACCCTTCCGATAGCAGAGACGTGATATCTCAATGCTTCTACCAAACCTGAGACCCTTCCTTTAGCATGAGATGTGATATCCAAATCCTTCACATTCCAATCCTGAGACCCTTCCTATAGCATGAGATGTGATATCTCAATGCTTCTAATACCAAACCTGAGATCCTTCCTATAACATGAGATGTGATATCCAATTCCTTCCCATTCCAAACCTGAGACCCTTCCTATTGGATGAGATGTGATATCCAACTCCTTCCCATTCCAACCCTGAGACCCTTCCTATAGCATGAGATGTGATGTCTCAATGCTTCTAATACCAAACCTGAGATCCTTCCTATAACATGAGATGTGATATCCAACTCCTTCCATTCCAATCCTGAGACCCGTCCTATAGCATGAGATGTGATATCTCAATGCTTATACTAAACCTGAGACCCTTCCTATAGCATGAGATGTGATATCCAACAACTTCCCATTCCAATCCTGAGACCCTTCCTATAGCATGAGATGTGATATCTCAATGCTTCTAATACCAAACCTGAGATCCTTCCTATAACATGAGATGTGATATCCAACTCCTTCCATTCCAATCCTGAGACCCGTCCTATAGCATGAGATGTGATATCTCAATGCTTATACTAAACCTGAGACCCTTCCTATAGCATGAGATGTGATATCCAACAACTTCCCATTCCAATCCTGAGACCCTTCCTATAGCATGAGATGTGATATCTCAATGCTTCTAATACCAAACCTGAGATCCTTCCTCTAACATGAAATGTGATATCCAACTCCTTCCCTTTCCAAACCTAAGAGCCTATCTATAGCATGAGATGTGATATCCAAGTCCTTCCCATTCCAACCCTTAGACCCTTCCTACAGCATGCAATATGATATCTCAATGATTCTAATAACAAACCTGAGACCCGTCCTATAACATGAGATGTGATATCCAACTCCTTCCCATTCCAATCCTGAGACACTTCCGATAGCAGAGATGTGATATCTCAATGCTTATACCAAACCTGAGACCCTTCCTATAACATGAGATGTGATATCCAAATCCTTCCCGTTCCAAACCTGAGACTCTTCCTTTAGCATGAGATGTGATATCCAGCTCCTTCCCATTCCAATCCTGAGACACTTCCGATAGCATGAGATGTGATATCTCAATGCTTCTAATATCAAAACTGAGACCCTCCCTATAGCATGATATGTGATATCTAAGTCCTTCCCATTCCAATCCTGAGACACTCCCTATAGCATGAGATGTGATATCCAACTCTTTCCCATTCCAATCCTGAGACCCTTCCTATAGCATGAGATATGATATCTCAATACTTCCAATACCAAACGTGAGATCCTTCCGATAACATGAGATATGATATCCAAATCCTTCCCCTTCCAAACCTGAGACCCTCCCTTTAGCATGAGATGTGATATCCAACTCCTTCCCATTCCAATCCTTAGACCCTTCTGATAGCATGAGATGTGATATCTCAATGCTTCTAATACCAAACCTGAGATCCTTCCGATAGCATGAGATGTGATATCTCAATGCTTCTAATACCAAACCTGAGATCCTTCCTATAACATGAGATGTGATATCCAAATCCTTCCCCTTCCAAACCTGAGACCCTCCCTTTAGCATGAGATGTGATATCCAACTCCTTCCCATTCCATTCCTGAGACCCTTCTGATAGCATGAGATGTGATATCTCAATGCCTCTAATACCAAACCTGAGATCCTACCTCTAACATGAAATGTGATATCCAACTCTTTCCCCTTCCAAACCTGAGAGCCTTCCTATAGCATGAGATGTGATATCCAAGTCCTTCCCATTCCAATCCTGAGACCCTTCCTATAGCTTGAGATGTGATATCCAACTCCTTCCCATTCCAATTCTGAGACCCTTCCTATACTCTGAGACTTGATATCTCAATGCTTCTAATACCAAACATGAGACCCGTAATATAACATGAGATGTGATATCCAAATCCTTCCCCTTCCAAACCTTAGACCCTTCCTTTATCATGAGATGTGATATCCAACTCCTTCCCATTCCAATCCTGAGATCCTTCCGATATCATGAGATGTGATATCTCAAAGCTTCTAATATCAAACTTGAGACCCTCCCTATAGCAGGGGATGTGATATCCAAGTCCTTCCCATTCCAATCCTGAGACCCTTCCTATAGCATGAGATGTGATATCTCAATGCTTCTAATACCAAACCAATGACCCTTCCTATAACATGAGATGGGAATATCCAACTCCTTCCCATTCCAATCCTGAGACCCTTCCGATAGCAGAGATGTGATATCTCAATGCTTATACCAAACCTGAGACCCTTCCTATGGCATGAGATGTGATATCCAACTCCTTGCCATTCAAATCCTGAGACCCTTCCTATAGCATGAGAAGGGATATCCAACTCCTTCCCAATCCAATCCTGAGACCCTTCCGATAGCAGAGACGTGATATCTCAATGCTTCTACCAAACCTGAGACCCTTCCTTTAGCATGAGATGTGATATCCAAATCCTTCACATTCCAATCCTGAGACCCTTCCTATAGCATGAGATGTGATATATCAATGCTTCTAATACCAAACCTGAGATCCTTCCTATAACATGAGATGTGATATCCAATTCCTTCCCATTCCAAACCTGAGACCCTTCCTATTGGATGAGATGTGATATCCAACTCCTTCCCATTCCAACCCTGAGACCCTTCCTATAGCATGAGATGTGATGTCTCAATGCTTCTAATACCAAACCTGAGATCCCTCCTATAACATGATATGTGATATCCAACTCCTTCCATTCCAATCCTGAGACCTGTCCTATAGCATGAGATGTGATATCTCAATGCTTATACCAAACCTGAGACCCTTCCTATAGCATGAGATGTGATATCCAACTACTTCCCATTCCAATCCTGAGACCCTTCATATAGCATGAGATGTGATATCTCAATGCTTCTAATACCAAACCTGAGATCCTTCCTCTAACATGAAATGTGATATCCAACTCCTTCCCTTTCCAAACCTAAGAGCCTATCTATAGCATGAGATGTGATATCCAAGTCCTTCCCATTCCAATCCTTAGACCCTTCCTACAGCATGCAATATGATATCTCAATGATTCTAATAACAAACCTGAGACCCGTCCTATAGCATGAGATATGATATCCAAGTCCTTCCCATTCCAATCCTGAGACCCTTCCTATAACATGAAATGTGATATCCAACTCCTTCCCATTCCAACCTGAGACCCTTCCTATAGCATGAGATGGGATATCCAACTTCTTCCAAATCCAATACTGATACCCGTCCGATAGCATGAGATGTGATATCCCAATGCTTCTACCAAACCTGAGACCCATACTATGGCATGAGATGTGATATCAAACTCCTTCCCATTCCAATCCTGAGACCCTTCCTATAGCTTGAGGTGTGATATCCAACTCCTTCCCATTCCAATTCTGAGACCCTTCTTATACCATGAGACTTGATATCTCAATGCATCTAATACCAAACCTGAGACCCGTCCTATAACATGAGATGTGATATCCAAATCCTTCCCCTTCCAAACCTTAGACCCTTCCTTTATCATGAGATGTGATATCCAACTCCTTCCCATTCCAATCCTGAGACCCTTCCGATATCATGAGATTTGTTATCTCAATGCTTCTAATATCAAACTTGAGACCCTCCCTATAGCATGAGATGTGACATCCAAGTCCTTCCCATTCCAATCCTGAGACCCTTCCTATAACATGAGATGTGATATCCAACTCCTTCCCATTCCAACCTGAGACACTTCCTATAGCATGAGAAGGGATATCTAACTCCTTCCCAATCCAATCCTGAGACCCTTCCGATAGCAGAGATGTGATATCTCAATGCTTATACCAAACCTGAGACCCTTCCTATGGCATGAGATGTGATATCCAACTCCTTGCCATTCAAATCCTGAGATCCTTCCTATAGCATGAGATGTGATATCTCTATGCTTCTAATACCAAACCTGAGACCCTTCCTATAACATGAGATGGGATATCCAACTCCTTCCCATTCCAATCCTGAGACCCTTCCGATAGCAGAGATGTGATATCTCAATGCTTATACCAAACCTGAGAACCTTCCTATGGCCTGAGATGTCATATACAACTCCTTCCCATTCCAATCCTGAGACCCTTCCTTTAGCATGAGATGTGATATCTCAATGCTTATACCAAATCTGAGACCCTTCCTATAGCATGAGATGTGATATCCTCCTGAGACCCTTCCTATAGCATGAGATGTGATATCTTAATGCTTCTACCAAACCTGAGACCCTTCCTTTAGCATGAGATGTGATATCCAACTACTTCCCATATTCCAATCCTGAGACCCTTCCTATAGCATGAGATGTGATATCTCAATACTTCTAATACCAAACCTGAGATCCTTCCGATAACATGAGATGTGATATCCAAATCCTTCCCCTTCCAAACCTGAGACCCTCCCTTTAGCATGAGATGGGATATCCAACTCCTTCCCATTCCAATCCTGAGAACCTTCTGATAGCATGAGATGTGATATCTCAATGCTTCTAATACCAAACCTGAGATCCTTCCGATAGCATGAGATGTGATATCTCAATGCTTCTAATACCAAACATGAGATCCTTCCTATAACATGAGATGTGATATCCAAATCCTTCCCCTTCCAAACCTGAGACCCTCCCTTTAGCATGAGATGTGATATCCAACTCCTTCCCATTCTAAATCTGAGACCCTTCTGATAGCATGAGATGTGATATCTCATTGCCTCTAATACCAAACCTGAGATCCTACCTCTAACATGAAATGTGATATCCAACTCTTTCCCCTTCCAAACCTGAGAGCCTTCCTATAGCATGAGATGTGATATCCAAGTCCTTCCCATTCCAATCCTGAGACCCTTCCTATAACATGAGATGTGATATCCAACTCCTTCCAATTCCAACCTGAGACCCTTCCTATAGCATGAGATGTGATATCTCAATGCCTCTAATACCAAACCTGAGATCCTTCCTCTAACATGAAATGTGATATCCAACTCCTTCCCTTTCCAAACCTGAGAGCCTATCTATAGCATGAGATGTGATATCCAAGTCCTTCCCATTCCAATCCTTAGACCCTTCCTGCAGCATGCAATATGATATCTCAATGATTCTAATAACAAACCTGAGACCCGTCCTATAACATGAGATGGGATATCCAACTCCTTCCCATTCCAATCCTGAGACACTTCCGATAGCAGAGATGTGATATATCAATGCTTATACCAACCTGAGACCCTTCCTATAACATGAGATGTGATATCCAACTCCTTCCCGTTCCAAACCTGAGACCCTTCCTTTAGCATGAGATGTGATATCCAGCTCCTTCCCATTCCAATCCTGAGACACTTCCGATAGCATGAGATGTGATATCTCAATGCTTCTAATATCAAAGCTGAGACCCTCCCTATAGCATGATATGTGATATCTAAGTCCTTCCCATTCCAATCCTGAGACCCTTCCTATAGCATGAGATGTTATATCTCAATGCTTCTACCAAACCTGAGACCCTTCCTTTAGCATGAGATGTGATATCCAACTCGTTCCCATTCCAATCCTGAGACCCTTCCTATAGCATGAGATGTGATATCTCAATACTTCTAATACCAAACCTGAGATCCTTCCGATAACATGAGATGTGATATCCAAATCCTTCCCCTTCCAAACCTGAGACCCTCCCTTTAGCATGAGATGTGATATCCAACTCCTTCCCATTCCTATCCTGAGACCCTTCTGATAGCATGAGATGTGATATCTCAATGCTTCTAATACCAAACTTGAGATCCTTCCTATAACATGAGATGTGATATCCAAATCCTTCCCCTTCCAAACCTGAGACCCTCCCTTTAGCATTAGATGTGATATCCAACTCCTTCCCATTCCAATCCTGAGACGCTTCTGATAGCATGAGATGTGATATCTCAATGCCTCTAATACCAAACCTGAGATCCTACCTCTAACATGAAATGTGATATCCAACTCTTTCCCCTTCCAAACCTAAGAGCCTTCCTATAGCATGAGATGTGATATCCAAGTCCTTCCCATTCCAATCATGAGACCCTTCCTATAACATGAGATGGGATATCCAACTCCTTCCCATTCCAATCCTGAGACCCTTCCGATAGCAGAGATGTGATATCTCAATGCTTATACCAAACCTGAGACCCTTCCTACGGCATGAGATGTCATATACAACTCCTTCCCATTCCAATCCTGAGACCCTTCCTATAGCATGAGATGTGATATCTCAATGCTTCTACCAAACCTGAGACCCTTCCTTTAGCATGAGATGTGATATCCAACTCGTTCCCATTCCAATCCTGAGACCCTTCCTATAGCATGAGATGTGATATCTCAATACTTCTAATACCAAACCTGAGATCCTTCCGATAACATGAGATGTGATATCCAAATCCTTCCCCTTCCAAACCTGAGACCCTCCCTTTAGCATGAGATGTGATATCCAACTCCTTCCCATTCCTATCCTGAGACCCTTCTGATAGCATGAGATGTGATATCTCAATGCTTCTAATACCAAACTTGAGATCCTTCCTATAACATGAGATGTGATATCCAAATCCTTCCCCTTCCAAACCTGAGACCCTCCCTTTAGCATGAGATGTGATATCCAACTCCTTCCCATTCCAATCCTGAGACGCTTCTGATAGCATGAGATGTGATATCTCAATGCCTCTAATACCAAACCTGAGATCCTACCTCTAACATGAAATGTGATATCCAACTCTTTCCCCTTCCAAACCTAAGAGCCTTCCTATAGCATGAGATGTGATATCCAAGTCCTTCCCATTCCAATCATGAGACCCTTCCTATAACATGAGATGGGATATCCAACTCCTTCCCATTCCAATCCTGAGACCCTTCCGATAGCAGAGATGTGATATCTCAATGCTTATACCAAACCTGAGACCCTTCCTACGGCATGAGATGTCATATACAACTCCTTCCCATTCCAATCCTGAGACCCTTCCTATAGCATGAGATGTGATATCTCAATGCTTCTACCAAACCTGAGACCCTTCCTTTAGCATGAGATGTGATATCCAACTCGTTCCCATTCCAATCCTGAGACCCTTCCTATAGCATGAGATGTGATATCTCAATACTTCTAATACCAAACCTGAGATCCTTCCGATAACATGAGATGTGATATCCAAATCCTTCCCCTTCCAAACCTGAGACCCTCCCTTTAGCATGAGATGTGATATCCAACTCCTTCCCATTCCTATCCTGAGACCCTTCTGATAGCATGAGATGTGATATCTCAATGCTTCTAATACCAAACTTGAGATCCTTCCTATAACATGAGATGTGATATCCAAATCCTTCCCCTTCCAAACCTGAGACCCTCCCTTTAGCATGAGATGTGATATCCAACTCCTTCCCATTCCAATCCTGAGACCCTTCTGATAGCATGAGATGTGATATCTCAATGCCTCTAATACCAAACCTGAGATCCTACCTCTAACATGAAATGTGATATCCAACTCTTTCCCCTTCCAAACCTAAGAGCCTTCCTATAGCATGAGATGTGATATCCAAGTCCTTCCCATTCCAATCATGAGACCCTTCCTATAACATGAGATGGGATATCCAACTCCTTCCCATTCCAATCCTGAGACCCTTCCGATAGCAGAGATGTGATATCTCAATGCTTATACCAAACCTGAGACCCTTCCTACGGCATGAGATGTCATATACAACTCCTTCCCATTCCAATCCTGAGACCCTTCCTATAGCATGAGATGTGATGTCTCAATGCTTCTAATACCAAACCTGAGATCCTTCCTATAACATGAGATGTGATATCCAACTCCTTCCCATTCCAATCCTGAGACCCTTCCTATAGCTTGAGATGTGATATCTCAATGCTTATACCAAACCTGAGACCCTTCCTACGGCATGAGATGTCATATACAACTCCTTCCCATTTCAATCCTGATACCCTTCCTATAGCATGAGATGTGATATCTCAATGCTTATACCAAACCTGAGACCCTTCATATAGCATGAGATGTGATATCCAACTCCTTCCCATTCCAATCCTGAGGCCCTTCCTATAGCATGAGATGTGATGTCTCAATGCTTCTAATACCAAACCTGAGATCCTTCCTAAAACATGAGATGTGGTATCCAACTCCTTCCATTCCAATCCTGAGACCCTTCCTATAGCATGAGATGTGATATCTCAATGCTTCTAATATCAAACTTGAGACCCTCCCTATAGCATGAGATGTGATATCCAAGTCCTTCCCATTCCAATCCTGAGACACTTCCTATAGCATGAGATGTGATATCTCAATGCTTCTAATACCAAACCTGAGACTCTTCCTATAACATGAGATGGGATATCCAACTCCTTCCCATTCCAATCCTGAGACCCTTCCAAAAGCATAGATGTGATATCTCAATGCTTATACCAAACCTGAGACCCTTCCTATGGCATGAAATGTCATATACATATCCTTCCCATTCCAATCCTGAGACCCTTCCTATAGCATGAGATGTGATATCTCAATGCTTATACCAAACCTGAGACCCTTCCTATAGCATGAGATGTGATATCTAACTCCTTCCCATTCCAATCCTGAGACCCTTCCTATAGCATGAGATGTGATATCTCAATGCCTCTAATACCAAACCTGAGATCCTTCCTCTAACATGAAATGTGATATCCAACTCCTTCCCTTTCCAAACCTGAGAGCCTACCTATAGCATGAGATGTGATATCCAAGTCCTTCCAATTCCAATCCTTAGACCCTTCCTATAGCATGCAATATGATATCTCAATGATTCTAATAATAAACCTGAGACCCGTCCTATAACATGAGATGGGATATCCAACTCCTTCCCATTCCAATCCTGAGACCCTTCCGATAGCAGAGATGTGATATCTCAATGCTTATACCAAACCTGAGACCCTTCCTACGGCATGAGATGTCATATACAACTCCTTCCCATTCCAATCCTGAGACCCTTCCTATAGCATGAGATGTGATATCTGAATGCTTATACCAAACCTGAGACCCTTCATATAGCATGAGATGTGATATCCAACTCCTTCCCATTACAATCCTGAGACCCTTCCTATAGCATGAGATGTGATGTCTCAATGCGTCTAATACCAAACCTGAGATCCTTCCTATAGCATGAGATGTGATATCCAATTCCTTCCCATTCCAATCCTGAGACACTTCCGATAGCATGAGATGTGATATCTCAATGCTTCTAATACCAAACCTGAGACTCTTCCTATAACATGAGATGGGATATCCAACTCCTTCCGATTCCAATCCTGAGACCCTTCCAAAAGCAGAGATGTGATATCTCAATGCTTATACCAAACCTGAGACCCTTCCTATGGCATGAGATGTCATATACATATCCTTCCCATTCCAATCCTGAGACCCTTCCTATAGCATGAGATGTGATATCTCAATGCTTATACCAAACCTGAGACCCTTCCTATAGCATGAGATGTGATATCCAAGTCCTTCCCATTTTAATCCTGAGACCCTTCCTATAGCATGAGATGTGATATCTCAATGCTTCTAATACCAAACCTGAGACCCTTCCTATAACATGAATTCTGATATCCAAGTCCTTCCCATTCCAATCCTGAGACCCTTCCAATAGCAGAGATGTGATATCTAATGCTTCTAATATCAAACCTGAGACCTGTCCTATAACATGAGATGGGATATCCAACTCCTTCCCGTTCCAAACCTGATACCCTTCCTATAGCATGAGATGTGATATCCAATTCCTTCCCATCCCAATCCTGAGACACCTCCGATAGCAGAGATGTGATATCTCAATGCTTATAACAAACCTGAGACTCTTCCTATAACATGAGATGTGATATCTAACTCCTTCCCGTTCCAAACCTGAGACCCTTCCTATAGCATGAGATGTGATATCCAACTCCTTCCCATTCCAATCCTGAGACCCTTCCTATAGCATGAGATGTGATATCTCAATGCTTATACCAAATCTGAGACCCTTCCTATAGCATGAGATGTGATATCCAACTCCTTCCCATTCCAATCCTGAGACCCTTCCTATAGCATGAGATGTGATATCTCAATGCTTCTAATACCAAACCTGAGATCCTTCCTATAACAAGAGATGTGATATCCAACTCCTTCCCATTCCAATCCTGAGACCCTTATGATAGCATGAGATGTGATATCTCAATGCCTCTAATACCAAACCTGAGATACTTCCGATAGCATGAGATGTGATATCTCAATGCTTCTAATACCAAACCTGAGATCCTTCCTATAACATGAGATGTGATTTCCAAATCCTTCTCCTTCCAAACCTGAGACCCTCCCTTTAGCATGAGATGTCATATACAACTCCTTCCCATTCCAATCCTGAGACCCTTCCTATAGCATGAGATGTGATATCTCAATGCTTATACCAAATCTGAGACCCTTCCTATAGCATGAGATGTGATATCCAACTCCTTCCCATTCCAATCCTGAGACCCTTCCTATAGCATGAGATGTGATGTCTCAATGCTTCTAATACCAAACCTGAGATCCTTCCTATAACATGAGATGTGATATCCAACTCCTTCCCATTCCAATCCTGAGACCCTTATGATAGCATGAGATGTGATATCTCAATGCCTCTTATACCAAACCTGAGATCCTTCCGATAGCATGAGATGTGATATCTCAATGCTTCTAATACCAAACCTGAGATCCTTCCTATAATATGAGATGTGATTTCCAAATCCTTCCCCTTCCAAACCTGAGACCCTCCCTTTAGCATGAGATGTGATATCCAACTCCTTCCCATTCCAATCCTGAGACCCTTCTGATAGCATGAGATGTGATATCTCAATGCCTCTAATGCCAAACCTGAGATCCTACCTCTAACATGAAATGTGATATCCATCTCCTTCCCTTTCCAAACCTGAGACCCTGCCTATAGCATGAGATGTGATATCCAAGTCCTTCCCATTCCAATCCTGAGACCCTTCCTATAGCATGTGATGTGATATCTCAATGCTTATACCAAACCTGAGACCCTTCCTATGGCATGAGATGTCATATACAACTCCTTCCCATTCCAATCCTGAGACCCTTCCTATAGCATGAGATGTGATATCTCAATGCTTATACCAAACCTGAGACCCTTCCTATAGCATGAGATGTGATATCCAACTTCTTCCCATTCCAATCCAGAGAACCTTCCTATAGCATGAGATGTGATATCTCAATGCTTATACCAAACCTGAGACCCTTCCTATAGCTTGAGATGTGATATCCAACTCCTTCCCATTCCAATCCTGAGACCCTTCCGATAGCATGAGATGTGATATCTCAAGGCCTCTAATACCAAACCTGAGATCCTTCCTCTAACATGAAATGTGATATCCAACTCCTTCCCCTTCCAAACCTGAGAACCTTCCTATAGCATGAGATATGATATCCAACTCCTTCCCATTCCAACCTGAGACCCTTCCTATAGCATGAGATGGGATATCCAACTCCTTCCAAATCCAATACTGATACCCTTCCGATAGCATGGGATGTGATATCCCAATGCTTCTACCAAACCTGAGAACCATACTATGGCATGAGATGTGATATCAAACTCCTTCCCATTCCAATCCTGAGACGCTTCCTATAGCTTGAGGTGTGATATCCAACTCCTTCCCATTCCAATTCTGAGACCCTTCTTATACCATGAGACTTGATATCTCAATGCTTCTAATACCAAACCTGAGACCCGTCCTATAACATGAGATGTGATATCCAAATCCTTCCCCTTCCAAACCTTAGACCTTTCCTTTATCATGAGATGTGATATCCAACTCCTTCCCATTCCAATCCTGAGACCCTTCCGATATCATGAGATTTGTTATCTCAATGCTTCTAATATCAAACTTGAGACCCTCCCTATAGCATGAGATGTGACATCCAAGTCCTTCCCATTCCAATCCTGAGACCCTTCCTATAGCATGAGATGTGATATCTCAATGCTTCTAATACCAAACCTGAGGCCTCATGCTAAAGGGAGGGTCTCAGGTTTGGAAGGGGAAGGATTTGGATATCACATCTCATGTTATAGGAAGGATCTCAGGATTGGTATTAGAAGCATTGAGATATCACATCTCATGCTATCGGAAGGATCTCAAGTTTGGTATTAGAAACATTGAGATATCACATCTCATGCTATCGGAAGGATCTCAGGTTTGGCATTAGAAGCATTGAGATATCACATCTCATGCTATAGGAAGGGTCTCAGGTTTGGAACGGGAAGGAGTTGGATATCCCATCTCATGTTATAGGACTGGTCTCAGGTTTGGTATTAGAGGCATTGAGATATCACATTGCATGTTGTAGGAAGGGTCTCAGGTTTGGAATGGGAAGGAATTGGATATCACATCTCATGTCATAGGAAACATGAGATGTGACATCCAAGTCCTTCCCATTCCAATCCTGAGACCCTTCCTATAGCATGAGATGTGATATCTCTATGCTTCTAATACCAAACCTGAGACCCTTCCTATAACATGAGATGGGATATCCAACTCCTTCCCATTCCAATCCTGAGACCCTTCCGATAGCAGATATGTGATATCTCAATGCTTATACCAAACCTGAGACCCTTCCTATGGCCTGAGATGTCATATACAACTCCTTCCCATTCCATTCCTGAGACCCTTCCTTTAGCAGGAGATGTGATATCTCAATGCTTATACCAAATCTGAGACCCGTCCTATAGCATGAGATGTGATATCCAAATCCTTCCCATTCCAATCCTGAGACCCTTCCTATAGCATGAGATGTGATATCTCAATGCTTATACCAAACCTGAGAGCCTACCTATAGCATGAGATGTGATATCCAAGTCCATCCCATTCCAATTCTTAGACCCTTCCTACAGCATGCGATGTGATATCTCAATGATTCTAATACCAAACCAGAGACTCTTACTATAACATGAGATGGGATATCCAACTCCTTCCCATTCCAATCCTGAGCCACTTCCGATAGCAGAGATGTGATATCTCAATGCTTATACCAAACCTGAGACCCTTCCTATAGCATGAGATGTGATATCCAACTCCTTCCCATTCCAATCCTGAGACCCTTCCTATAGCATGAGATGTGATATCTCAATGCTTCTAATACCAAACCTGAGATCCTTCCTATAACAAGAGATGTGATATCCAACTCCTTCCCATTCCAATCCTGAGACCCTTATGATAGCATGAGATGTGATATCTCAATGCCTCTAATACCAAACCTGAGATACTTCCGATAGCATGAGATGTGATATCTCAATGCTTCTAATACCAAACCTGAGATCCTTCCTATAACATGAGATGTGATTTCCAAATCCTTCTCCTTCCAAACCTGAGACCCTCCCTTTAGCATGAGATGTCATATACAACCCCTTCCCATTCCAATCCTGAGACCCTTCCTATAGCATGAGATGTGATATCTCAATGCTTATACCAAATCTGAGACCCTTCCTATAGCATGAGATGTGATATCCAACTCCTTCCCATTCCAATCCTGAGACCCTTCCTATAGCATGAGATGTGATGTCTCAATGCTTCTAATACCAAACCTGAGATCCTTCCTATAACATGAGATGTGATATCCAACTCCTTCCCATTCCAATCCTGAGACCCTTATGATAGCATGAGATGTGATATCTCAATGCCTCTTATACCAAACCTGAGATCCTTCCGATAGCATGAGATGTGATATCTCAATGCTTCTAATACCAAACCTGAGATCCTTCCTATAATATGAGATGTGATTTCCAAATCCTTCCCCTTCCAAACCTGAGACCCTCCCTTTAGCATGAGATGTGATATCCAACTCCTTCCCATTCCAATCCTGAGACCCTTCTGATAGCATGAGATGTGATATCTCAATGCCTCTAATGCCAAACCTGAGATCCTACCTCTAACATGAAATGTGATATCCATCTCCTTCCCTTTCCAAACCTGAGACCCTGCCTATAGCATGAGATGTGATATCCAAGTCCTTCCCATTCCAATCCTGAGACCCTTCCTATAGCATGTGATGTGATATCTCAATGCTTATACCAAACCTGAGACCCTTCCTATGGCATGAGATGTCATATACAACTCCTTCCCATTCCAATCCTGAGACCCTTCCTATAGCATGAGATGTGATATCTCAATGCTTATACCAAACCTGAGACCCTTCCTATAGCTTGAGATGTGATATCCAACTCCTTCCCATTCCAATCCTGAGACCCTTCCGATAGCATGAGATGTGATATCTCAAGGCCTCTAATACCAAACCTGAGATCCTTCCTCTAACATGAAATGTGATATCCAACTCCTTCCCCTTCCAAACCTGAGAACCTTCCTATAGCATGAGATATGATATCCAACTCCTTCCCATTCCAACCTGAGACCCTTCCTATAGCATGAGATGGGATATCCAACTCCTTCCAAATCCAATACTGATACCCTTCCGATAGCATGGGATGTGATATCCCAATGCTTCTACCAAACCCGAGAACCATACTATGGCATGAGATGTGATATCAAACTCCTTCCCATTCCAATCCTGAGACGCTTCCTATAGCTTGAGGTGTGATATCCAACTCCTTCCCATTCCAATTCTGAGACCCTTCTTATACCATGAGACTTGATATCTCAATGCTTCTAATACCAAACCTGAGACCCGTCCTATAACATGAGATGTGATATCCAAATCCTTCCCCTTCCAAACCTTAGACCTTTCCTTTATCATGAGATGTGATATCCAACTCCTTCCCATTCCAATCCTGAGACCCTTCCGATATCATGAGATTTGTTATCTCAATGCTTCTAATATCAAACTTGAGACCCTCCCTAAAGCATGAGATGTGACATCCAAGTCCTTCCCATTCCAATCCTGAGACCCTTCCTATAGCATGAGATGTGATATCTCAATGCTTCTAATACCAAACCTGAGGCCTCATGCTAAAGGGAGGGTCTCAGGTTTGGAAGGGGAAGGATTTGGATATCACATCTCATGTTATAGGAAGGATCTCAGGATTGGTATTAGAAGCATTGAGATATCACATCTCATGCTATCGGAAGGATCTCAAGTTTGGTATTAGAAGCATTGAGATATCACATCTCATGCTATCGGAAGGATCTCAGGTTTGGCATTAGAAGCATTGAGATATCACATCTCATGCTATAGGAAGGGTCTCAGGTTTGGAACGGGAAGGAGTTGGATATCCCATCTCATGTTATAGGACTGGTCTCAGGTTTGGTATTAGAGGCATTGAGATATCACATTGCATGTTGTAGGAAGGGTCTCAGGTTTGGAATGGGAAGGAATTGGATATCACATCTCATGTCATAGGAAACATGAGATGTGACATCCAAGTCCTTCCCATTCCAATCCTGAGACCCTTCCTATAGCATGAGATGTGATATCTCTATGCTTCTAATACCAAACCTGAGACCCTTCCTATAACATGAGATGGGATATCCAACTCCTTCCCATTCCAATCCTGAGACCCTTCCGATAGCAGAGATGTGATATCTCAATGCTTATACCAAACCTGAGACCCTTCCTATGGCCTGAGATGTCATATACAACTCCTTCCCATTCCAATCCTGAGACCCTTCCTTTAGCAGGAGATGTGATATCTCAATGCTTATACCAAATCTGAGACCCGTCCTATAGCATGAGATGTGATATCCAAATCCTTCCCATTCCAATCCTGAGACCCTTCCTATAGCATGAGATGTGATATCTCAATGCTTATACCAAACCTGAGAGCCTACCTATAGCATGAGATGTGATATCCAAGTCCATCCCATTCCAATTCTTAGACCCTTCCTACAGCATGCGATGTGATATCTCAATGATTCTAATACCAAACCAGAGACTCTTACTATAACATGAGATGGGATATCCAACTCCTTCCCATTCCAATCCTGAGCCGCTTCCGATAGCAGAGATGTGATATCTCAATGCTTATACCAAACCTGAGACCCTTCCTATAACATGAGATGTGATATCCAACTCCTTCCCGTTCCAAACCTGAGACACTAACTATAGCATATGTGATATCCAACTCCTTCCCATTCCAAACATGAGACCCTTCCTATAGCAAGAAAGTAATATCCAACTCCTACCCATTCCAATCCTGAGACCCTTCCTATAGCAAGAGATGTGATATCCAAATCCTTCCCATTCCAATCCTGAGACCCTTCCTATAACATGAGATGTGATATCCAACTCCTTCCCATTCCAACCTGAGACACTTCCTATAGCATGAGAAGGGATATCCAACTCCTTCCCAATCCAATCCTGAGACCCTTCCGATAGCAGAGATGTGATATCTCAATGCTTATACCAAACCTGAGACCCTTCCTATGGCATGAGATGTGATATCCAACTCCTTGCCATTCAAATCCTGAGACCCTTCCTATAGCATGAGAAGGGATATCCAACTCCTTCCCAATCCAATCCTGCGACACTTCCGATAGCAGAGACGTGATATCTCAATGCTTCTACCAAACCTGAGACCCTTCCTTTAGCATGAGATGTGATATCCAAATCCTTCACATTCCAATCCTGAGACCCTTCCTATAGCATGAGATGTGATATCTCAATGCTTCTAATACCAAACCTGAGATCCTTCCTATAACATGAGATGTGATATCCAATTCCTTCCCATTCCAAACCTGAGACCCTTCCTATTGGATGAGATGTGATATCCAACTCCTTCCCATTCCAACCCTGAGACCCTTCCTATAGCATGAGATGTGATGTCTCAATGCTTCTAATACCAAACCTGAGATCCTTCCTATAACATGAGATGTGATATCCAATTCCTTCCATTCCAATCCTGAGACCCGTCCTATAGCATGAGATGTGATATCTCAATGCTTATACTAAACCTGAGACCCTTCCTATAGCATGAGATGTGATATCCAACTACTTCCCATTCCAATCCTGAGACCCTTCCTATAGCATGAGATGTGATATCTCAATGCTTCTAATACCAAACCTGAGATCCTTCCTCTAACATGAAATGTGATATCCAACTCCTTCCCTTTCCAAACCTAAGAGCCTATCTATAGCATGAGATGTGATATCCAAGTCCTTCCCATTCCAACCCTTAGACCCTTCCTACAGCATGCAATATGATATCTGAATGATTCTAATAACAAACCTGAGACCCATCCTATAACATGAGATGTGATATCCAACTCCTTCCCATTCCAATCCTGAGACACTTCCGATAGCAGAGATGTGATATCTCAATGCTTATACCAAACCTGAGACCCTTCCTATAACATGAGATGTGATATCCAAATCCTTCCCGTTCCAAACCTGAGACCCTTCCTTTAGCATGAGATGTGATATCCAGCTCCTTCCCATTCCAATCCTGAGACACTTCCGATAGCATGAGATGTGATATCTCAATGCTTCTATCAAAACTGAGACCCTCCCTATAGCATGAGATGTGATATCCAAATCCTTCCCCTTCCAAACCTGAGACCCTCCCTTTAGCATGAGATGTGATATCCAACTCCTTCCCATTCCAATCCTGAGACCCTTCTGATAGCATGAGATGTGATATCTCAATGCTTCTAATACCAAACCTGAGATCCTTCCGATAGCATGAGATGTGATATCTCAATGCTTCTAATACCAAACCTGATATCCTTCCTATAACATGAGATGTGATATCCAAATCCTTCCCCTTCCAAACCTGAGACCCTCCCTTTAGCATGAGATGTGATATCCAACTCCTTCCCATTCCATTCCTGAGACCCTTCTGATAGCATGAGATGTGATATCTCAATGCCTCTAATACCAAACCTGAGATCCTACCTCTAACATGAAATGTGATATCCAACTCTTTCCCCTTCCAAACCTGAGAGCCTTCCTATAGCATGAGATGTGATATCCAAGTCCTTCCCATTCCAATCCTGAGACCCTTCCTATAGCTTGAGATGTGATATCCAACTCCTTCCCATTCCAATTCTGAGACCCTTCCTATACTCTGAGACTTGATATCTCAATGCTTCTAATACCAAACCTGAGACCAGTAATATAACATGATATGTGATATCCAAATCCTTCCCCTTCCAAACCTTAGACCCTTCCTTTATCATGAGATGTGATATCCAACTCCTTCCCATTCCAATCCTGAGACCCTTCCGATATCATGAGATGTGATATCTCAAAGCTTCTAATATCAAACTTGAGACCCTCCCTATAGCATGAGATGTGATATCCAAGTCCTTCCCATTCCAATCCTGAGACCCTTCCTATTGCATGAGATGTGATATCTCAATGCTTCTAATACCAAACCTGAGACCCTTCCTATAACATGAGATGGGAATATCCAACTCCTTCCCATTCCAATCCTGAGACCCTTCCGAAAGCAGAGATGTGATATCTCAATGCTTATACCAAACCTGAGACCCTTCCTATGGCATGAGATGTGATATCCAACTCCTTGCCATTCAAATCCTGAGACCCTTCCTATAGCATGAGAAGGGATATCCAACTCCTTCCCAATCCAATCCTGAGACCCTTCCGATAGCAGAGACGTGATATCTCAATGCTTCTACCAAACCTGAGACCCTTCCTTTAGCATGAGATGTGATATCCAAATCCTTCACATTCCAATCCTTAGACCCTTCCTATAGCATAAGATGTGATATCTCAATGCTTCTAATACCAAACCTGAGATCCTTCCTATAACATGAGATGTGATATCCAATTCCTTCCCATTCCAAACCTGAGACCCTTCCTATTGGATGAGATGTGATATCCAACTCCTTCCCATTCCAACCCTGAGACCCTTCCTATAGCATGAGATGTGATGTCTCAATGCTTCTAATACCAAACCTGAGATCCTTCCTATAACATGAGATGTGATATCCAACTCCTTCCATTCCAATCCTGAGACCTGTCCTATAGCATGAGATGTGATATCTCAATGCTTATACCAAACCTGAGACCCTTCCTATAGCATGAGATGTGATATCCAACTACTTCCCATTCCAATCCTGAGACCCTTCATATAGCATGAGATGTGATATCTCAATGCTTCTAATACCAAACCTGAGATCCTTCCTCTAACATGAAATGTGATATCCAACTCCTTCCCTTTCCAAACCTAAGAGCCTATCTATAGCATGAGATGTGATATCCAAGTCCTTCCCATTCCAATCCTTAGACCCTTCCTACAGCATGCAAAATGATATCTCAATGATTCTAATAACAAACCTGAGACCCGTCCTATAGCATGAGATATGATATCCAAGTCCTTCCCATTCCAATCCTGAGACCCTTCCTATAACATGAAATATGATATCCAACTCCTTCCCATTCCAACCTGAGACCCTTCCTATAGCATGAGATGGGATATCCAACTTCTTCCAAATCCAATACTGATACCCTTCCGATAGCATGAGATGTGATATCCCAATGCTTCTACCAAACCTGAGACCCATACTATGGCATGAGATGTGATATCAAACTACTTCCCATTCCAATCCTGAGACCCTTCCTATAGCTTGAGGTGTGATATCCAACTCCTTCCCATTCCAATTCTGAGACCCTTCTTATACCATGAGACTTGATATCTCAATGCTTCTAATACCAAACCTGAGACCCGTCCTATAACATGAGATGTGATATCCAAATCCTTCCCCTTCCAAACCTTAGACCCTTCCTTTATCATGAGATGTGATATCCAACTCCTTCCCATTCCAATCCTGAGACCCTTCCGATATCATGAGATTTGTTATCTCAATGCTTCTAATATCAAACTCGAGACCCTCCATATAGCATGAGATGTGACATCCAAGTCCTTCCCATTCCAATCCTGAGACCCTTCCTATAACATGAGATGTGATATCCAACTCCTTCCCATTCCAACCTGAGACACTTCCTATAGCATGAGAAGGGATATCTAACTCCTTCCCAATCCAATCCTGAGACCCTTCCGATAGCAGAGATGTGATATCTCAATGCTTATACCAAACCTGAGACCCTTCCTATGGCATGAGATGTGATATCCAACTCCTTGCCATTCAAATCCTGAGACCCTTCCTATAGCATGAGATGTGATATCTCTATGCTTCTAATACCAAACCTGAGACCCTTCCTATAACATGAGATGGGATATCCAACTCCTTCCCATTCCAATCCTGAGCGCTTCCGATAGCAGAGATGTGATATCTCAATGCTTATACCAAACCTGAGACCCTTCCTATAACATGAGATGTGATATCCAACTCCTTCCCGTTCCAAACCTGAGACACTAACTATAACATATGTGATATCCAACTCCTTCCCATTCCAAACATGAGACCATTCCTATAGCAAGAAAGTAATATCGAACTCCTACCCATTCCAATCCTGAGACCCTTCCTATAGCAAGAGATGTGGTATCCAAATCCTTCCCATTCCAATCCTGAGACCCTTCCTATAACATGAAATGTGATATCCAACTCCTTCCCATTCCAACCTGAGACACTTCCTATAGCATGAGAAGGGATATCCAACTCCTTCCCAAACCAATCCTGAGACCCTTCCGATAGCAGAGATGTGATATCTCAATGCTTATACCAATCCTGAGACCCTTCCTATGGCATGAGATGTGATATCCAACTCCTTCCCAATCCAATCCTGAGACCCTTCCGATAGCAGAGACGTGATATCTCAATGCTTCTACCAAACCTGAGACCCTTCCTTTACCATGAGATGTGATATCCAAATCCTTCACATTCCAATCCTGAGACCCTTCCTATAGCATGAGATGTGATATCTCAATGCTTCTAATACCAAACCTGAGATCCTTCCTATAACATGAGATGTGATATCCAATTCCTTCCCATTCCAAACCTGAGACCCTTCCTATTGGATGAGATGTGATATCCAACTCCTTCCCATTCCAACCGTGAGACCCTTCCTATAGCATGAGATGTGATGTCTCAATGCTTCTAATACCAAACCTGAGATCCTTCCTATAACATGAGATGTGATATCCAACTCCTTCCATTCCAATCCTGAGACCCGTCCTATAGCATGAGATGTGATATCTCAATGCTTATACCAAACCTGAGACCCTTCCTATAGCATGAGATGTGATATCCAACTGCTTCCCATTCCAATCCTGAGACCCTTCCTATAGCATGAGATGTGATATCTCAATGTTTCTAATACCAAACCTGAGATCCTTCCTCTAACATGAAATGTGATATCCAACTCCTTCCCTTTCCAAACCTAAGAGCCTATCTATAGCATGAGATGTGATATCCAAGTCCTTCCCATCCCAACCCTTAGACCCTTCCTACAGCATGCAATATGATATCTCAATGATTCTAATAACAAACCTGAGACCCGTCCTATAACATGAGATGGGATATCCAACTCCTTCCCATTCCAATCCTGAGGCACTTCCGATAGCAGAGATGTGATATCTCAATGCTTATACCAAACCTGAGACCCTACCTATAACATGAGATGTGATATCCAAATCCTTCCCGTTCCAAACCTGAGACCCTTCCTTTAGCATGAGATGTGATATCCAGAACCTTCCCATTCCAATCCTGAGACACTTCCTATAGCATGAGATGTGATATCTCAATGCTTCTAATATCAAAACTGAGACCCTCCCTATAGCATGATATGTGATATCTAAGTCCTTCCCATTCCAAACCTGAGACCCTTCCGATAACATGAGATGTGATATCCAAATCCTTCCCCTTCCAATCCTGAGACCCTCCCTTTAGCATGAGATGTGATATCCAACTCCTTCCTATTCCAATCCTGAGACTCTTCTGATAGCATGAGATGTGATATCTCAATGCTTCTAATACCAAACCTGAGATCCTTCCGATAGCATGAGATGTGATATCTCAATGCTTCTAATATCAAACCTGAGATCCTTCCTATAACATGAGATGTGATATCCAAATCCTTCCCCTTCCAAACCTGAGACCCTCCCTTTAGCATGAGATGTGATATCCAACTCCTTCCCATTCCATTCCTGAGACCCTTCTGATAGCATGAGATGTGATATCTCAATGCCTCTAATACCAAACCTGAGATCCTACCTCTAACATGAAATGTGATATCCAACTCTTTCCCCTTCCAAACCTGAGAGCCTTCCTATAGCATGAGATGTGATATCCAAGTCCTTCCCATTCCAATCCTGAGACCCTTCCTATAGCTTGAGATGTGATATCCAACTCCTTCCCATTCCAATTCTGAGACCCTTCCTATACTATGAGACTTGATATCTCAATGCTTCTAATACAAACGTGAGACCCGTAATATAACATGAGATGTGATATCCAAATCCTTCCCCTTCCAAACCTTAGACCCTTGCTTTATCATGAGATGTGATATCCAACTCCTTCCCATTCCAATCCTGAGACCCTTCCGATATCATGAGATGTGATATCTCAAAGCTTCTAATATCAAACTTGAGACCCTCCCTATAGCATGAGATGTGATATCCAAGTCCTTCCCATTCCAATCCTGAGACCCTTCCTATAGCATGAGATGTGATATCTCAATGCTTCTAATACCAAACCTGAGAACCTTCCTATAACATGAGATGGGAATATCCAACTCCTTCCCATTCCAATCCTGAGACCCTTCCGATAGCAGAGATGTGATATCTCAATGCTTATACCAAACCTGAGATCCTTCCTATAACATGAGATGTGATAACCAACTCCTTCCCATTCCAATCCTGAGACACTTCCTATAGCATGAGATGTGATATCTCACTGCTTATACCAAACCTGAGACCCTTCCCATAGCATGAGATGTGATATCCAACTCCTTCCCATTCCAATCCTCAGACCCTTCCTATAGCATGAGATGTGATATCTCAATGCTTCTAATATCAAACTTGAGACCCTACCTATAGCATGAGATGTGATATCCAAGTCCTTCCCATTACAATCCTGAGACACTTCCTATAGCATGAGATGTGATATCCAACTCCTTCCCATTCCAATCCTGAGACCCTTCCTATAGCATGAGATATGATATCTCAATACTTCTAATACCAAACGTGAGATCCTTCCGATAACATGAGATGTGATATCCAAATCCTTCCCCTTCCAAACCTGAGACGCTCCCTTTAGCATGAGATGTGATATCCAACTCCTTCCCATTCCAATCCTGAGACCCTTCTGATAGCATGAGATGTGATATCTCAATGCTTCTAATACCAAACCTGAGATCCTTCCGATAGCATGAGATGTGATATCCCAATGCTTCTACCAAACCTGAGACCCATACTATGGCATGAGATGTGATATCAAACTACTTCCCATTCCAATCCTGAGACCCTTCCTATAGCTTGAGGTGTGATATCCAACTCCTTCCCATTCCAATTCTGAGACCCTTCTTATACCATGAGACTTGATATCTCAATGCTTCTAATACCAAACCTGAGACCCGTCCTATAACATGAGATGTGATATCCAAATCCTTCCCCTTCCAAACCTTAGACCCTTCCTTTATCATGAGATGTGATATCCAACTCCTTCCCATTCCAATCCTGAGACCCTTCCGATATAATGAGATTTGTTATCTCAATGCTTCTAATATCAAACTTGAGACCCTCCCTATAGCATGAGATGTGACATCCAAGTCCTTCCCATTCCAATCCTGAGACCCTTCCTATAACATGAGATGTGATATCCAACTCCTTCCCATTCCAACCTGAGACACTTCCTATAGCATGAGAAGGGATATCTAACTCCTTCCCAATCCAATCCTGAGACCCTTCCGATAGCAGAGATGTGATATCTCAATGCTTATACCAAACCTGAGACCCTTCCTATGGCATGAGATGTGATATCCAACTCCTTGCCATTCAAATCCTGAGACCCTTCCTATAGCATGAGATGTGATATCTCTATGCTTCTAATACCAAACCTGAGACCCTTCCTATAACATGAGATGGGATATCCAACTCCTTCCCATTCCAATCCTGAGACCCTTCCGATAGCAGAGATGTGATATCTCAATGTTTATACTAAACCTGAGAACCTTCCTATGGCCTGAGATGTCATATACAACTCCTTCCCATTCCAATCCTGAGACCCTTCCTTTAGCATGAGATGTGATATCTCAATGCTTATACCAAATCTGAGACCCTTCCTATAGCATGAGATGTGATATCCAATTCCTTCCCATTCCAATCCTGAGACCCTTCCTATAGCATGAGATGTGATATCTCAATGCTTATACCAAACCTGAGAGCCTACCTATAGCATGAGATGTGATATCCAAGTCCATCCCATTCCAATCCTTAGACCCTTCCTACAGCATGCGATGTGATATCTCAATGATTCTAATACCAAACCAGAGACTCTTCCTATAACATGAGATGGGATATCCAACTCCTTCCCATTCCAATCCTGAGCGCTTCCGATAGCAGAGATGTGATATCTCAATGCTTATACCAAACCTGAGACCCTTCCTATAACATGAGATGTGATATCCAACTCCTTCCCGTTCCAAACCTGAGACACTAACTATAGCATATGTGATATCCAACTCCTTCCCATTCCAAACATGAGACCCTTCCTATAGCAAGAAAGTAATATCCAACTCCTACCCATTCCAATCCTGAGACCCTTCCTATAGCAAGAGATGTGGTATCCAAATCCTTCCCATTCCAATCCTGAGACCCTTCCTATAACATGAGATGTGATATCCAACTCCTTCCCATTCCAACCTGAGACACTTCCTATAGCATGAGAAGGGATATCCAACTCCTTCCCAATCCAATCCTGAGACCCTTCCGATAGCAGAGATGTGATATCTCAATGCTTATACCAATCCTGAGACCCTTCCTATGGCATGAGATGTGATATCCAACTCCTTCCCAATCCAATCCTGAGACCCTTCCGATAGCAGAGACGTGATATCTCAATGCTTCTACCAAACCTGAGACCCTTCCTTTAGCATGAGATGTGATATCCAAATCCTTCACATTCCAATCCTGAGACCCTTCCTATAGCATGAGATGTGATATCTCAATGCTTCTAATACCAAACCTGAGATCCTTCCTATAACATGAGATGTGATATCCAATTCCTTCCCATTCCAAACCTGAGACCCTTCCTATTGGATGAGATGTGATATCCAACTCCTTCCCATTCCAACCCTGAGACCCTTCCTATAGCATGAGATGTGATGTCTCAATGCTTCTAATACCAAACCTGAGATCCTTCCTATAACATGAGATGTGATATCCAACTCCTTCCATTCCAATCCTGAGACCCGTCCTATAGCATGAGATGTGATATCTCAATGCTTATACCAAACCTGAGACCCTTCCTATAGCATGAGATGTGATATCCAACTGCTTCCCATTCCAATCCTGAGACCCTTCCTATAGCATGAGATGTGATATCTCAATGTTTCTAATACCAAACCTGAGATCCTTCCTCTAACATGAAATGTGATATCCAACTCCTTCCCTTTCCAAACCTAAGAGCCTATCTATAGCATGAGATGTGATATCCAAGTCCTTCCCATCCCAACCCTTAGACCCTTCCTACAGCATGCAATATGATATCTCAATGATTCTAATAACAAACCTGAGACGTGTCCTATAACATGAGATGGGATATCCAACTCCTTCCCATTCCAATCCTGAGACACTTCCGATAGCAGAGATGTGATATCTCAATGCTTATACCAAACCTGAGACCCTTCCTATAACATGAGATATGATATCTCAATACTTCTAATACCAAACGTGAGATCCTTCCGATAACATGAGATGTGATATCCAAATCCTTCCCCTTCCAAACCTGAGACGCTCCCTTTAGCATGAGATGTGATATCCAACTCCTTCCCATTCCAATCCTGAGACCCTTCTGATAGCATGAGATATGATATCTCAATGCTTCTAATACCAAACCTGAGATCCTTCCGATAGCATGAGATGTGATATCCCAATGCTTCTACCAAACCTGAGACCCATACTATGGCATGAGATGTGATATCAAACTACTTCCCATTCCAATCCTGAGACCCTTCCTATAGCTTGAGGTGTGATATCCAACTCCTTCCCATTCCAATTCTGAGACCCTTCTTATACCATGAGACTTGATATCTCAATGCTTCTAATACCAAACCTGAGACCCGTCCTATAACATGAGATGTGATATCCAAATCCTTCCCCTTCCAAACCTTAGACCCTTCCTTTATCATGAGATGTGATATCCAACTCCTTCCCATTCCAATCCTGAGACCCTTCCGATATCATGAGATTTGTTATCTCAATGCTTCTAATATCAAACTTGAGACCCTCCCTATAGCATGAGATGTGACATCCAAGTCCTTCCCATTCCAATCCTGAGACCCTTCCTATAACATGAGATGTGATATCCAACTCCTTCCCATTCCAACCTGAGACACTTCCTATAGCATGAGAAGGGATATCTAACTCCTTCCCAATCCAATCCTGAGACCCTTCCGATAGCAGAGATGTGATATCTCAATGCTTATACCAAACCTGAGACCCTTCCTATGGCATGAGATGTGATATCCAACTCCTTGCCATTCAAATCCTGAGACCCTTCCTATAGCATGAGATGTGATATCTCTATGCTTCTAATACCAAACCTGAGACCCTTCCTATAACATGAGATGGGATATCCAACTCCTTCCCATTCCAATCCTGAGACCCTTCCGATAGCAGAGATGTGATATCTCAATGTTTATACTAAACCTGAGAACCTTCCTATGGCCTGAGATGTCATATACAACTCCTTCCCATTCCAATCCTGAGACCCTTCCTTTAGCATGAGATGTGATATCTCAATGCTTATACCAAATCTGAGACCCTTCCTATAGCATGAGATGTGATATCCAATTCCTTCCCATTCCAATCCTGAGACCCTTCCTATAGCATGAGATGTGATATCTCAATGCTTATACCAAACCTGAGAGCCTACCTATAGCATGAGATGTGATATCCAAGTCCATCCCATTCCAATCCTTAGACCCTTCCTACAGCATGCGATGTGATATCTCAATGATTCTAATACCAAACCAGAGACTCTTCCTATAACATGAGATGGGATATCCAACTCCTTCCCATTCCAATCCTGAGCGCTTCCGATAGCAGAGATGTGATATCTCAATGCTTATACCAAACCTGAGACCCTTCCTATAACATGAGATGTGATATCCAACTCCTTCCCGTTCCAAACCTGAGACACTAACTATAGCATATGTGATATCCAACTCCTTCCCATTCCAAACATGAGACCCTTCCTATAGCAAGAAAGTAATATCCAACTCCTACCCATTCCAATCCTGAGACCCTTCCTATAGCAAGAGATGTGGTATCCAAATCCTTCCCATTCCAATCCTGAGACCCTTCCTATAACATGAGATGTGATATCCAACTCCTTCCCATTCCAACCTGAGACACTTCCTATAGCATGAGAAGGGATATCCAACTCCTTCCCAATCCAATCCTGAGACCCTTCCGATAGCAGAGATGTGATATCTCAATGCTTATACCAATCCTGAGACCCTTCCTATGGCATGAGATGTGATATCCAACTCCTTCCCAATCCAATCCTGAGACCCTTCCGATAGCAGAGACGTGATATCTCAATGCTTCTACCAAACCTGAGACCCTTCCTTTAGCATGAGATGTGATATCCAAATCCTTCCCATTCCAATCCTGAGACCCTTCCTATAACATGAAATATGATATCCAACTCCTTCCCATTCCAACCTGAGACCCTTCCTATAGCATGAGATGGGATATCCAACTTCTTCCAAATCCAATACTGATACCCTTCCGATAGCATGAGATGTGATATCCCAATGCTTCTACCAAACCTGAGACCCATACTATGGCATGAGATGTGATATCAAACTACTTCCCATTCCAATCCTGAGACCCTTCCTATAGCTTGAGGTGTGATATCCAACTCCTTCCCATTCCAATTCTGAGACCCTTCTTATACCATGAGACTTGATATCTCAATGCTTCTAATACCAAACCTGAGACCCGTCCTATAACATGAGATGTGATATCCAAATCCTTCCCCTTCCAAACCTTAGACCCTTCCTTTATCATGAGATGTGATATCCAACTCCTTCTCATTCCAATCCTGAGACCCTTCCGATATCATGAGATTTGTTATCTCAATGCTTCTAATATCAAACTCGAGACCCTCCATATAGCATGAGATGTGACATCCAAGTCCTTCCCATTCCAATCCTGAGACCCTTCCTATAACATGAGATGTGATATCCAACTCCTTCCCATTCCAACCTGAGACACTTCCTATAGCATGAGAAGGGATATCTAACTCCTTCCCAATCCAATCCTGAGACCCTTCCGATAGCAGAGATGTGATATCTCAATGCTTATACCAAACCTGAGACCCTTCCTATGGCATGAGATGTGATATCCAACTCCTTGCCATTCAAATCCTGAGACCCTTCCTATAGCATGAGATGTGATATCTCTATGCTTCTAATACCAAACCTGAGACCCTTCCTATAACATGAGATGGGATATCCAACTCCTTCCCATTCCAATCCTGAGCGCTTCCGATAGCAGAGATGTGATATCTCAATGCTTATACCAAACCTGAGACCCTTCCTATAACATGAGATGTGATATCCAACTCCTTCCCGTTCCAAACCTGAGACACTAACTATAGCATATGTGATATCCAACTCCTTCCCATTCCAAACATGAGACCCTTCCTATAGCAAGAAAGTAATATCGAACTCCTACCCATTCCAATCCTGAGACCCTTCCTATAGCAAGAGATGTGGTATCCAAATCCTTCCCATTCCAATCCTGAGACCCTTCCTATAACATGAAATGTGATATCCAACTCCTTCCCATTCCAACCTGAGACACTTCCTATAGCATGAGAAGGGATATCCAACTCCTTCCCAAACCAATCCTGAGACCCTTCCGATAGCAGAGATGTGATATCTCAATGCTTATACCAATCCTGAGACCCTTCCTATGGCATGAGATGTGATATCCAACTCCTTCCCAATCCAATCCTGAGACCCTTCCGATAGCAGAGACGTGATATCTCAATGCTTCTACCAAACCTGAGACCCTTCCTTTACCATGAGATGTGATATCCAAATCCTTCACATTCCAATCCTGAGACCCTTCCTATAGCATGAGATGTGATATCTCAATGCTTCTAATACCAAACCTGAGATCCTTCCTATAACATGAGATGTGATATCCAATTCCTTCCCATTCCAAACCTGAGACCCTTCCTATTGGATGAGATGTGATATCCAACTCCTTCCCATTCCAACCGTGAGACCCTTCCTATAGCATGAGATGTGATGTCTCAATGCTTCTAATACCAAACCTGAGATCCTTCCTATAACATGAGATGTGATATCCAACTCCTTCCATTCCAATCCTGAGACCCGTCCTATAGCATGAGATGTGATATCTCAATGCTTATACCAAACCTGAGACCCTTCCTATAGCATGAGATGTGATATCCAACTGCTTCCCATTCCAATCCTGAGACCCTTCCTATAGCATGAGATGTGATATCTCAATGTTTCTAATACCAAACCTGAGATCCTTCCTCTAACATGAAATGTGATATCCAACTCCTTCCCTTTCCAAACCTAAGAGCCTATCTATAGCATGAGATGTGATATCCAAGTCCTTCCCATCCCAACCCTTAGACCCTTCCTACAGCATGCAATATGATATCTCAATGATTCTAATAACAAACCTGAGACCCGTCCTATAACATGAGATGGGATATCCAACTCCTTCCCATTCCAATCCTGAGGCACTTCCGATAGCAGAGATGTGATATCTCAATGCTTATACCAAACCTGAGACCCTTCCTATAACATGAGATGTGATATCCAAATCCTTCCCGTTCCAAACCTGAGACCCTTCCTTTAGCATGAGATGTGATATCCAGAACCTTCCCATTCCAATCCTGAGACAGTTCCTATAGCATGAGATGTGATATCTCAATGCTTCTAATATCAAAACTGAGACCCTCCCTATAGCATGATATGTGATATCTAAGTCCTTCCCATTCCAAACCTGAGACCCTTCCGATAACATGAGATGTGATATCCAAATCCTTCCCCTTCCAATCCTGAGACCCTCCCTTTAGCATGAGATGTGATATCCAACTCCTTCCTATTCCAATCCTGAGACTCTTCTGATAGCATGAGATGTGATATCTCAATGCTTCTAATACCAAACCTGAGATCCTTCCGATAGCATGAGATGTGATATCTCAATGCTTCTAATATCAAACCTGAGATCCTTCCTATAACATGAGATGTGATATCCAAATCCTTCCCCTTCCAAACCTGAGACCCTCCCTTTAGCATGAGATGTGATATCCAACTCCTTCCCATTCCATTCCTGAGACCCTTCTGATAGCATGAGATGTGATATCTCAATGCCTCTAATACCAAACCTGAGATCCTACCTCTAACATGAAATGTGATATCCAACTCTTTCCCCTTCCAAACCTGAGAGCCTTCCTATAGCATGAGATGTGATATCCAAGTCCTTCCCATTCCAATCCTGAGACCCTTCCTATAGCTTGAGATGTGATATCCAACTCCTTCCCATTCCAATTCTGAGACCCTTCCTATACTATGAGACTTGATATCTCAATGCTTCTAATACAAACGTGAGACCCGTAATATAACATGAGATGTGATATCCAAATCCTTCCCCTTCCAAACCTTAGACCCTTGCTTTATCATGAGATGTGATATCCAACTCCTTCCCATTCCAATCCTGAGACCCTTCCGATATCATGAGATGTGATATCTCAAAGCTTCTAATATCAAACTTGAGACCCTCCCTATAGCATGAGATGTGATATCCAAGTCCTTCCCATTCCAATCCTGAGACCCTTCCTATAGCATGAGATGTGATATCTCAATGCTTCTAATACCAAACCTGAGAACCTTCCTATAACATGAGATGGGAATATCCAACTCCTTCCCATTCCAATCCTGAGACCCTTCCGATAGCAGAGATGTGATATCTCAATGCTTATACCAAACCTGAGATCCTTCCTATAACATGAGATGTGATAACCAACTCCTTCCCATTCCAATCCTGAGACACTTCCTATAGCATGAGATGTGATATCTCACTGCTTATACCAAACCTGAGACCCTTCCCATAGCATGAGATGTGATATCCAACTCCTTCCCATTCCAACCTGAGACACTTCCTATAGCATGAGAAGGGATATCTAACTCCTTCCCAATCCAATCCTGAGACCCTTCCGATAGCAGAGATGTGATATCTCAATGCTTATACCAAACCTGAGACCCTTCCTATGGCATGAGATGTGATATCCAACTCCTTGCCATTCAAATCCTGAGACCCTTCCTATAGCATGAGATGTGATATCTCTATGCTTCTAATACCAAACCTGAGACCCTTCCTATAACATGAGATGGGATATCCAACTCCTTCCCATTCCAATCCTGAGACCCTTCCGATAGCAGAGATGTGATATCTCAATGTTTATACTAAACCTGAGAACCTTCCTATGGCCTGAGATGTCATATACAACTCCTTCCCATTCCAATCCTGAGACCCTTCCTTTAGCATGAGATGTGATATCTCAATGCTTATACCAAATCTGAGACCCTTCCTATAGCATGAGATGTGATATCCAATTCCTTCCCATTCCAATCCTGAGACCCTTCCTATAGCATGAGATGTGATATCTCAATGCTTATACCAAACCTGAGAGCCTACCTATAGCATGAGATGTGATATCCAAGTCCATCCCATTCCAATCCTTAGACCCTTCCTACAGCATGCGATGTGATATCTCAATGATTCTAATACCAAACCAGAGACTCTTCCTATAACATGAGATGGGATATCCAACTCCTTCCCATTCCAATCCTGAGCGCTTCCGATAGCAGAGATGTGATATCTCAATGCTTATACCAAACCTGAGACCCTTCCTATAACATGAGATGTGATATCCAACTCCTTCCCGTTCCAAACCTGAGACACTAACTATAGCATATGTGATATCCAACTCCTTCCCATTCCAAACATGAGACCCTTCCTATAGCAAGAAAGTAATATCCAACTCCTACCCATTCCAATCCTGAGACCCTTCCTATAGCAAGAGATGTGGTATCCAAATCCTTCCCATTCCAATCCTGAGACCCTTCCTATAACATGAGATGTGATATCCAACTCCTTCCCATTCCAACCTGAGACACTTCCTATAGCATGAGAAGGGATATCCAACTCCTTCCCAATCCAATCCTGAGACCCTTCCGATAGCAGAGATGTGATATCTCAATGCTTATACCAATCCTGAGACCCTTCCTATGGCATGAGATGTGATATCCAACTCCTTCCCAATCCAATCCTGAGACCCTTCCGATAGCAGAGACGTGATATCTCAATGCTTCTACCAAACCTGAGACCCTTCCTTTAGCATGAGATGTGATATCCAAATCCTTCACATTCCAATCCTGAGACCCTTCCTATAGCATGAGATGTGATATCTCAATGCTTCTAATACCAAACCTGAGATCCTTCCTATAACATGAGATGTGATATCCAATTCCTTCCCATTCCAAACCTGAGACCCTTCCTATTGGATGAGATGTGATATCCAACTCCTTCCCATTCCAACCCTGAGACCCTTCCTATAGCATGAGATGTGATGTCTCAATGCTTCTAATACCAAACCTGAGATCCTTCCTATAACATGAGATGTGATATCCAACTCCTTCCATTCCAATCCTGAGACCCGTCCTATAGCATGAGATGTGATATCTCAATGCTTATACCAAACCTGAGACCCTTCCTATAGCATGAGATGTGATATCCAACTGCTTCCCATTCCAATCCTGAGACCCTTCCTATAGCATGAGATGTGATATCTCAATGTTTCTAATACCAAACCTGAGATCCTTCCTCTAACATGAAATGTGATATCCAACTCCTTCCCTTTCCAAACCTAAGAGCCTATCTATAGCATGAGATGTGATATCCAAGTCCTTCCCATCCCAACCCTTAGACCCTTCCTACAGCATGCAATATGATATCTCAATGATTCTAATAACAAACCTGAGACGTGTCCTATAACATGAGATGGGATATCCAACTCCTTCCCATTCCAATCCTGAGACACTTCCGATAGCAGAGATGTGATATCTCAATGCTTATACCAAACCTGAGACCCTTCCTATAACATGAGATATGATATCTCAATACTTCTAATACCAAACGTGAGATCCTTCCGATAACATGAGATGTGATATCCAAATCCTTCCCCTTCCAAACCTGAGACGCTCCCTTTAGCATGAGATGTGATATCCAACTCCTTCCCATTCCAATCCTGAGACCCTTCTGATAGCATGAGATATGATATCTCAATGCTTCTAATACCAAACCTGAGATCCTTCCGATAGCATGAGATGTGATATCCCAATGCTTCTACCAAACCTGAGACCCATACTATGGCATGAGATGTGATATCAAACTACTTCCCATTCCAATCCTGAGACCCTTCCTATAGCTTGAGGTGTGATATCCAACTCCTTCCCATTCCAATTCTGAGACCCTTCTTATACCATGAGACTTGATATCTCAATGCTTCTAATACCAAACCTGAGACCCGTCCTATACCATGAGATGTGATATCCAAATCCTTCCCCTTCCAAACCTTAGACCCTTCCTTTATCATGAGATGTGATATCCAACTCCTTCCCATTCCAATCCTGAGACCCTTCCGATATCATGAGATTTGTTATCTCAATGCTTCTAATATCAAACTTGAGACCCTCCCTATAGCATGAGATGTGACATCCAAGTCCTTCCCATTCCAATCCTGAGACCCTTCCTATAACATGAGATGTGATATCCAACTCCTTCCCATTCCAACCTGAGACACTTCCTATAGCATGAGAAGGGATATCTAACTCCTTCCCAATCCAATCCTGAGACCCTTCCGATAGCAGAGATGTGATATCTCAATGCTTATACCAAACCTGAGACCCTTCCTATGGCATGAGATGTGATATCCAACTCCTTGCCATTCAAATCCTGAGACCCTTCCTATAGCATGAGATGTGATATCTCTATGCTTCTAATACCAAACCTGAGACCCTTCCTATAACATGAGATGGGATATCCAACTCCTTCCCATTCCAATCCTGAGACCCTTCCGATAGCAGAGATGTGATATCTCAATGTTTATACTAAACCTGAGAACCTTCCTATGGCCTGAGATGTCATATACAACTCCTTCCCATTCCAATCCTGAGACCCTTCCTTTAGCATGAGATGTGATATCTCAATGCTTATACCAAATCTGAGACCCTTCCTATAGCATGAGATGTGATATCCAATTCCTTCCCATTCCAATCCTGAGACCCTTCCTATAGCATGAGATGTGATATCTCAATGCTTATACCAAACCTGAGAGCCTACCTATAGCATGAGATGTGATATCCAAGTCCATCCCATTCCAATCCTTAGACCCTTCCTACAGCATGCGATGTGATATCTCAATGATTCTAATACCAAACCAGAGACTCTTCCTATAACATGAGATGGGATATCCAACTCCTTCCCATTCCAATCCTGAGCGCTTCCGATAGCAGAGATGTGATATCTCAATGCTTATACCAAACCTGAGACCCTTCCTATAACATGAGATGTGATATCCAACTCCTTCCCGTTCCAAACCTGAGACACTAACTATAGCATATGTGATATCCAACTCCTTCCCATTCCAAACATGAGACCCTTCCTATAGCAAGAAAGTAATATCCAACTCCTACCCATTCCAATCCTGAGACCCTTCCTATAGCAAGAGATGTGGTATCCAAATCCTTCCCATTCCAATCCTGAGACCCTTCCTATAACATGAGATGTGATATCCAACTCCTTCCCATTCCAACCTGAGACACTTCCTATAGCATGAGAAGGGATATCCAACTCCTTCCCAATCCAATCCTGAGACCCTTCCGATAGCAGAGATGTGATATCTCAATGCTTATACCAATCCTGAGACCCTTCCTATGGCATGAGATGTGATATCCAACTCCTTCCCAATCCAATCCTGAGACCCTTCCGATAGCAGAGACGTGATATCTCAATGCTTCTACCAAACCTGAGACCCTTCCTTTAGCATGAGATGTGATATCCAAATCCTTCACATTCCAATCCTGAGACCCTTCCTATAGCATGAGATGTGATATCTCAATGCTTCTAATACCAAACCTGAGATCCTTCCTATAACATGAGATGTGATATCCAATTCCTTCCCATTCCAAACCTGAGACCCTTCCTATTGGATGAGATGTGATATCCAACTCCTTCCCATTCCAACCCTGAGACCCTTCCTATAGCATGAGATGTGATGTCTCAATGCTTCTAATACCAAACCTGAGATCCTTCCTATAACATGAGATGTGATATCCAACTCCTTCCATTCCAATCCTGAGACCCGTCCTATAGCATGAGATGTGATATCTCAATGCTTATACCAAACCTGAGACCCTTCCTATAGCATGAGATGTGATATCCAACTGCTTCCCATTCCAATCCTGAGACCCTTCCTATAGCATGAGATGTGATATCTCAATGTTTCTAATACCAAACCTGAGATCCTTCCTCTAACATGAAATGTGATATCCAACTCATTCCCTTTCCAAACCTAAGAGCCTATCTATAGCATGAGATGTGATATCCAAGTCCTTCCCATCCCAACCCTTAGACCCTTCCTACAGCATGCAATATGATATCTCAATGATTCTAATAACAAACCTGAGACGTGTCCTATAACATGATATGGGATATCCAACTCCTTCCCATTCCAATCCTGAGACACTTCTGATAGCAGAGATGTGATATCTCAATGCTTATACCAAACCTGAGACCCTTCCTATAACATGAGATGTGATATCCAAATCCTTCCCGTTCCAAACCTGAGACCCTTCCTTTAGCATGAGATGTGATATCCAGAACCTTCTTATTCCAATCCTGAGACACTTCCTATAGCATGAGATGTGATATCTCAATGCTTCTAATATCAAAACTGAGACCCTCCCTATAGCATGATATGTGATATCTAAGTCCTTCCCATTCCAATCCTGAGACCCTCCCTATAGCATGAGATGTGATATCCAACTCCTTCCCATTCCAATCCTGAGACCCTTCCTATAGCATGAGATATGATATCTCAATACTTCTAATACCAAACGTGAGATCCTTCCGATAACATGAGATGTGATATCCAAATCCTTCCCCTTCCAATCCTGAGACCCTCCCTTTAGCATGAGATGTGATATCCAACTCCTTCCTATTCCAATCCTGAGACTCTTCTGATAGCATGAGATGTGATATCTCAATGCTTCTAATACCAAACCTGAGATCCTTCCGATAGCATGAGATGTGATATCTCAATGCTTCTAATACCAAACCTGAGATCCTTCCTATAACATGAGATGTGATATCCAAATCCTTCCCCTTCCAAACCTGAGACCCTCCCTTTAGCATGAGATGTGATATCCAACTCCTTCCCATTCCATTCCTGAGACCCTTCTGATAGCATGAGATGTGATATCTCAATGCCTCTAATACCAAACCTGAGATCCTACCTCTAACATGAAATGTGATATCCAACTCTTTCCCCTTCCAAACCTGAGAGCCTTCCTATAGCATGAGATGTGATATCCAAGTCCTTCCCATTCCAATCCTGAGATCCTTCCTATAGCTTGAGATGTGATATCCAACTCCTTCCCATTCCAATTCTGAGACCCTTCCTATACTATGAGACTTGATATCTCAATGCTTCTAATACAAACGTGAGACCCGTAATATAACATGAGATGTGATATCCAAATCCTTCCCCTTCCAAACCTTAGACCCTTCCTTTATCATGAGATGTGATATCCAACTCCTTCCCATTCCAATCCTGAGACCCTTCGGATATCATGAGATGTGATATCTCAAAGCTTCTAATATCAAACTTGAGACCCTCCCTATAGCATGAGATGTGATATCCAAGTCCTTCCCATTCCAATCCTGAGACCCTTCCTATAGCATGAGATGTGATATCTCAATGCTTCTAATACCAAACCTGAGAACCTTCCTATAACATGAGATGGGAATATCCAACTCCTTCCCATTCCAATCCTGAGACCCTTCCGATAGCAGAGATGTGATATCTCAATGCTTATACCAAACCTGAGATCCTTCCTATAACATGAGATGTGATATCCAACTCCTTCCCATTCCAATCCTGAGACACTTCCTATAGCATGAGATGTGATATCTCACTGCTTATACCAAACCTGAGACCCTTCCCATAGCATGAGATGTGATATCCAACTCCTTCCCATTCCAATCCTCAGACCCTTCCTATAGCATGAGATGTGATATCTCAATGCTTCTAATATCAAACTTGAGACCCTACCTATAGCATGAGATGTGATATCCAAGTCCTTCCCATTACAATCCTGAGACACTTCCTATAGCATGAGATGTGATATCCAACTCCTTCCCATTCCAATCCTGAGACCCTTCCTATAGCATGAGATGTGATATCCAACTCCTTCCCATTCCAATCCTGAGACCCTTCTGATAGCATGAGATGTGATATCTCAATGCTTCTAATACCAAACGTGAGATCCTTCCGATAACATGAGATGTGATATCCAAATCCTTCCCCTTCCAAACCTGAGACGCTCCCTTTAGCATGAGATGTGATATCCAACTCCTTCCCATTCCAATCCTGAGACCCTTCTGATAGCATGAGATGTGATATCTCAATGCTTCTAATACCAAACCTGAGATCCTTCCGATAGCATGAGATGTGATATCCCAATGCTTCTACCAAACCTGAGACCCATACTATGGCATGAGATGTGATATCAAACTACTTCCCATTCCAATCCTGAGACCCTTCCTATAGCTTGAGGTGTGATATCCAACTCCTTCCCATTCCAATTCTGAGACCCTTCTTATACCATGAGACTTGATATCTCAATGCTTCTAATACCAAACCTGAGACCCGTCCTATAACATGAGATGTGATATCCAAATCCTTCCCCTTCCAAACCTTAGACCCTTCCTTTATCATGAGATGTGATATCCAACTCCTTCCCATTCCAATCCTGAGACCCTTCCGATATCATGAGATTTGTTATCTCAATGCTTCTAATATCAAACTTGAGACCCTCCCTATAGCATGAGATGTGACATCCAAGTCCTTCCCATTCCAATCCTGAGACCCTTCCTATAACATGAGATGTGATATCCAACTCCTTCCCATTCCAACCTGAGACACTTCCTATAGCATGAGAAGGGATATCTAACTCCTTCCCAATCCAATCCTGAGACCCTTCCGATAGCAGAGATGTGATATCTCAATGCTTATACCAAACCTGAGACCCTTCCTATGGCATGAGATGTGATATCCAACTCCTTGCCATTCAAATCCTGAGACCCTTCCTATAGCATGAGATGTGATATCTCTATGCTTCTAATACCAAACCTGAGACCCTTCCTATAACATGAGATGGGATATCCAACTCCTTCCCATTCCAATCCTGAGACCCTTCCGATAGCAGAGATGTGATATCTCAATGTTTATACTAAACCTGAGAACCTTCCTATGGCCTGAGATGTCATATACAACTCCTTCCCATTCCAATCCTGAGACCCTTCCTTTAGCATGAGATGTGATATCTCAATGCTTATACCAAATCTGAGACCCTTCCTATAGCATGAGATGTGATATCCAATTCCTTCCCATTCCAATCCTGAGACCCTTCCTATAGCATGAGATGTGATATCTCAATGCTTATACCAAACCTGAGAGCCTACCTATAGCATGAGATGTGATATCCAAGTCCATCCCATTCCAATCCTTAGACCCTTCCTACAGCATGCGATGTGATATCTCAATGATTCTAATACCAAACCAGAGACTCTTCCTATAACATGAGATGGGATATCCAACTCCTTCCCATTCCAATCCTGAGCGCTTCCGATAGCAGAGATGTGATATCTCAATGCTTATACCAAACCTGAGACCCTTCCTATAACATGAGATGTGATATCCAACTCCTTCCCGTTCCAAACCTGAGACACTAACTATAGCATATGTGATATCCAACTCCTTCCCATTCCAAACATGAGACCCTTCCTATAGCAAGAAAGTAATATCCAACTCCTACCCATTCCAATCCTGAGACCCTTCCTATAGCAAGAGATGTGGTATCCAAATCCTTCCCATTCCAATCCTGAGACCCTTCCTATAACATGAGATGTGATATCCAACTCCTTCCCATTCCAACCTGAGACACTTCCTATAGCATGAGAAGGGATATCCAACTCCTTCCCAATCCAATCCTGAGACCCTTCCGATAGCAGAGATGTGATATCTCAATGCTTATACCAATCCTGAGACCCTTCCTATGGCATGAGATGTGATATCCAACTCCTTCCCAATCCAATCCTGAGACCCTTCCGATAGCAGAGACGTGATATCTCAATGCTTCTACCAAACCTGAGACCCTTCCTTTAGCATGAGATGTGATATCCAAATCCTTCACATTCCAATCCTGAGACCCTTCCTATAGCATGAGATGTGATATCTCAATGCTTCTAATACCAAACCTGAGATCCTTCCTATAACATGAGATGTGATATCCAATTCCTTCCCATTCCAAACCTGAGACCCTTCCTATTGGATGAGATGTGATATCCAACTCCTTCCCATTCCAACCCTGAGACCCTTCCTATAGCATGAGATGTGATGTCTCAATGCTTCTAATACCAAACCTGAGATCCTTCCTATAACATGAGATGTGATATCCAACTCCTTCCATTCCAATCCTGAGACCCGTCCTATAGCATGAGATGTGATATCTCAATGCTTATACCAAACCTGAGACCCTTCCTATAGCATGAGATGTGATATCCAACTGCTTCCCATTCCAATCCTGAGACCCTTCCTATAGCATGAGATGTGATATCTCAATGTTTCTAATACCAAACCTGAGATCCTTCCTCTAACATGAAATGTGATATCCAACTCCTTCCCTTTCCAAACCTAAGAGCCTATCTATAGCATGAGATGTGATATCCAAGTCCTTCCCATCCCAACCCTTAGACCCTTCCTACAGCATGCAATATGATATCTCAATGATTCTAATAACAAACCTGAGACGTGTCCTATAACATGAGATGGGATATCCAACTCCTTCCCATTCCAATCCTGAGACACTTCCGATAGCAGAGATGTGATATCTCAATGCTTATACCAAACCTGAGACCCTTCCTATAACATGAGATATGATATCTCAATACTTCTAATACCAAACGTGAGATCCTTCCGATAACATGAGATGTGATATCCAAATCCTTCCCCTTCCAAACCTGAGACGCTCCCTTTAGCATGAGATGTGATATCCAACTCCTTCCCATTCCAATCCTGAGACCCTTCTGATAGCATGAGATATGATATCTCAATGCTTCTAATACCAAACCTGAGATCCTTCCGATAGCATGAGATGTGATATCCCAATGCTTCTACCAAACCTGAGACCCATACTATGGCATGAGATGTGATATCAAACTACTTCCCATTCCAATCCTGAGACCCTTCCTATAGCTTGAGGTGTGATATCCAACTCCTTCCCATTCCAATTCTGAGACCCTTCTTATACCATGAGACTTGATATCTCAATGCTTCTAATACCAAACCTGAGACCCGTCCTATAACATGAGATGTGATATCCAAATCCTTCCCCTTCCAAACCTTAGACCCTTCCTTTATCATGAGATGTGATATCCAACTCCTTCCCATTCCAATCCTGAGACCCTTCCGATATCATGAGATTTGTTATCTCAATGCTTCTAATATCAAACTTGAGACCCTCCCTATAGCATGAGATGTGACATCCAAGTCCTTCCCATTCCAATCCTGAGACCCTTCCTATAACATGAGATGTGATATCCAACTCCTTCCCATTCCAACCTGAGACACTTCCTATAGCATGAGAAGGGATATCTAACTCCTTCCCAATCCAATCCTGAGACCCTTCCGATAGCAGAGATGTGATATCTCAATGCTTATACCAAACCTGAGACCCTTCCTATGGCATGAGATGTGATATCCAACTCCTTGCCATTCAAATCCTGAGACCCTTCCTATAGCATGAGATGTGATATCTCTATGCTTCTAATACCAAACCTGAGACCCTTCCTATAACATGAGATGGGATATCCAACTCCTTCCCATTCCAATCCTGAGACCCTTCCGATAGCAGAGATGTGATATCTCAATGTTTATACTAAACCTGAGAACCTTCCTATGGCCTGAGATGTCATATACAACTCCTTCCCATTCCAATCCTGAGACCCTTCCTTTAGCATGAGATGTGATATCTCAATGCTTATACCAAATCTGAGACCCTTCCTATAGCATGAGATGTGATATCCAATTCCTTCCCATTCCAATCCTGAGACCCTTCCTATAGCATGAGATGTGATATCTCAATGCTTATACCAAACCTGAGAGCCTACCTATAGCATGAGATGTGATATCCAAGTCCATCCCATTCCAATCCTTAGACCCTTCCTACAGCATGCGATGTGATATCTCAATGATTCTAATACCAAACCAGAGACTCTTCCTATAACATGAGATGGGATATCCAACTCCTTCCCATTCCAATCCTGAGCGCTTCCGATAGCAGAGATGTGATATCTCAATGCTTATACCAAACCTGAGACCCTTCCTATAACATGAGATGTGATATCCAACTCCTTCCCGTTCCAAACCTGAGACACTAACTATAGCATATGTGATATCCAACTCCTTCCCATTCCAAACATGAGACCCTTCCTATAGCAAGAAAGTAATATCCAACTCCTACCCATTCCAATCCTGAGACCCTTCCTATAGCAAGAGATGTGGTATCCAAATCCTTCCCATTCCAATCCTGAGACCCTTCCTATAACATGAGATGTGATATCCAACTCCTTCCCATTCCAACCTGAGACACTTCCTATAGCATGAGAAGGGATATCCAACTCCTTCCCAATCCAATCCTGAGACCCTTCCGATAGCAGAGATGTGATATCTCAATGCTTATACCAATCCTGAGACCCTTCCTATGGCATGAGATGTGATATCCAACTCCTTCCCAATCCAATCCTGAGACCCTTCCGATAGCAGAGACGTGATATCTCAATGCTTCTACCAAACCTGAGACCCTTCCTTTAGCATGAGATGTGATATCCAAATCCTTCACATTCCAATCCTGAGACCCTTCCTATAGCATGAGATGTGATATCTCAATGCTTCTAATACCAAACCTGAGATCCTTCCTATAACATGAGATGTGATATCCAATTCCTTCCCATTCCAAACCTGAGACCCTTCCTATTGGATGAGATGTGATATCCAACTCCTTCCCATTCCAACCCTGAGACCCTTCCTATAGCATGAGATGTGATGTCTCAATGCTTCTAATACCAAACCTGAGATCCTTCCTATAACATGAGATGTGATATCCAACTCCTTCCATTCCAATCCTGAGACCCGTCCTATAGCATGAGATGTGATATCTCAATGCTTATACCAAACCTGAGACCCTTCCTATAGCATGAGATGTGATATCCAACTGCTTCCCATTCCAATCCTGAGACCCTTCCTATAGCATGAGATGTGATATCTCAATGTTTCTAATACCAAACCTGAGATCCTTCCTCTAACATGAAATGTGATATCCAACTCATTCCCTTTCCAAACCTAAGAGCCTATCTATAGCATGAGATGTGATATCCAAGTCCTTCCCATCCCAACCCTTAGACCCTTCCTACAGCATGCAATATGATATCTCAATGATTCTAATAACAAACCTGAGACGTGTCCTATAACATGAGATGGGATATCCAACTCCTTCCCATTCCAATCCTGAGACACTTCCGATAGCAGAGATGTGATATCTCAATGCTTATACCAAACCTGAGACCCTTCCTATAACATGAGATGTGATATCCAAATCCTTCCCGTTCCAAACCTGAGACCCTTCCTTTAGCATGAGATGTGATATCCAGAACCTTCTTATTCCAATCCTGAGACACTTCCTATAGCATGAGATGTGATATCTCAATGCTTCTAATATCAAAACTGAGACCCTCCCTATAGCATGATATGTGATATCTAAGTCCTTCCCATTCCAATCCTGAGACCCTCCCTATAGCATGAGATGTGATATCCAACTCCTTCCCATTCCAATCCTGAGACCCTCCCTTTAGCATGAGATGTGATATCCAGAACCTTCTTATTCCAATCCTGAGACACTTCCTATAGCATGAGATGTGATATCTCAATGCTTCTAATATCAAAACTGAGACCCTCCCTATAGCATGATATGTGATATCCAAATCCTTCCCCTTCCAATCCTGAGACCCTCCCTTTAGCATGAGATGTGATATCCAACTCCTTCCTATTCCAATCCTGAGACTCTTCTGATAGCATGAGATGTGATATCTCAATGCTTCTAATACCAAACCTGAGATCCTTCCGATAGCATGAGATGTGATATCTCAATGCTTCTAATACCAAACCTGAGATCCTTCCTATAACATGAGATGTGATATCCAAATCCTTCCCCTTCCAAACCTGAGACCCTCCCTTTAGCATGAGATGTGATATCCAACTCCTTCCCATTCCATTCCTGAGACCCTTCTGATAGCATGAGATGTGATATCTCAATGCCTCTAATACCAAACCTGAGATCCTACCTCTAACATGAAATGTGATATCCAACTCTTTCCCCTTCCAAACCTGAGAGCCTTCCTATAGCATGAGATGTGATATCCAAGTCCTTCCCATTCCAATCCTGAGATCCTTCCTATAGCTTGAGATGTGATATCCAACTCCTTCCCATTCCAATTCTGAGACCCTTCCTATACTATGAGACTTGATATCTCAATGCTTCTAATACAAACGTGAGACCCGTAATATAACATGAGATGTGATATCCAAATCCTTCCCCTTCCAAACCTTAGACCCTTCCTTTATCATGAGATGTGATATCCAACTCCTTCCCATTCCAATCCTGAGACCCTTCGGATATCATGAGATGTGATATCTCAAAGCTTCTAATATCAAACTTGAGACCCTCCCTATAGCATGAGATGTGATATCCAAGTCCTTCCCATTCCAATCCTGAGACCCTTCCTATAGCATGAGATGTGATATCTCAATGCTTCTAATACCAAACCTGAGAACCTTCCTATAACATGAGATGGGAATATCCAACTCCTTCCCATTCCAATCCTGAGACCCTTCCGATAGCAGAGATGTGATATCTCAATGCTTATACCAAACCTGAGATCCTTCCTATAACATGAGATGTGATATCCAACTCCTTCCCATTCCAATCCTGAGACACTTCCTATAGCATGAGATGTGATATCTCACTGCTTATACCAAACCTGAGACCCTTCCCATAGCATGAGATGTGATATCCAACTCCTTCCCATTCCAATCCTCAGACCCTTCCTATAGCATGAGATGTGATATCTCAATGCTTCTAATATCAAACTTGAGACCCTACCTATAGCATGAGATGTGATATCCAAGTCCTTCCCATTACAATCCTGAGACACTTCCTATAGCATGAGATGTGATATCCAACTCCTTCCCATTCCAATCCTGAGACCCTTCCTATAGCATGAGATGTGATATCCAACTCCTTCCCATTCCAATCCTGAGACCCTTCTGATAGCATGAGATGTGATATCTCAATGCTTCTAATACCAAACCTGAGATCCTTCCGATAGCATGAGATGTGATATCTCAATGCTTCTAATACCAAACCTGAGATCCTTCCGATAGCATGAGATATGATATCTCAATACTTCTAATACCAAACGTGAGATCCTTCCGATAACATGAGATGTGATATCCAAATCCTTCCCCTTCCAAACCTGAGACGCTCCCTTTAGCGTGAGATGTGATATCCAACTCCTTCCCATTCCAATCCTGAGACCCTTCTGATAGCATGAGATGTGATATCTCAATGCTTCTAATACCAAACCTGAGATCTTTCCGATAGCATGAGATGTGATATCTCAATGCTTCTAATACCAAACCTGAGATCCTTCCTATAACATGAGATGTGATATCCAAATCCTTCCCCTTCCAAACCTGAGACCCTCCCTTTAGCATGAGATGTGATATCCAACTCCTTCCCATTCCATTCCCGAGACCCTTCTGATAGCATGAGATGTGATATCTCAATGCCTCTAATACCAAACCTGAGATCCTACCTCTAACATGAAATGTGATATCCAACTCTTTCCCCTTCCAAACCTGAGAGCCTTCCTATAGCATGAGATATGATATCCAAGTCCTTCCCATTCCAATCCTGAGACCCTTCCTATAGCTTGAGATGTGATATCCAACTCCTTCCCATTCCAATTCTGAGACCCTTCCTATACTCTGAGACTTGATATCTCAATGCTTCTAATACCAAACCTGAGACCCGTAATATAACATGAGATGTGATATCCAAATCCTTCCCCTTCCAAACCTTAGACCCTTCCTTTATCATGAGATGTGATATCCAACTCCTTCCCATTCCAATCCTGAGACCCTTCCGATATCATGAGATGTGATATCTCAAAGCTTCTAATATCAAACTTGAGACCCTCCCTATAGCATGAGATGTGATATCCAAGTCCTTCCCATTCCAATCCTGAGACCCTTCCTATAGCATGAGATGTGATATCTCAATGCTTCTAATACCAAACCTGAGACCCTTCCTATTACATGAGATGGGAATATCCAACTCCTTCCCATTCCAATCCTGAGACCCTTCCGATAGCAGAGATGTGATATCTCAATGCTTATACCAAACCTGAGACCCTTCGTATGGCATGAGATGTGATATCCAACTCCTTGCCATTCAAATCCTGAGACCCTTCCTATAGCATGAGAAGGGATATCCAACTCCTTCCCAATCCAATCCTGAGACCCTTCCGATAGCAGAGACGTGATATCTCAATGCTTCTACCAAACCTGAGACCCTTCCTTTAGCATGAGATGTGATATCCAAATCCTTCACATTCCAATCCTGAGACCCTTCCTATAGCATGAGATGTGATATCTCAATGCTTCTAATACCAAACCTGAGATCCTTCCTATAACATGAGATGTGATATCCAATTCCTTCCCATTCCAAACCTGAGACCCTTCCTATTGGATGAGTTGTGATATCCAACTCCTTCCCATTCCAACCCTGAGACCCTTCCTATAGCATGAGATGTGATGTCTCAATGATTCTAATACCAAACCTGAGATCCTTCCTATAACATAAGATGTGATATCCAACTCCTTCCATTCCAATCCTGAGACCCGTCCTATAGCATGAGATGTGATATCTCAATGCTTATACCAAACCTGAGACCCTTCCTATAGCATGAGATGTGATATCCAACTACTTCCCATTCCAATCCTGAGACCCTTCATATAGCATGAGATGTGATATCTCAATGCTTCTAATACCAAACCTGAGATCCTTCCTCTAACATGAAATGTGATATCCAACTCCTTCCCTTTCCAAACCTAAGAGCCTATCTATAGCATGAGATGTGATATCCAGGTCCTTCCTATTCCAATCCTTAGACCCTTCCTACAGCATGCAATATGATATCTCAATGATTCTAATAACAAACCTGAGACCCGTCCTATAGCATGAGATATGATATCCAAGTCCTTCCCATTCCAATCCTGAGACCCTTCCTATAACATGAAATGTGATATCCAACTCCTTCCCATTCCAACCTGAGACCCTTCCTATAGCATGAGATGGGATATCCAACTTCTTCAAAATCCAATACTGATACCCTTCCGATAGCATGAGATGTGATATCCCAATGCTTCTACCAAACCTGAGACCCATACTATGGCATGAGATGTGATATCAAACTCCTTCCCATTCCAATCCTGAGACCCTTCCTATAGCTTGAGGTGTGATATCCAACTCCTTCCCATTCCAATTCTGAGACCCTTCTTATACCATGAGAATTGATATCTCAATGCTTCTAATACCAAACCTGAGACCCGTCCTATAACATGAGATGTGATATCCAAATCCTTCCCCTTCCAAACCTTAGACCCTTCCTTTATCATGAGATGTGATATCCAACTCCTTCCCATTCCAATCCTGAGACCCTTCCGATATCATGAGATTTGTTATCTCAATGCTTCTAATATCAAACTTGAGACCCTCCCTATAGCATGAGATGTGACATCCAAGTCCTTCCCATTGCAATCCTGAGACCCTTCCTATAGCATGAGATGTGATATCTCTATGCTTCTAATACCAAACCTGAGACCCTTCCTATAACATGAGATGGGAGATCCAACTCCTTCCCATTCCAATCCTGAGACCTTTCCGATAGCAGAGATGTGATATCTCAATGCTTATACCAAACCTGAGACCCTTCCTATGGCCTGAGATGTCATATACAACTCCTTCCCATTCCAATCCTGAGACCCTTCCTTTAGCATGAGATGTGATATCTCAATGCTTATACCAAATCTGAGACCCTTCCTATAGCATGAGATGTGATATCCAATTCCTTCCCATTCCAATCATGAGACCCTTCCTATAGCATGAGATGTGATATCTCAATGCTTATACCAAACCTGAGAGCCTACCTATAGCATGAGATGTGATATCCAAGTCCATCCCATTCCAATCCTTAGACCCTTCCTACAGCAAGCGATGTGATATCTCAATGATTCTAATACCAAACCAGAGACTCTTCCTATAACATGAGATGGGATATCCAACTCCTTCCCATTCCAATCCTGAGCCGCTTCAGATAGCAGAGATGTGATATCTCAATGCTTATACCAAACCTGAGACCCTTCCTATAACATGAGATGTGATATCCAACTCCTTCCCGTTCCAAACCTGAGACACTAACTATAGCATATGTGATATCCAACTCCTTCCCATTCCAAACATGAGACCCTTCCTATAGCAAGAAAGTAATATCCAACTCCTACCCATTCCAATCCTGAGACCCTTCCTATAGCAAGAGATGTGATATCCAAATCCTTCCCATTCCAATCCTGAGACCCTTCCTATAACATGAGATGTGATATCCAACTCCTTCCCATTCCAACCTGAGACACTTCCTATAGCATGAGAAGGGATATCCAACTCCTTCCCAATCCAATCCTGAGACCCTTCCGATAGCAGAGATGTGATATCTCAATGCTTATACCAAACCTGAGACCCTTCCTATGGCATGAGATGTGATATCCAACTCCTTGCCATTCAAATCCTGAGACCCTTCCTATAGCATGAGAAGGGATATCCAACTCCTTCCCAATCCAATCCTGAGACCCTTCCGATAGCAGCGACGTGATATCTCAATGCTTCTACCAAACCTGAGACCCTTCCTTTAGCATGAGATGTGATATCCAAATCCTTCACATTCCAATCCTGAGACCCTTCCTTTAGCATGAGATGTGATATCCAACTCCTTCCCATTCCAACCTGAGACACTTCCTATAGCATGAGAAGGGATATCCAACTCCTTCCCAATCCAATCCTGAGACCCTTCCGATAGCAGAGATGTGATATCTCAATGCTTATACCAAACCTGAGACCCTTCCTATGGCATGAGATGTGATATCCAACTCCTTGCCATTCAAATCCTGAGACCCTTCCTATAGCATGAAAAGGAATATCCAACTCCTTCCCAATCCAATCCTGAGACCCTTCCGATAGCAGAGACGTGAAATCTCAATGCTTCTACCAAACCTGAGACCCTTCCTTTAGCATGAGATGTGATATCCAAATCCTTCACATTCCAATCCTGAGACCCTTCGTATAGCATGAGATTTGATATCTCAATGCTTCTAATACCAAACGTGAGATCCTTCCTATAACATGAGATGTGATATCCAAATCCTTCCCCTTCCAAACCTGAGACCCTCCCTTTAGCATGAAATGTGATATCCAACTCCTTCCTATTCCAATCCTGAGACTCTTCTGATAGCATGAGATGTGATATCTCAATGCTTCTAATACCAAACCTGAGATCCTTCCGATAGCATGAGATGTGATATCTCAATGCTTCTAATACCAAACCTGAGATCCTTCCTATAACATGAGATGTGATATTCAAATCCTTCCCCTTTGAAAACCTGAGACCCTCCCTTTAGCATTAGATGTGATATCTAACTCCTTCCCATTCCATTCCTGAGACCCTTCTGATAGCATGAGATGTGATATCTCAATGCCTCTAATACCAAACCTGAGATCCTACCTCTAACATGAAATGAGATATCCAACTCTTTCCCCTTCCAAACCTGAGAGCCTTCCTATAACATGAGATGTGATATCCAAGTCCATCCCATTCCAATCCTTAGACCCTTCCTACAGCATGCGATGTGATATCTCAATGATTCTAATACCAAACCAGAGACTCTTCCTATAACATGAGATGGGATATCCAACTCCTTCCCATTCCAATTCTGAGACCCTTCCTATACTATGAGACTTGATATCTCAATGCTTCTAATACCAAACCTGAGACCCGTAATATAACATGAGATGTGATATCCAAATCCTTCCCCTTCCAAACCTTAGACCCTTCCTTTATCATGAGATGTGATATCCAACTCCTTCCCATTCCAATCCTGAGACCCTTCCGATATCATGAGATGTGATATCTCAAAGCTTCTAATATCAAACTTGAGACCCTCCCTATAGCATGAGATGTGATATCCAAGTCCTTCCCATTCCAATCCTGAGACCCTTCCTATAGCGTGAGATGTGATATCTCAATGCTTCTAATACCAAACCTGAGACCCTTCCTATAACATGAGATGGGAATATCCAACTCCTTCCCATTCCAATCTTGAGACCCTTCCGATAGCAGAGATGTGATATCTCAATGCTTATACCAAACCTGAGATCCTTCCTATAACATGAGATGTGATATCCAACTCCTTCCCATTCCAATCCTGAGACACTTCCTATAGCATGAGATGTGATATCTCACTGCTTATACCAAACCTGAGACCCTTCCCATAGCAGGAGATGTGATATCCAACTCCTTCCCATTCCAATCCTCAGACCCTTCCTATAGCATGAGATGTGATATCTCAATGCTTCTAATGTCAAACTTGAGACCCTACCTATAGCATGAGATGTGATATCCAAGTCCTTCCCATTCCAATCCTGAGACACTTCCTATAGCATGAGATGTGATATCTCAATGCTTCTAATACCAAACCTGAGACTCTTCCTATAACATGAGATGGGATATCCAACTCCTTCCCATTCCAATCCTGAGACCCTTTTGATAGCAGAGATGTGATATCTCAATGTTTATACCAAACCTGAGACCCTTCCTACGGCATGAGATGTCATATTCAACTCCTTCCCATTCCAATCCTGAGACCCTTCCTATAGCATGAGATTTGATATCCAACTCCTTCCCATTCCAATCCTGAGACCCTTCCTATAGCATGAGATGTGATGTCTCAATGCTTATAATACCAAACCTGAGATCCTTCCTATGACATGAGATGTGATATCCAACTCCTTCCATTCCAATCCTGAGACCATCCTATAGCATGAGATGTGATATCTCAATGCTTATACCAAACCTGAGACCCTTCCTATAGCATGAGATGTGATATCCAACTCCTTCCCATTCCAATCATGAGACCCTTCCTATAGCATGAGATGTGATATCTCAATGCTTCTAATACCAAACCTGAGATCCTTCCTCTAACATGAAATGTGAGATCCAACTCCTTCCCTTTCCAAACCTAAGAGCCTATCTATAGCATGAGATGTGATATCCAAGTCCTTCACATTCCAACCCTTAGACCCTTCCTACAGCATGCAATATGATATCTCAATGATTCTAATAACAAACCTGAGACCCGTCCTATAACATGAGATGGGATATCCAACTCCTTCCCATTCCAATCCTGAGACACTTCCGATAGCAGAGATGTGATATCTCAATGTTTATACCAAACCTGAGACCCTTCCTATAACATGAGATGTGATATCCAACTCCTTCCCGTTCCAAACCTGAGACCCTTCCTTTAGCATGAGATGTGATATCCAGCTCCTTCCCATTCCAATCCTGAGACACTTCCGATAGCATGAGATGTGATATCTCAATGCTTCTAATATCAAAACTGAGACCCTCCCTATAGCATGATATGTGATATCTAAGTCCTTCCCATTCCAATCCTGAGACCCTTCCTATAGCATGAGATGTGATATCTCAATGCTTCTACCAAACCTGAGACCCTTCCTTTAGCATGAGATATGATATCCAACTCCTTCCCATTCCAATCCTGAGACCCTTCCTATAGCATGAGATGTGATATCTCAATACTTCTAATACCAAACCTGAGATCCATCCTATAACATGAGATGTGATATCCAACTCCTTCCCTTTCCAAACCTGAGAGCCGTTCTATAGCATGAGATGTGATATCCAGGTCCTTCCCATTCCAATCCTTAGACCCTTCCTACAGCATGCAATATGATATCTCAATGATTCTAATAACAAACCTGAGACCCGTCCTATAGCATGAGATATGATATCCAAGTCCTTCCCATTCCAATCCTGAGACCCTTCCTATAACATGAAATGTGATATCCAACTCCTTCCCATTCCAACCTGAGACCCTTCCTATAGCATGAGATGGGATATCCAACTTCTTCCAAATCCAATACTGATACCCTTCCGATAGCATGAGATGTGATATCCCAATGCTTCTACCAAACCTGAGACCCATACTATGGCATGAGATGTGATATCAAACTCCTTCCCATTCCAATCCTGAGACCCTTCCTATAGCTTGAGGTGTGATATCCAACTCCTTCCCATTCCAATTCTGAGACCCTTCTTATACCATGAGACTTGATATCTCAATGCTTCTAATATTAAACCTGAGACCCGTCCTATAACATGAGATGTGATATCCAAATCCTTCCCCTTCCAAACTTGAGACCCTCCCTATAGCATGAGATGTGACATCCAAGTCCTTCCCATTCCAATCCTGAGACCCTTCCTATAGCATGAGATGTGATATCTCTATGCTTCTAATACCAAACCTGAGACCCTTCCTATAACATGAGATGGGATATCCAACTCCTTCCCATTCCAATCCTGAGACCTTTCCGATAGCAGAGATGTGATATCTCAATGCTTATACCAAACCTGAGAACCTTCCTATGGCCTGAGATTTCATATACAACTCCTTCCCATTCCAATCCTGAGACCCTTCCTTTAGCATGAGATGTGATATCTCAATGCTTATACCAAATCTGAGACCCTTCCTATAGCATGAGATGTGATATCCAATTCCTTCCCATTCCAATCCTGAGACCCTTCCTATAGCATGAGATGTGATATCTCAATGCTTATACCAAATCTGAGACCCTTCCTATAGCATGAGATGTGATATCCAAGTCCATCCCATTCCCATCCTTAGACCCTTCCTACAGCATGCGATGTGATATCTCAATGATTCTAATACCAAACCTGAGACCCTTCCTATAACATGAGATGTGATATCCAACTCCTTCCCATTCCAAACATGAGACCCTTCCTATAGCAAGAAAGTAATATCCAACTCCTACCCATTCCAATCCTGAGACCCTTCCTATAGCAAGAGATGTGATATCCAAATCCTTCCCATTCCAATCCTGAGACCCTTCCTATAACATGAGATGTGATATCCAACTCCTTCCCATTCCAATCCTGAGACACTTCCTATAGCATGAGATGTGATATCTCAATGCTTCTAATACCAAACCTGAGACTCTTCCTATAACATGAGATGGGATATCCAACTCCTTCCCATTCCAATCCTGAGACCCTTCCTATAGCATGAGATGTGATATCTCAATGCTTATACCAAACCTGAGACCCTTCCTATAGCATGAGATGTGATATCCAACTCCTTCCCATTCCAATCCTGAGACCCTTCCTATAGCATGAGATGTGATATCTCAATGCTTCTAATACCAAACCTGAGATCCTTCCTCTAACATGAAATGTTATATCCAACTCCTTCCCTTTCCAAACCTAAGAGCCTATCTATAGCATGAGATGTGATATCCAAGTCCTTCACATTCCAACCCTTAGACCCTTCCTACAGCATGCAATATGATATCTCAATGATTCTAATAACAAACCTGAGACCCGTCCTATAACATGAGATGGGATATCCAACTCCTTCCCATTCCAATCCTGAGACACTTCCGATAGCAGAGATGTGATATCTCAATGTTTATACCAAACCTGAGACCCTTCCTATAACATGAGATGTGATATCCAACTCCTTCCCGTTCCAAACCTGAGACCCTTCCTTTAGCATGAGATGTGATATCCAGCTCCTTCCCATTCCAATCCTGAGACACTTCCGATAGCATGAGATGTGATATCTCAATGCTTCTAATATCAAAACTGAGACCCTCCCTATAGCATGATATGTGATATCTAAGTCCTTCCCATTCCAATCCTGAGACCCTTCCTATAGCATGAGATGTGATATCTCAATGCTTCTACCAAACCTGAGACCCTTCCTTTAGCATGAGATGTGATATCCAACTCCTTCCCATTCCAATCCTGAGACCCTTCCTATAGCATGAGATGTGATATCTCAATACTTCTAATACCAAACCTGAGATCCTTCCGATAACATGAGATGTGATATCTCAATACTTCTAATACCAAACCTGAGATCCATCCTATAACATGAGATGTGATATCCAACTCCTTCCTTTTCCAAACCTGAGAGCCGTTCTATAGCATGAGATGTGATATCCAGGTCCTTCCCATTCCAATCCTTAGACCCTTCCTACAGCATGCAATATGATATCTCAATGATTCTAATAACAAACCTGAGACCCGTCCTATAGCATGAGATATGATATCCAAGTCCTTCCCATTCCAATCCTGAGACCCTTCCTATAACATGAAATGTGATATCCAACTCCTTCCCATTCCAACCTGAGACCTTTCCTATAGCATGAAATGGGATATCCAACTTCTTCCAAATCCAATACTGATACCCTTCCTATAGCATGAGATGTGATATCTCACTGCTTATACCAAACCTGAGACCCTTCCCATAGCAAGAGATGTGATATCCAAATCCTTCCCCTTCCAAACCTGAGACGCTCCCTTTAGCATGAGATGTGATATCCAACTCCTTCCCATTCCAATCCTGAGACCCTTCTGATAGCATGAGATGTGATATCTCAATGCTTCTAATACCAAACCTGAGATCCTTCCGATAGCATGAGATGTGATATCCCAATGCTTCTACCAAACCTGAGACCCATACTATGGCATGAGATGTGATATCAAGCTACTTCCCATTCCAATCCTGAGACCCTTCCTATAGCTTGAGGTGTGATATCCAACTCCTTCCCATTCCAATTCTGAGACCCTTCTTATACCATGAGACTTGATATCTCAATGCTTCTAATACCAAACCTGAGACCCGTCCTATAACATGAGATGTGATATCCAAATCCTTCCCCTTCCAAACCTTAGACCCTTCCTTTATCATGAGATGTGATATCCAACTCCTTCCCATTCCAATCCTGAGACCCTTCCGATATCATGAGATTTGTTATCTCAATGCTTCTAATATCAAACTTGAGACCCTCCCTATAGCATGAGATGTGACATCCAAGTCCTTCCCATTCCAATCCTGAGACCCTTCCTATAACATGAGATGTGATATCCAACTCTTTCCCATTCCAACCTGAGACACTTCCTATAGCATGAGAAGGGATATCTAACTCCTTCCCAATCCAATCCTGAGACCCTTCCGATAGCAGAGATGTGATATCTCAATGCTTATACCAAACCTGAGACCCTTCCTATGGCATGAGATGTGATATCCAACTCCTTGCCATTCAAATCCTGAGACCCTTCCTATAGCATGATATGTGATATCTCTATGCTTCTAATACCAAACCTGAGACCCTTCCTATAACATGAGATGGGATATCCAACTCCTTCCCATTCCAATCCTGAGACCCTTCCGATAGCAGAGATGTGATATCTCAATGTTTATACTAAACCTGAGAACCTTCCTATGGCCTGAGATGTCATATACAACTCCTTCCCATTCCAATCCTGAGACCCTTCCTTTAGCATGAGATGTGATATCTCAATGCTTATACCAAATCTGAGACCCTTCCTATAGCATGAGATGTGATATCCAATTCCTTCCCATTCCAATCCTGAGACCCTTCCTATAGCATGAGATGTGATATCTCAATGCTTATACCAAACCTGAGAGCCTACCTATAGCATGAGATGTGATATCCAAGTCCATCCCATTCCAATCCTTAGACCCTTCCTACAGCATGCGATGTGATATCTCAATGATTCTAATACCAAACCAGAGACTCTTCCTATAACATGAGATGGGATATCCAACTCCTTCCCATTCCAATCCTGAGCGCTTCCGATAGCAGAGATGTGATATCTCAATGCTTATACCAAACCTGAGACCCTTCCTATAACATGAGATGTGATATCCAACTCCTTCCCGTTCCAAACCTGAGACACTAACTATAGCATATGTGATATCCAACTCCTTCCCATTCCAAACATGAGACCCTTCCTATAGCAAGAAAGTAATATCCAACTCCTACCCATTCCAATCCTGAGACCCTTCCTATAGCAAGAGATGTGGTATCCAAATCCTTCCCATTCCAATCCTGAGACCCTTCCTATAACATGAGATGTGATATCCAACTCCTTCCCATTCCAACCTGAGACACTTCCTATAGCATGAGAAGGGATATCCAACTCCTTCCCAATCCAATCCTGAGACCCTTCCGATAGCAGAGATGTGATATCTCAATGCTTATACCAATCCTGAGACCCTTCCTATGGCATGAGATGTGATATCCAACTCCTTCCCAATCCAATCCTGAGACCCTTCCGATAGCAGAGACGTGATATCTCAATGCTTCTACCAAACCTGAGACCCTTCCTTTAGCATGAGATGTGATATCCAAATCCTTCACATTCCAATCCTGAGACCCTTCCTATAGCATGAGATGTGATATCTCAATGCTTCTAATACCAAACCTGAGATCCTTCCTATAACATGAGATGTGATATCCAATTCCTTCCCATTCCAAACCTGAGACCCTTCCTATTGGATGAGATGTGATATCCAACTCCTTCCCATTCCAACCCTGAGACCCTTCCTATAGCATGAGATGTGATGTCTCAATGCTTCTAATACCAAACCTGAGATCCTTCCTATAACATGAGATGTGATATCCAACTCCTTCCATTCCAATCCTGAGACCCGTCCTATAGCATGAGATGTGATATCTCAATGCTTATACCAAACCTGAGACCCTTCCTATAGCATGAGATGTGATATCCAACTGCTTCCCATTCCAATCCTGAGACCCTTCCTATAGCATGAGATGTGATATCTCAATGTTTCTAATACCAAACCTGAGATCCTTCCTCTAACATGAAATGTGATATCCAACTCCTTCCCTTTCCAAACCTAAGAGCCTATCTATAGCATGAGATGTGATATCCAAGTCCTTCCCATCCCAACCCTTAGACCCTTCCTACAGCATGCAATATGATATCTCAATGATTCTAATAACAAACCTGAGACGTGTCCTATAACATGAGATGGGATATCCAACTCCTTCCCATTCCAATCCTGAGACACTTCCGATAGCAGAGATGTGATATCTCAATGCTTATACCAAACCTGAGACCCTTCCTATAACATGAGATATGATATCTCAATACTTCTAATACCAAACGTGAGATCCTTCCGATAACATGAGATGTGATATCCAAATCCTTCCCCTTCCAAACCTGAGACGCTCCCTTTAGCATGAGATGTGATATCCAACTCCTTCCCATTCCAATCCTGAGACCCTTCTGATAGCATGAGATGTGATATCTCAATGCTTCTAATACCAAACCTGAGATCCTTCCGATAGCATGAGATGTGATATCCCAATGCTTCTACCAAACCTGAGACCCATACTATGGCATGAGATGTGATATCAAACTACTTCCCATTCCAATCCTGAGACCCTTCCTATAGCTTGAGGTGTGATATCCAACTCCTTCCCATTCCAATTCTGAGACCCTTCTTATACCATGAGACTTGATATCTCAATGCTTCTAATACCAAACCTGAGACCCGTCCTATAACATGAGATGTGATATCCAAATCCTTCCCCTTCCAAACCTTAGACCCTTCCTTTATCATGAGATGTGATATCCAACTCCTTCCCATTCCAATCCTGAGACCCTTCCGATATCATGAGATTTGTTATCTCAATGCTTCTAATATCAAACTTGAGACCCTCCCTATAGCATGAGATGTGACATCCAAGTCCTTCCCATTCCAATCCTGAGACCCTTCCTATAACATGAGATGTGATATCCAACTCCTTCCCATTCCAACCTGAGACACTTCCTATAGCATGAGAAGGGATATCTAACTCCTTCCCAATCCAATCCTGAGACCCTTCCGATAGCAGAGATGTGATATCTCAATGCTTATACCAAACCTGAGACCCTTCCTATGGCATGAGATGTGATATCCAACTCCTTGCCATTCAAATCCTGAGACCCTTCCTATAGCATGAGATGTGATATCTCTATGCTTCTAATACCAAACCTGAGACCCTTCCTATAACATGAGATGGGATATCCAACTCCTTCCCATTCCAATCCTGAGACCCTTCCGATAGCAGAGATGTGATATCTCAATGTTTATACTAAACCTGAGAACCTTCATATGGCCTGAGATGTCATATACAACTCCTTCCCATTCCAATCCTGAGACCCTTCCTTTAGCATGAGATGTGATATCTCAATGCTTATACCAAATCTGAGACCCTTCCTATAGCATGAGATGTGATATCCAATTCCTTCCCATTCCAATCCTGAGACCCTTCCTATAGCATGAGATGTGATATCTCAATGCTTATACCAAACCTGAGAGCCTACCTATAGCATGAGATGTGATATCCAAGTCCATCCCATTCCAATCCTTAGACCCTTCCTACAGCATGCGATGTGATATCTCAATGATTCTAATACCAAACCAGAGACTCTTCCTATAACATGAGATGGGATATCCAACTCCTTCCCATTCCAATCCTGAGCGCTTCCGATAGCAGAGATGTGATATCTCAATGCTTATACCAAACCTGAGACCCTTCCTATAACATGAGATGTGATATCCAACTCCTTCCCGTTCCAAACCTGAGACACTAACTATAGCATATGTGATATCCAACTCCTTCCCATTCCAAACATGAGACCCTTCCTATAGCAAGAAAGTAATATCCAACTCCTACCCATTCCAATCCTGAGACCCTTCGTATAGCAAGAGATGTGGTATCCAAATCCTTCCCATTCCAATCCTGAGACCCTTCCTATAACATGAGATGTGATATCCAACTCCTTCCCATTCCAACCTGAGACACTTCCTATAGCATGAGAAGGGATATCCAACTCCTTCCCAATCCAATCCTGAGACCCTTCCGATAGCAGAGATGTGATATCTCAATGCTTATACCAATCCTGAGACCCTTCCTATGGCATGAGATGTGATATCCAACTCCTTCCCAATCCAATCCTGAGACCCTTCCGATAGCAGAGATGTGATATCTCAATGCTTATACCAAACCTGAGACCCTTCCTATAACATGAGATGTGATATCCAACTCCTTCCCGTTCCAAACCTGAGACACTAACTATAGCATATGTGATATCCAACTCCTTCCCATTCCAAAAATGAGACCCTTCCTATAGCAAGAAAGTAATATCCAACTCCTACCCATTCCAATCCTGAGACCCTTCCTATAGCAAGAGATGTGGTATCCAAATCCTTCCCATTCCAATCCTGAGACCCTTCCTATAACATGAGATGTGATATCCAACTCCTTCCCATTCCAACCTGAGACACTTCCTATAGCATGAGAAGGGATATCCAACTCCTTCCCAATCCAATCCTGAGACCCTTCCGATAGCAGAGATGTGATATCTCAATGCTTCTACCAAACCTGAGACCCTTCCTTTAGCATGAGATGTGATATCCAAATCCTTCACATTCCAATCCTGAGACCCTTCCTATAGCATGAGATGTGATATCTCAATGCTTCTAATACCAAACCTGAGATCCTTCCTATAACATGAGATGTGATATCCAATTCCTTCCCATTCCAAACCTGAGACCCTTCCTATTGGATGAGATGTGATATCCAACTCCTTCCCATTCCAACCCTGAGACCCTTCCTATAGCATGAGATGTGATGTCTCAATGCTTCTAATACCAAACCTGAGATCCTTCCTATAACATGAGATGTGATATCCAACTCCTTCCATTCCAATCCTGAGACCCGTCCTATAGCATGAGATGTGATATCTCAATGCTTATACCAAACCTGAGACCCTTCCTATAGCATGAGATGTGATATCCAACTGCTTCCCATTCCAATCCTGAGACCCTTCCTATAGCATGAGATGTGATATCTCAATGTTTCTAATACCAAACCTGAGATCCTTCCTCTAACATGAAATGTGATATCCAACTCCTTCCCTTTCCAAACCTAAGAGCCTATCTATAGCATGAGATGTGATATCCAAGTCCTTCCCATCCCAACCCTTAGACCCTTCCTACAGCATGCAATATGATATCTCAATGATTCTAATAACAAACCTGAGACGTGTCCTATAACATGAGATGGGATATCCAACTCCTTCCCATTCCAATCCTGAGACACTTCCGATAGCAGAGATGTGATATCTCAATGCTTATACCAAACCTGAGACCCTTCCTATAACATGAGATGTGATATCCAAATCCTTCCCGTTCCAATCCTGAGACACTTCCTATAGCATGAGATGTGATATCTCAATGCTTCTAATATCAAAACTGAGACCCTCCCTATAGCATGATATGTGATATCTAAGTCCTTCCCATTCCAATCCTGAGACCCTCCCTATAGCATGAGATGTGATATCCAACTCCTTCCCATTCCAATCCTGAGACCCTTCCTATAGCATGAGATATGATATCTCAATACTTCTAATACCAAACGTGAGATCCTTCCGATAACATGAGATGTGATATCCAAATCCTTCCCCTTCCAATCCTGAGACCCTCCCTTTAGCATGAGATGTGATATCCAACTCCTTCCTATTCCAATCCTGAGACTCTTCTGATAGCATGAGATGTGATATCTCAATGCTTCTAATACCAAACCTGAGATCCTTCCGATAGCATGAGATGTGATATCTCAATGCTTCTAATACCAAACCTGAGATCCTTCCTATAACATGAGATGTGATATCCAAATCCTTCCCCTTCCAAACCTGAGACCCTCCCTTTAGCATGAGATGTGATATCCAACTCCTTCCCATTCCATTCCTGAGACCCTTCTGATAGCATGAGATGTGATATCTCAATGCCTCTAATACCAAACCTGAGATCCTACCTCTAACATGAAATGTGATATCCAACTCTTTCCCCTTCCAAACCTGAGAGCCTTCCTATAGCATGAGATGTGATATCCAAGTCCTTCCCATTCCAATCCTGAGACCCTTCCTATAGCTTGAGATGTGATATCCAACTCCTTCCCATTCCAATTCTGAGACCCTTCCTATACTATGAGACTTGATATCTCAATGCTTCTAATACAAACGTGAGACCCGTAATATAACATGAGATGTGATATCCAAATCCTTCCCCTTCCAAACCTTAGACCCTTCCTTTATCATGAGATGTGATATCCAACTCCTTCCCATTCCAATCCTGAGACCCTTCGGATATCATGAGATGTGATATCTCAAAGCTTCTAATATCAAACTTGGGACCCTCCCTATAGCATGAGATGTGATATCCAAGTCCTTCCCATTCCAATCCTGAGACCCTTCCTATAGCATGAGATGTGATATCTCAATGCTTCTAATACCAAACCTGAGAACCTTCCTATAACATGAGATGGGAATATCCAACTCCTTCCCATTCCAATCCTGAGACCCTTCCGATAGCAGAGATGTGATATCTCAATGCTTATACCAAACCTGAGATCCTTCCTATAACATGAGATGTGATATCCAACTCCTTCCCATTCCAATCCTGAGACACTTCCTATAGCATGAGATGTGATATCTCACTGCTTATACCAAACCTGAGACCCTTCCCATAGCATGAGATGTGATATCCAACTCCTTCCCATTCCAATCCTCAGACCCTTCCTATAGCATGAGATGTGATATCTCAATGCTTCTAATATCAAACTTGAGACCCTACCTATAGCATGAGATGTGATATCCAAGTCCTTCCCATTACAATCCTGAGACACTTCCTATAGCATGAGATGTGATATCCAACTCCTTCCCATTCCAATCCTGAGACCCTTCCTATAGCATGAGATATGATATCTCAATACTTCTAATACCAAACGTGAGATCCTTCCGATAACATGAGATGTGATATCCAAATCCTTCCCCTTCCAAACCTGAGACGCTCCCTTTAGCATGAGATGTGATATCCAACTCCTTCCCATTCCAATCCTGAGACCCTTCTGATAGCATGAGATGTGATATCTCAATGCTTCTAATACCAAACCTGAGATCCTTCCGATAGCATGAGATGTGATATCTCAATGCTTCTAATACCAAACCTGAGATCCTTCCTATAACATGAGATGTGATATCCAAATCCTTCCCCTTCCAAACCTGAGACCCTCCCTTTAGCATGAGATGTGATATCCAACTCCTTCCCATTCCATTCCCGAGACCCTTCTGATAGCATGAGATGTGATATCTCAATGCCTCTAATACCAAACCTGAGATCCTACCTCTAACATGAAATGTGATATCCAACTCTTTCCCCTTCCAAACCTGAGAGCCTTCCTATAGCATGAGATGTGATATCCAAGTCCTTCCCATTCCAATCCTGAGACCCTTCCTATAGCTTGAGATGTGATATCCAACTCCTTCCCATTCCAATTCTGAGACCCTTCCTATACTCTGAGACTTGATATCTCAATGCTTCTAATACCAAACCTGAGACCCGTAATATAACATGAGATGTGATATCCAAATCCTTCCCCTTCCAAACCTTAGACCCTTCCTTTATCATGAGATGTGATATCCAACTCCTTCCCATTCCAATCCTGAGACCCTTCCGATATCATGAGATGTGATATCTCAAAGCTTCTAATATCAAACTTGAGACCCTCCCTATAGCATGAGATGTGATATCCAAGTCCTTCCCAATACCAATCCTGAGACCCTTCCTATAGCATGAGATGTGATATCTCAATGCTTCTAATACCAAACCTGAGACCCTTCCTATTACATGAGATGGGAATATCCAACTCCTTCCCATTCCAATCCTGAGACCCTTCCGATAGCAGAGATGTGATATCTCAATGCTTATACCAAACCTGAGACCCTTCGTATGGCATGAGATGTGATATCCAACTCCTTGCCATTCAAATCCTGAGACCCTTCCTATAGCATGAGAAGGGATATCCAACTCCTTCCCAATCCAATCCTGAGACCCTTCCGATAGCAGAGACGTGATATCTCAATGCTTCTACCAAACCTGAGACCCTTCCTTTAGCATGAGATGTGATATCCAAATCCTTCACATTCCAATCCTGAGACCCTTCCTATAGCATGAGATGTGATATCTCAATGCTTCTAATACCAAACCTGAGATCCTTCCTATAACATGAGATGTGATATCCAATTCCTTCCCATTCCAAACCTGAGACCCTTCCTATTGGATGAGTTGTGATATCCAACTCCTTCCCATTCCAACCCTGAGACCCTTCCTATAGCATGAGATGTGATGTCTCAATGATTCTAATACCAAACCTGAGATCCTTCCTATAACATAAGATGTGATATCCAACTCCTTCCATTCCAATCCTGAGACCCGTCCTATAGCATGAGATGTGATATCTCAATGCTTATACCAAACCTGAGACCCTTCCTATAGCATGAGATGTGATATCCAACTACTTCCCATTCCAATCCTGAGACCCTTCCTATAGCATGAGATGTGATATCTCAATGCTTCTAATACCAAACCTGAGATCCTTCCTCTAACATGAAATGTGATATCCAACTCCTTCCCTTTCCAAACCTAAGAGCCTATCTATAGCATGAGATGTGATATCCAGGTCCTTCCTATTCCAATCCTTAGACCCTTCCTACAGCATGCAATATGATATCTCAATGATTCTAATAACAAACCTGAGACCCGTCCTATAGCATGAAATGTGATATCCAACTCCTTCCCATTCCAACCTGAGACCCTTCCTATAGCATGAGATGGGATATCCAACTTCTTCAAAATCCAATACTGATACCCTTCCGATAGCATGAGATGTGATATCCCAATGCTTCTACCAAACCTGAGACCCATACTATGGCATGAGATGTGATATCAAACTCCTTCCCATTCCAATCCTGAGACCCTTCCTATAGCTTGAGGTGTGATATCCAACTCCTTCCCATTCCAATTCTGAGACCCTTCTTATACCATGAGAATTGATATCTCAATGCTTCTAATACCAAACCTGAGACCCGTCCTATAACATGAGATGTGATATCCAAATCCTTCCCCTTCCAAACCTTAGACCCTTCCTTTATCATGAGATGTGATATCCAACTCCTTCCCATTCCAATCCTGAGACCCTTCCGATATCATGAGATTTGTTATCTCAATGCTTCTAATATCAAACTTGAGACCCTCCCTATAGCATGAGATGTGACATCCAAGTCCATCCCATTCCAATCCTTAGACCCTTCCTACAGCATGCGATGTGATATCTCAATGATTCTAATACCAAACCAGAGACTCTTCCTATAACATGAGATGGGATATCCAACTCCTTCCCATTCCAATTCTGAGACCCTTCCTATACTATGAGACTTGATATCTCAATGCTTCTAATACCAAACCTGAGACCCGTAATATAACATGAGATGTGATATCCAAATCCTTCCCCTTCCAAACCTTAGACCCTTCCTTCATCATGAGATGTGATATCCAACTCCTTCCCATTCCAATCCTGAGACCCTTCCGATATCATGAGATGTGATATCTCAAAGCTTCTAATATCAAACTTGAGACCCTCCCTATAGCATGAGATGTGATATCCAAGTCCTTCCCAATCCAATCCTGAGACCCTTCCTATAGCGTGAGATGTGATATCTCAATGCTTCTAATACCAAACCTGAGACCCTTCCTATAACATGAGATGGGAATATCCAACTCCTTCCCATTCCAATCTTGAGACCCTTCCGATAGCAGAGATGTGATATCTCAATGCTTATACCAAACCTGAGATCCTTCCTATAACATGAGATGTGATATCCAACTCCTTCCCATTCCAATCCTGAGACACTTCCTATAGCATGAGATGTGATATCTCACTGCTTATACCAAACCTGAGACCCTTCCCATAGCAGGAGATGTGATATCCAACTCCTTCCCATTCCAATCCTCAGACCCTTCCTATAGCATGAGATGTGATATCTCAATGCTTCTAATGTCAAACTTGAGACCCTACCTATAGCATGAGATGTGATATCCAAGTCCTTCCCATTCCAATCCTGAGACACTTCCTATAGCATGAGATGTGATATCTCAATGCTTCTAATACCAAAACTGAGACTCTTCCTATAACATGAGATGGGATATCCAACTCCTTCCCATTCCAATCCTGAGACCCTTTTGATAGCAGAGATGTGATATCTCAATGTTTATACCAAACCTGAGACCCTTCCTACGGCATGAGATGTCATATTCAACTCCTTCCCATTCCAATCCTGAGACCCTTCCTATAGCATGAGATTTGATATCCAACTCCTTCCCATTCCAATCCTGAGACCCTTCCTATAGCATGAGATGTGATGTCTCAATGCTTCTAATACCAAACCTGAGATCCTTCCTATGACATGAGATGTGATATCCAACTCCTTCCATTCCAATCCTGAGACCATCCTATAGCATGAGATGTGATATCTCAATGCTTATACCAAACCTGAGACCCTTCCTATAGCATGAGATGTGATATCCAACTCCTTCCCATTCCAATCATGAGACCCTTCCTATAGCATGAGATGTGATATCTCAATGCTTCTAATACCAAACCTGAGATCCTTCCTCTAACATGAAATGTGAGATCCAACTCCTTCCCTTTCCAAACCTAAGAGCCTATCTATAGCATGAGATGTGATATCCAAGTCCTTCACATTCCAACCCTTAGACCCTTCCTACAGCATGCAATATGATATCTCAATGATTCTAATAACAAACCTGAGACCCGTCCTATAACATGAGATGGGATATCCAACTCCTTCCCATTCCAATCCTGAGACACTTCCGATAGCAGAGATGTGATATCTCAATGTTTATACCAAACCTGAGACCCTTCCTATAACATGAGATGTGATATCCAACTCCTTCCCGTTCCAAACCTGAGACCCTTCCTTTAGCATGAGATGTGATATCCAGCTCCTTCCCATTCCAATCCTGAGACACTTCCGATAGCATGAGATGTGATATCTCAATGCTTCTAATATCAAAACTGAGACCCTCCCTATAGCATGATATGTGATATCTAAGTCCTTCCCATTCCAATCCTGAGACCCTTCCTATAGCATGAGATGTGATATCTCAATGCTTCTACCAAACCTGAGACCCTTCCTTTAGCATGAGATATGATATCCAACTCCTTCCCATTCCAATCCTGAGACCCTTCCTATAGCATGAGATGTGATATCTCAATACTTCTAATACCAAACCTGAGATCCATCCTATAACATGAGATGTGATATCCAACTCCTTCCCTTTCCAAATCTGAGAGCCGTTCTATAGCATGAGATGTGATATCCAGGTCCTTCCCATTCCAATCCTTAGACCCTTCCTACAGCATGCAATATGATATCTCAATGATTCTAATAACAAACCTGAGACCCGTCCTATAGCATGAGATATGATATCCAAGTCCTTCCCATTCCAATCCTGAGACCCTTCCTATAACATGAAATGTGATATCCAACTCCTTCCCATTCCAACCTGAGACCCTTCCTATAGCATGAGATGGGATATCCAACTTCTTCAAAATCCAATACTGATACCCTTCCGATAGCATGAGATGTGATATCCCAATGCTTCTACCAAACCTGAGACCCATACTATGGCATGAGATGTGATATCAAACTCCTTCCCATTCCAATCCTGAGACCCTTCCTATAGCTTGAGGTGTGATATCCAACTCCTTCCCATTCCAATTCTGAGACCCTTCTTATACCATGAGAATTGATATCTCAATGCTTCTAATACCAAACCTGGGACCCGTCCTATAACATGAGATGTGATATCCAAATCCTTCCCCTTCCAAACCTTAGACCCTTCCTTTATCATGAGATGTGATATCCAACTCCTTCCCATTCCAATCCTGAGACCCTTCCGATATCATGAGATTTGTTATCTCAATGCTTCTAATATCAAACTTGAGACCCTCCCTATAGCATGAGATGTGACATCCAAGTCCATCCCATTCCAATCCTTAGACCCTTCCTACAGCATGCGATGTGATATCTCAATGATTCTAATACCAAACCAGAGACTCTTCCTATAACATGAGATGGGATATCCAACTCCTTCCCATTCCAATTCTGAGACCCTTCCTATACTATGAGACTTGATATCTCAATGCTTCTAATACCAAACCTGAGACCCGTAATATAACATGAGATGTGATATCCAAATCCTTCCCCTTCCAAACCTTAGACCCTTCCTTTATCATGAGATGTGATATCCAACTCCTTCCCATTCCAATCCTGAGACCCTTCCGATATCATGAGATGTGATATCTCAAAGCTTCTAATATCAAACTTGAGACCCTCCCTATAGCATGAGATGTGATATCCAAGTCCTTCCCAATCCAATCCTGAGACCCTTCCTATAGCGTGAGATGTGATATCTCAATGCTTCTAATACCAAACCTGAGACCCTTCCTATAACATGAGATGGGAATATCCAACTCCTTCCCATTCCAATCTTGAGACCCTTCCGATAGCAGAGATGTGATATCTCAATGCTTATACCAAACCTGAGATCCTTCCTATAACATGAGATGTGATATCCAACTCCTTCCCATTCCAATCCTGAGACACTTCCTATAGCATGAGATGTGATATCTCACTGCTTATACCAAACCTGAGACCCTTCCCATAGCAGGAGATGTGATATCCAACTCCTTCCCATTCCAATCCTCAGACCCTTCCTATAGCATGAGATGTGATATCTCAATGCTTCTAATGTCAAACTTGAGACCCTACCTATAGCATGAGATGTGATATCCAAGTCCTTCCCATTCCAATCCTGAGACACTTCCTATAGCATGAGATGTGATATCTCAATGCTTCTAATACCAAACCTGAGACTCTTCCTATAACATGAGATGGGATATCCAACTCCTTCCCATTCCAATCCTGAGACCCTTTTGATAGCAGAGATGTGATATCTCAATGTTTATACCAAACCTGAGACCCTTCCTACGGCATGAGATGTCATATTCAACTCCTTCCCATTCCAATCCTGAGACCCTTCCTATAGCATGAGATTTGATATCCAACTCCTTCCCATTCCAATCCTGAGACCCTTCCTATAGCATGAGATGTGATGTCTCAATGCTTCTAATACCAAACCTGAGATCCTTCCTATGACATGAGATGTGATATCCAACTCCTTCCATTCCAATCCTGAGACCATCCTATAGCATGAGATGTGATATCTCAATGCTTATACCAAACCTGAGACCCTTCCTATAGCATGAGATGTGATATCCAACTCCTTCCCATTCCAATCATGAGACCCTTCCTATAGCATGAGATGTGATATCTCAATGCTTCTAATACCAAACCTGAGATCCTTCCTCTAACATGAAATGTGAGATCCAACTCCTTCCCTTTCCAAACCTAAGAGCCTATCTATAGCATGAGATGTGATATCCAAGTCCTTCACATTCCAACCCTTAGACCCTTCCTACAGCATGCAATATGATATCTCAATGATTCTAATAACAAACCTGAGACCCGTTCTATAACATGAGATGGGATATCCAACTCCTTCCCATTCCAATCCTGAGACACTTCCGATATCAGAGATGTGATATCTCAATGTTTATACCAAACCTGAGACCCTTCCTATAACATGAGATGTGATATCCAACTCCTTCCCGTTCCAAACCTGAGACCCTTCCTTTAGCATGAGATGTGATATCCAGCTCCTTCCCATTCCAATCCTGAGACACTTCCGATAGCATGAGATGTGATATCTCAATGCTTCTAATATCAAAACTGAGACCCTCCCTATAGCATGATATGTGATATCTAAGTCCTTCCCATTCCAATCCTGAGACCCTTCCTATAGCATGAGATGTGATATCTCAATGCTTCTACCAAACCTGAGACCCTTCCTTTAGCATGAGATATGATATCCAACTCCTTCCCATTCCAATCCTGAGACCCTTCCTATAGCATGAGATGTGATATCTCAATACTTCTAATACCAAACCTGAGATCCATCCTATAACATGAGATGTGATATCCAACTCCTTCCCTTTCCAAACCTGAGAGCCGTTCTATAGCATGAGATGTGATATCCAGGTCCTTCCCATTCCAATCCTTAGACCCTTCCTACAGCATGCAATATGATATCTCAATGATTCTAATAACAAACCTGAGACCCGTCCTATAGCATGAGATATGATATCCAACTCCTTCCCATTCCAACCTGAGACCCTTCCTATAGCATGAGATGGGATATCCAACTTCTTCCAAATCCAATACTGATACCCTTCCGATAGCATGAGATGTGATATCCCAATGCTTCTACCAAACCTGAGACCCATACTATGGCATGAGATGTGATATCAAACTCCTTCCCATTCCAATCCTGAGACCCTTCCTATAGCTTGAGGTGTGATATCCAACTCCTTCCCATTCCAATTCTGAGACCCTTCTTATACCATGAGAATTGATATCTCAATGCTTCTAATACCAAACCTGAGACCCGTCCTATAACATGAGATGTGATATCCAAATCCTTCCCCTTCCAAACCTTAGACCCTTCCTTTATCATGAGATGTGATATCCAACTCCTTCCCATTCCAATCCTGAGACCCTTCCGATATCATGAGATTTGTTATCTCAATGCTTCTAATATCAAACTTGAGACCCTCCCTATAGCATGAGATGTGACATCCAAGTCCTTCCCATTCCAATCCTGAGACCCTTCCTATAGCATGAGATGTGATATCTCTATGCTTCTAATACCAAACCTGAGACCCTTCCTATAACATGAGATGGGATATCCAACTCCTTCCCATTCCAATCCTGAGACCTTTCCGATAGCAGAGATGTGATATCTCAATGCTTATACCAAACCTGAGAACCTTCCTATGGCCTGAGATGTCATATACAACTCCTTCCCATTCCAATCCTGAGACCCTTCCTTTAGCATGAGATGTGATATCTCAATGCTTATACCAAATCTGAGACACTTCCTATAGCATGAGATGTGATATCCAATTCCTTCCCATTCCAATCCTGAGACCCTTCCTATAGCATGAGATGTGATATCTCAATGCTTATACCAAACCTGAGAGCCTACCTATAACATGAGATGTGATATCCAAGTCTATCCCATTCCAATCCTTAAACCCTTCCTACAGCATGCGATGTGATATCGCAATAATTCTAATACCAAACCAGAGACTCTTCCTATAACATGAGATGGGATATCCAACTCCTTCCCATTCCAATCCTGAGCCGCTTCCGATAGCAGAGATGTGATATCTCAATGCTTATACCAAACCTGAGACCCTTCCTATAACATGAGATGTGATATCCAACTCCTTCCCGTTCCAAACCTGAGACACTAACTATAGCATATGTGATATCCAACTCCTTCCCATTCCAAACATGAGACCCTTCCTATAGCAAGAAAGTAATATCCAACTCCTACCCATTCCAATCCTGAGACCCTTCCTATAGCAAGAGATGTGATATCCAAATCCTTCCCATTCCAATCCTGAGACCCTTCCTATAACATGAGATGTGATATCCAACTCCTTCCCATTCCAACCTGAGACACTTCCTATAGCATGAGAAGGGATATCCAACTCCTTCCCAATCCAATCCTGAGACCCTTCCGATAGCAGAGATGTGATATCTCAATGCTTATACCAAACCTGAGACCCTTCCTATGGCATGAGATGTGATATCCAACTCCTTGCCATTCAAATCCTGAGACCCTTCCTATAGCATGAGAAGGGATATCCAACTCCTTCCCAATCCAATCCTGAGACCCTTCCGATAGCAGCGGCGTGATATCTCAATGCTTCTACCAAACCTGAGACGCTTCCTTTAGCATGAGATGTGATATCCAAATCCTTCACATTCCAATCCTGAGACCCTTCCTATAGCATGAGATGTGATATCTCAATGCTTCTAATACCAAACCTGAGATCCTTCCTATAACATGAGATGTGATATCCAATTCCTTCCCATTCCAAACCTGAGACCCTTCCTATTGGATGAGATGTGATATCCAACTCCTTCCCATTCCAACCCTGAGACCCTTCCTATAGCATGAGATTTGATGTCTCAATGCTTCTAATACCAAACCTGAGATCCTTCCTCTAACATGAAATGTGATATCCAACTCCTTCCCTTTCCAAACCTAAGAGCCTATCTATAGCATGAGATGTGATATCCAAGTCCTTCACATTCCAACACTTAGACCCTTCCTACAGCATGCAATATGATATCTCAATGATTCTAATAACAAACCTGAGACCCGTCCTATAACATGAGATGGGATATCCAACTCCTTCCATTCCAATCTTGAGACCCGTCCTATAGCATTAGATGTGATATCTCAAGGCTTATACCAAACCTGAGACCCTTCCTATAGCATGAGATGTGATATCCAACTGCTTCCCATTCCAATCCTGAGACCCTTCCTATAGCATGAGATGTGATATCTCAATGCTTCTAATACCAAACCTGAGATCCTTCCTCTAACATGAAATGTGATATCCAACTCCTTCCCTTTCCAAACCTAAGAGCCTATCTATAGCATGAGATGTGATATCCAAGTCCTTCACATTCCAACACTTAGACCCTTCATACAGCATGCAATATGATATCTCAATGATTCTAATAACAAACCTGAGACCCGTCCTATAACATGAGATGGGATATCCAACTCCTTCCCATTCCAATCCTGAGACACTTCCGATAGCAGAGATGTGATATCTCAATGCTTATACCAAACCTGAGACCCTTCCTATAACATGAGATGTGATATCCAAATCCTTCCCGTTCCAAACCTGAGACCCTTCCTTTAGCATGAGATGTGATATCCAGCTCCTTCCCATTCCAATCCTGAGACACTTCCGATAGCATGAGATGTGATATCTCAATGCTTCTAATATCAAAACTGAGACCCTCCCTATAGCATGATATGTGATATCTAAGTCCTTCCCATTCCAATCCTGAGACCCTCCCTATAGCATGAGATGTGATATCCAACTCCTTCCCATTCCAATCCTGAGACCCTTCCTATAGCATGAGATATGATATCTCAATACTTCTAATACCAAACGTGAGATCCTTCCGATAACATGAGATGTGATATCCAAATCCTTCCCCTTCCAAACCTGAGACCCTCCCTTTAGCATGAAATGTGATATCCAACTCCTTCCTATTCCAATCCTGAGACTCTTCTGATAGCATGAGATGTGATATCTCAATGCTTCTAATACCAAACCTGAGATCCTTCCGATAGCATGAGATGTGATATCTCAATGCTTCTAATACCAAACCTGAGATCCTTCCTATAACATGAGATGTGATATCCAAATCCTTCCCCTTCCAAACCTGAGACCCTCCCTTTAGCATGAGATGTGATATCTAACTCCTTCCCATTTTATTCCTGAGACCCTTCTGATAGCATGAGATGTGATATCTCAATGCCTCTAATACCAAACCTGAGATCCTACCTCTAACATGAAATGAGATATCCAACTCTTTCCCCTTCCAAACCAGAGAGCCTTCCTATAGCATGAGATGTGATATCCAAGTCCTTCCCATTCCAATACTGAGACCCTTCCTATAGCTTGAGATGTGATATCCAACTCCTTCCCATTCCATTTCTGAGACCCTTCCTATAGCATGAGATGTGATATCTCAATGCTTATACCAAACCTGAGAGCCTACCTATAACATGAGATGTGATATCCAAGTCCATCCCATTCCAATCCTTAGACCCTTCCTACAGCATGCGATGTGATATCTCAATGATTCTAATACCAAACCAGAGACTCTTCCTATAACATGAGATGGGATATCCAACTCCTTCCCATTCCAATTCTGAGACCCTTCCTATACTATGAGACTTGATATCTCAATGCTTCTAATACCAAACCTGAGACCCGTAATATAACATGTGATGTGATATCCAAATCCTTCCCCTTCTAAACATTAGACCCTTCCTTTATCATGAGATGTGATATCCAACTCCTTCCCATTCCAATCCTGAGACCCTTCCGATATCATGAGATGTGATATCTCAAAGCTTCTAATATCAAACTTGAGACCCTCCCTATAGCATGAGATGTGATATCCAAGTCCTTCCCATTCCAATCCTGAGACCCTTCCTATAGCATGAGATGTGATATCTCAATGCTTCTAATACCAAACCTGAGACCCTTCCTATAACATGAGATGGGAATATCCAACTCCTTCCCATTCCAATCTTGAGACCCTTCCGATAGCAGAGATGTGATATCTCAATGCTTATACCAAACCTGAGATCCTTCCTATAACATGAGATGTGATATCCAACTCCTTCCCATTCCAATCCTGAGACACTTCCTATAGAATGAGATGTGATATCTCACTGCTTATACCAAACCTGAGACCCTTCCCATAGCAGGAGATGTGATATCCAACTCCTTCCCATTCCAATCCTCAGACCCTTCCTATAGCATGAGATGTGATATCTCAATGCTTCTAATGTCAAACTTGAGACCCTACCTATAGCATGAGGTGTGATATCCAAGTCCTTCCCATTCCAATCCTAAGACACTTCCTATAGCATGAGATGTGATATCTCAATGCTTCTAATACCAAACTTGAGACTCTTCCTATAACATGAGATGGGATATCCAACTCCTTCCCATTCCAATCCTGAGACCCTTTTGATAGCAGAGATGTGATATCTCAATGTTTATACCAAACCTGAGACCCTTCCTACGGCATGAGATGTCATATTCAACTCCTTCCCATTCCAATCCTGAGACCCTTCCTATAGCATGAGATTTGATATCCAACTCCTTCCCATTCCAATCCTGAGACCCTTCCTATAGCATGAGATGTGATGTCTCAATGCTTCTAATACCAAACCTGAGATCCTTCCTATAACATGAGATGTGATATCCAACTCCTTCCATTCCAATCCTGAGACCCTTCCTATAGCATGAGATGTGATGTATCAATGCTTATACCAAACCTGAGACCCTTCCTATAGCATGAGATGTGATATCCAACTCCTTCCCATTCCAATCCTGAGACCCTTCCTATAGCATGAGATGTGATATCTCAATGCTTCTAATACCAAACCTGAGATCCTTCCTCTAACATGAAATGTGAGATCCAACTCCTTCCCTTTCCAAACCTAAGAGCCTATCTATAGCATGAGATGTGATATCCAAGTCCTTCACATTCCAACCCTTAGACCCTTCCTACAGCATGCAATATGATATCTCAATGATTCCAATAACAAACCTGAGACCCGTCCTATAACATGAGATGGGATATCCAACTCCTTCCCATTCCAATCCTGAGACACTTCCGATAGCAGAGATGTGATATCTCAATGTTTATACCAAACCTGAGACCCTTCCTATAACATGAGATGTGATATCCAACTCCTTCCCGTTCCAAACCTGAGACCCTTCCTTTAGCATGAGATGTGATATCCAGCTCCTTCCCATTCCAATCCTGAGACACTTCCGATAGCATGAGATGTGATATCTCAATGCTTCTAATATCAAAACTGAGACCCTCCCTATAGCATGATATGTGATATCTAAGTCCTTCCCATTCCAATCCTGAGACCCTTCCTATAGCATGAGATGTGATATCTCAATGCTTCTACCAAACCTGAGACCCTTCCTTTAGCATGAGATGTGATATCCAACTCCTTCCCATTCCAATCCTGAGACCCTTCCTATAGCATGAGATGTGATATCTCAATACTTCTAATACCAAACCTGAGATCCTTCCGATAACATGAGATGTGATATCTCAATACTTCTAATACCAAACCTGAGATCCATACTATAACATGAGATGTGATATCCAACTCCTTCCCTTTCCAAACCTGAGAGCCGTTCTATAGCATGAGATGTGATATCCAGGTCCTTCCCATTCCAATCCTTAGACCCTTCCTACAGCATGCAATATGATATCTCAATGCTTATACCAAACCTGAGAACCTTCCTATGGCCTGAGATGTCATGGCCTGAGATGTCATATACAACTCCTTCCCATTCCAATCCTGAGACCCTTCCTTTAGCATGAGATGTGATATCTCAATGCTTATACCAAATCTGAGACCCTTCCTATAGCATGAGATGTGATATCCAATTCCTTCCCATTCCAATCCTGAGACCCTTCCTATAGCATGAGATGTGATATCTCAATGCTTATACCAAACCTGAGAGCCTACCTATAACATGAGATGTGATATCCAAGTCCATCCCATTCCAATCCTTAGACCCTTCCTACAGCATGCGATGTGATATCTCAATGATTCTAATACCAAACCAGAGACTCTTCCTATAACATGAGATGGGATATCCAACTCCTTCCCATTCCAATCCTGAGCCGCTTCCGATAGCAGAGATGTGATATCTCAATGCTTATACCAAACCTGAGACCCTTCCTATAACATGAGATGTGATATCCAACTCCTTCCCGTTCCAAACCTGAGACACTAACTATAGCATATGTGATATCCAACTCCTTCCCATTCCAAACATGAGACCCTTCCTATAGCAAGAAAGTAATATCCAACTCCTACCCATTCCAATCCTGAGACCCTTCCTATAGCAAGAGATGTGATATCCAAATCCTTCCCATTCCAATCCTGAGACCCTTCCTATAACATGAGATGTGATATCCAACTCCTTCCCATTCCAACCTGAGACACTTCCTAAAGCATGAGAAGGGATATCCAACTCCTTCCCAATCCAATCCTGAGACCCTTCCGATAGCAGAGATGTGATATCTCAATGCTTATACCAAACCTGAGACCCTTCCTATGGCATGAGATGTGATATCCAACTCCTTGCCATTCAAATCCTGAGACCCTTCCTATAGCATGAGAAGGGATATCCAACTCCTTCCCAATCCAATCCTGAGACCCTTCCGATAGCAGCGACGTGATATCTCAATGCTTCTACCAAACCTGAGACCCTTCCTTTAGCATGAGATGTGATATCCAAATCCTTCACATTCCAATCCTGAGACCCTTCCTATAGCATGAGATGTGATATCTCAATGCTTCTAATACCAAACCTGAGATCCTTCCTATAACATGAGATGTGATATCCAATTCCTTCCCATTCCAAACCTGAGACCCTTCCTATTGGATGAGATGTGATATCCAACTCCTTCCCATTCCAACCCTGAGACCCTTCCTATAGCATGAGATGTGATGTCTCAATGCTTATACCAAACCTGAGACCCTTCCTATAGCATGAGATGTGATATCCAACTGCTTCCCATTCCAATCCTGAGACCCTTCCTATAGCATGAGATGTGATATCTCAATGCTTCTAATACCAAACCTGAGATCCTTCCTCTAACATGAAATGTGATATCCAACTCCTTCCCTTTCCAAACCTAAGAGCCTATCTATAGCATGAGATGTGATATCCAAGTCCTTCACATTCCAACCCTTAGACCCTTCCTACAGCATGCAATATGATATCTCAATGATTCTAATAACAAACCTGAGACCCGTCCTATAACATGAGATGGGATATCCAACTCCTTCCCATTCCAATCCTGAGACACTTCCGATAGCAGAGATGTGATATCTCAATGCTTATACCAAACCTGAGACCCTTCCTATAACATGAGATGTGATATCCAAATCCTTCCCGTTCCAAACCTGAGACCCTTCCTTTAGCATGAGATGTGATATCCAGCTCCTTCCCATTCCAATCCTGAGACACTTCCGATAGCATGAGATGTGATATCTCAATGCTTCTAATATCAAAACTGAGACCCTCCCTATAGCATGATATGTGATATCTAAGTCCTTCCCATTCCAATCCTGAGACCCTCCCTATAGCATGAGATGTGATATCCAACTCCTTCCCATTCCAATCCTGAGACCCTTCCTATAGCATGAGATATGATATCTCAATACTTCTAATACCAAACGTGAGATCCTTCCGATAACATGAGATGTGATATTCAAATCCTTCCCCTTCCAAACCTGAGACCCTCCCTTTAGCATGAAATGTGATATCCAACTCCTTCCTATTCCAATCCTGAGACTCTTCTGATAGCATGAGATGTGATATCTCAATGCTTCTAATACCAAACCTGAGATCCTTCCGATAGCATGAGATGTGATATCTCAATGTTTCTAATACCAAACCTGAGATCCTTCCTATAACATGAGATGTGATATCCAAATCCTTCCCCTTCCAAACCTGAGACCCTCCCTTTAGCATGAGATGTGATATCTCAATGCCTCTAATACCAAACCTGAGATCCTTCCGATAGCATGAGATGTGATATCTCAATGCTTCTAATACAAAACCTGAGATCCTTCCTATAACATGAGATGTGATATCCAAATCCTTCCCATTCCATTCCTGAGACCCTTCTGATAGCATGAGATGTGATATCTCAATGCCTCTAATACCAAACCTGAGATCCTACCTCTAACATGAAATGAGATATCCAACTCTTTCCCCTTCCAAACCTGAGAGCCTTCCTATAGCATGAGATGTGATATCCAAGTCCTTCCCATTCCAATACTGAGACCCTTCCTATAGCTTGAGATGTGATATCCAACTCCTTCCCATTCCAATTCTGAGACCCTTCCTATAGCATGAGATGTGATATCTCAATGCTTATACCAAACCTGAGAGCCTACCTATAGCATGAGATGTGATATCCAAGTCCATCCCATTCCAATCCTTAGACCCTTCCTACAGCATGCGATGTGATATCTCAATGATTATAATACCAAACCAGAGACTCTTCCTATAACATGAGATGGGATATCCAACTCCTTCCCATTCCAATTCTGAGACCCTTCCTATACTATGAGACTTGATATCTCAATGCTTCTAATACCAAACCTGAGACCCGTAATATAACATGAGATGTGATATCCAAATCCTTCCCCTTCCAAACCTTAGACCCTTCCTTTATCATGAGATGTGATATCCAACTCCTTCCCATTCCAATCCTGAGACCCTTCCGATATCATGAGATGTGATATCTCAAAGCTTCTAATATCAAACTTGAGACCCTCCCTATAGCATGAGATGTGATATCCAAGTCCTTCCCATTCCAATCCTGAGACCCTTCCTATAGCATGAGATGTGATATCTCAGTGCTTCTAATACCAAACCTGAGACCCTTCCTATAACATGAGATGGGAATATCCAACTCCTTCCCATTCCAATCTTGAGACCCTTCCGATAGCAGAGATGTGATATCTCAATGCTTATACCAAACCTGAGATCCTTCCTATAACATGAGATGTGATATCCAACTCCTTCCCATTCCAATCCTGAGACACTTCCTATAGCATGAGATGTGATATCTCACTGCTTATACCAAACCTGAGACCCTTCCCATAGCAGGTGATGTGATATCCAACTCCTTCCCATTCCAACCTGAGACACTTCCTATAGCATGAGAAGGGATATCCAACTCCTTCCCAATCCAAGCCTGAGACCCTTCCGATAGCAGAGATGTGATATCTCAATGCTTATACCAAACCTGAGACCCTTCCTATGGCATGAGATGTGATATCCAACTCCTTGCCATTCAAATCCTGAGACCCTTCCTATAGCATGAGAAGGGATATCCAACTCCTTCCCAATCCAATCCTGAGACCCTTCCGATAGCAGCGACGTGATATCTCAATGCTTCTACCAAACCTGAGACCCTTCCTTTAGCATGAGATGTGATATCCAAATCCTTCACATTCCAATCCTGAGACCCTTCCTATAGCATGAGATGTGATATCTCAATGCTTCTAATACCAAACCTGAGATCCTTCCTATAACATGAGATGTGATATCCAATTCCTTCCCATTCCAAACCTGAGACCCTTCCTATTGGATGAGATGTGATATCCAACTCCTTCCCATTCCAACCCTGAGACCCTTCCTATAGCATGAGATGTGATGTCTCAATGCGTCTAATACCAAACCTGAGATCCTTCCTATAACATGAGATGTGATATCCAACTCCTTCCATTCCAATCCTGAGACTCGTCCTATAGCATGAGATGTGATATCTCAATGCTTATACCAAACCTGAGACCCTTCCTATAGCATGAGATGTGATATCCAAGTCCTTCACATTCCAACCCTTAGACCCTTCCTACAGCATGCAATATGATATCTCAATGATTCAAATAACAAACCTGAGACCCGTCCTATAACATGAGATGGGATATCCAACTCCTTCCCATTCCAATCCTGAGACACTTCCGATAGCAGAGATGTGATATCTCAATGCTTATACCAAACCTGAGACCCTTCCTATAACATGAGATGTGATATCCAAATCCTTCCCGTTCCAAACCTGAGACCCTTCCTTTAGCATGAGATGTGATATCCAGCTCCTTCCCATTCCAATCCTGAGACACTTCCGATAGCATGAGATGTGATATCTCAATGCTTCTAATATCAAAACTGAGACCCTCCCTATAGCATGATATGTGATATCTAAGTCCTTCCCATTCCAATCCTGAGACCCTCCCTATAGCATGAGATGTGATATCCAACTCCTTCCCATTCCAATCCTGAGACCCTTCCTATAGCATGAGATATGATATCTCAATACTTCTAATACAAAACCTGAGATCCTTCCGATAGCATGAGATGTGATATCTCAATGCTTCTAATATCAAAACTGAGACCCTCCCTATAGCATGATATGTGATATCCAAATCCTTCCCCTTCCAAACCTGAGACCCTCCCTTTAGCATGAGATGTGATATCTAACTCCTTCCCATTCCATTCCTGAGACCCTTCTGATAGCATGAGATGTGATATCTCAATGCCTCTAATACCAAACCTGAGATCCTACCTCTAACATGAAATGAGATATCCAACTCTTTCCCCTTCCAAACCTGAGAGCCTTCCTATAGCATGAGATGTGATATCCAAGTCCTTCCCATTCCAATACTGAGACCCTTCCTATAGCTTGAGATGTGATATCCAACTCCTTCCCATTCCAATTCTGAGACCCTTCCTATAGCATGAGATGTTATATCTCAATGCTTATACCAAACCTGAGAGCCTACCTATAGCATGAGATGTGATATCCAAGTCCATCCCATTCCAATCCTTAGACCCTTCCTACAGCATGCGATGTGATATCTCAATGATTCTAATACCAAACCAGAGACTCTTCCTATAACATGAGATGGGATATCCAACTCCTTCCCATTCCAATTCTGCGACCCTTCCTATGCTATGAGACTTGATATCTCAATGCTTCTAATACCAAACCTGAGACCCGTAATATAACATGAGATGTGATATCCAAATCCTTCCCCTTCCAAACCTTAGACCCTTCCTTTATCATGAGATGTGATATCCAACTCCTTCCCATTCCAATCCTGAGACCCTTCCGATATCATGAGATGTGATATCTCAAAGCTTCTAATATCAAACTTGAGACCCTCCCTATAGCATGAGATGTGATATCCAAGTCCTTCCCATTCCAATCCTGAGACCCTTCCTATAGCATGAGATGTGATATCTCAATGGTTCTAATACCAAACCTGAGACCCTTCCTATAACATGAGATGGGAATATCCAACTCCTTCCCATTCCAATCTTGAGACCCTTCCGATAGCAGAGATGTGATATCTCAATGCTTATACCAAACCTGAGATCCTTCCTATAACATGAGATGTGATATCCAACTCCTTCCCATTCCAATCCTGAGACACTTCCTATACCATGAGATGTGATATCTCACTGCTTATACCAAACCTGAGACCCTTCCCATAGCAGGAGATGTGATATCCAACTCCTTCCCATTCCAATCCTCAGACCCTTCCTATAGCATGAGATGTGATATCTCAATGCTTCTAATGTCAAACTTGAGGCCCTACCTATAGCATGAGATGTGATATCCAAGTCCTTCCCATTCCAATCCTAAGACACTTCCTATAGCATGAGATGTGATATCTCAATGCTTCTAATACCAAACTTGAGACTCTTCCTATAACATGAGATGGGATATCCAACTCCTTCCCATTCCAATCCTGAGACCCTTTTGATAGCAGAGATGTGATATCTCAATGTTTATACCAAACCTGAGACCCTTCCTACGGCATGAGATGTCATATTCAACTCCTTCCCATTCCAATCCTGAGACCCTTCCTATAGCATGAGATTTGATATCCAACTCCTTCCCATTCCAATCCTGAGACCCTTCCTATAGCATGAGATGTGATGTCTCAATGCTTCTAATACCAAACCTGAGATCCTTCCTATAACATGAGATGTGATATCCAACTCCTTCCATTCCAATCCTGAGACCCTTCCTATAGCATGAGATGTGATATCTCAATGCTTATACCAAACCTGAGACCCTTCCTATAGCATGAGATGTGATATCCAAGTCCTTCCCATTCCAATCCTGAGACCCTTCCTATAGCATGAGATGTGATATCTCAGTGCTTCTAATACCAAACCTGAGACCCTTCCTATAACATGAGATGGGAATATCCAACTCCTTCCCATTCCAATCTTGAGACCCTTCCGATAGCAGAGATGTGATATCTCAATGCTTATACCAAACCTGAGATCCTTCCTATAACATGAGATGTGATATCCAACTCCTTCCCATTCCAATCCTGAGACACTTCCTATAGCATGAGATGTGATATCTCACTGCTTATACCAAACCTGAGACCCTTCCCATAGCAGGTGATGTGATATCCAACTCCTTCCCATTCCAACCTGAGACACTTCCTATAGCATGAGAAGGGATATCCAACTCCTTCCCAATCCAAGCCTGAGACCCTTCCGATAGCAGAGATGTGATATCTCAATGCTTATACCAAACCTGAGACCCTTCCTATGGCATGAGATGTGATATCCAACTCCTTGCCATTCAAATCCTGAGACCCTTCCTATAGCATGAGAAGGGATATCCAACTCCTTCCCAATCCAATCCTGAGACCCTTCCGATAGCAGCGACGTGATATCTCAATGCTTCTACCAAACCTGAGACCCTTCCTTTAGCATGAGATGTGATATCCAAATCCTTCACATTCCAATCCTGAGACCCTTCCTATAGCATGAGATGTGATATCTCAATGCTTCTAATACCAAACCTGAGATCCTTCCTATAACATGAGATGTGATATCCAATTCCTTCCCATTCCAAACCTGAGACCCTTCCTATTGGATGAGATGTGATATCCAACTCCTTCCCATTCCAACCCTGAGACCCTTCCTATAGCATGAGATGTGATGTCTCAATGCGTCTAATACCAAACCTGAGATCCTTCCTATAACATGAGATGTGATATCCAACTCCTTCCATTCCAATCCTGAGACTCGTCCTATAGCATGAGATGTGATATCTCAATGCTTATACCAAACCTGAGACCCTTCCTATAGCATGAGATGTGATATCCAAGTCCTTCACATTCCAACCCTTAGACCCTTCCTACAGCATGCAATATGATATCTCAATGATTCAAATAACAAACCTGAGACCCGTCCTATAACATGAGATGGGATATCCAACTCCTTCCCATTCCAATCCTGAGACACTTCCGATAGCAGAGATGTGATATCTCAATGCTTATACCAAACCTGAGACCCTTCCTATAACATGAGATGTGATATCCAAATCCTTCCCGTTCCAAACCTGAGACCCTTCCTTTAGCATGAGATGTGATATCCAGCTCCTTCCCATTCCAATCCTGAGACACTTCCGATAGCATGAGATGTGATATCTCAATGCTTCTAATATCAAAACTGAGACCCTCCCTATAGCATGATATGTGATATCTAAGTCCTTCCCATTCCAATCCTGAGACCCTCCCTATAGCATGAGATGTGATATCCAACTCCTTCCCATTCCAATCCTGAGACCCTTCCTATAGCATGAGATATGATATCTCAATACTTCTAATACAAAACCTGAGATCCTTCCGATAGCATGAGATGTGATATCTCAATGCTTCTAATATCAAAACTGAGACCCTCCCTATAGCATGATATGTGATATCCAAATCCTTCCCCTTCCAAACCTGAGACCCTCCCTTTAGCATGAGATGTGATATCTAACTCCTTCCCATTCCATTCCTGAGACCCTTCTGATAGCATGAGATGTGATATCTCAATGCCTCTAATACCAAACCTGAGATCCTACCTCTAACATGAAATGAGATATCCAACTCTTTCCCCTTCCAAACCTGAGAGCCTTCCTATAGCATGAGATGTGATATCCAAGTCCTTCCCATTCCAATACTGAGACCCTTCCTATAGCTTGAGATGTGATATCCAACTCCTTCCCATTCCAATTCTGAGACCCTTCCTATAGCATGAGATGTTATATCTCAATGCTTATACCAAACCTGAGAGCCTACCTATAGCATGAGATGTGATATCCAAGTCCATCCCATTCCAATCCTTAGACCCTTCCTACAGCATGCGATGTGATATCTCAATGATTCTAATACCAAACCAGAGACTCTTCCTATAACATGAGATGGGATATCCAACTCCTTCCCATTCCAATTCTGCGACCCTTCCTATGCTATGAGACTTGATATCTCAATGCTTCTAATACCAAACCTGAGACCCGTAATATAACATGAGATGTGATATCCAAATCCTTCCCCTTCCAAACCTTAGACCCTTCCTTTATCATGAGATGTGATATCCAACTCCTTCCCATTCCAATCCTGAGACCCTTCCGATATCATGAGATGTGATATCTCAAAGCTTCTAATATCAAACTTGAGACCCTCCCTATAGCATGAGATGTGATATCCAAGTCCTTCCCATTCCAATCCTGAGACCCTTCCTATAGCATGAGATGTGATATCTCAATGGTTCTAATACCAAACCTGAGACCCTTCCTATAACATGAGATGGGAATATCCAACTCCTTCCCATTCCAATCTTGAGACCCTTCCGATAGCAGAGATGTGATATCTCAATGCTTATACCAAACCTGAGATCCTTCCTATAACATGAGATGTGATATCCAACTCCTTCCCATTCCAATCCTGAGACACTTCCTATACCATGAGATGTGATATCTCACTGCTTATACCAAACCTGAGACCCTTCCCATAGCAGGAGATGTGATATCCAACTCCTTCCCATTCCAATCCTCAGACCCTTCCTATAGCATGAGATGTGATATCTCAATGCTTCTAATGTCAAACTTGAGGCCCTACCTATAGCATGAGATGTGATATCCAAGTCCTTCCCATTCCAATCCTAAGACACTTCCTATAGCATGAGATGTGATATCTCAATGCTTCTAATACCAAACTTGAGACTCTTCCTATAACATGAGATGGGATATCCAACTCCTTCCCATTCCAATCCTGAGACCCTTTTGATAGCAGAGATGTGATATCTCAATGTTTATACCAAACCTGAGACCCTTCCTACGGCATGAGATGTCATATTCAACTCCTTCCCATTCCAATCCTGAGACCCTTCCTATAGCATGAGATTTGATATCCAACTCCTTCCCATTCCAATCCTGAGACCCTTCCTATAGCATGAGATGTGATGTCTCAATGCTTCTAATACCAAACCTGAGATCCTTCCTATAACATGAGATGTGATATCCAACTCCTTCCATTCCAATCCTGAGACCCTTCCTATAGCATGAGATGTGATATCTCAATGCTTATACCAAACCTGAGACCCTTCCTATAGCATGAGATGTGATATCCAAGTCCTTCCCATTCCAATCCTGAGACCCTTCCTATAGCATGAGATGTGATATCTCAGTGCTTCTAATACCAAACCTGAGACCCTTCCTATAACATGAGATGGGAATATCCAACTCCTTCCCATTCCAATCTTGAGACCCTTCCGATAGCAGAGATGTGATATCTCAATGCTTATACCAAACCTGAGATCCTTCCTATAACATGAGATGTGATATCCAACTCCTTCCCATTCCAATCCTGAGACACTTCCTATAGCATGAGATGTGATATCTCACTGCTTATACCAAACCTGAGACCCTTCCCATAGCAGGTGATGTGATATCCAACTCCTTCCCATTCCAACCTGAGACACTTCCTATAGCATGAGAAGGGATATCCAACTCCTTCCCAATCCAAGCCTGAGACCCTTCCGATAGCAGAGATGTGATATCTCAATGCTTATACCAAACCTGAGACCCTTCCTATGGCATGAGATGTGATATCCAACTCCTTGCCATTCAAATCCTGAGACCCTTCCTATAGCATGAGAAGGGATATCCAACTCCTTCCCAATCCAATCCTGAGACCCTTCCGATAGCAGCGACGTGATATCTCAATGCTTCTACCAAACCTGAGACCCTTCCTTTAGCATGAGATGTGATATCCAAATCCTTCACATTCCAATCCTGAGACCCTTCCTATAGCATGAGATGTGATATCTCAATGCTTCTAATACCAAACCTGAGATCCTTCCTATAACATGAGATGTGATATCCAATTCCTTCCCATTCCAAACCTGAGACCCTTCCTATTGGATGAGATGTGATATCCAACTCCTTCCCATTCCAACCCTGAGACCCTTCCTATAGCATGAGATGTGATGTCTCAATGCGTCTAATACCAAACCTGAGATCCTTCCTATAACATGAGATGTGATATCCAACTCCTTCCATTCCAATCCTGAGACTCGTCCTATAGCATGAGATGTGATATCTCAATGCTTATACCAAACCTGAGACCCTTCCTATAGCATGAGATGTGATATCCAAGTCCTTCACATTCCAACCCTTAGACCCTTCCTACAGCATGCAATATGATATCTCAATGATTCAAATAACAAACCTGAGACCCGTCCTATAACATGAGATGGGATATCCAACTCCTTCCCATTCCAATCCTGAGACACTTCCGATAGCAGAGATGTGATATCTCAATGCTTATACCAAACCTGAGACCCTTCCTATAACATGAGATGTGATATCCAAATCCTTCCCGTTCCAAACCTGAGACCCTTCCTTTAGCATGAGATGTGATATCCAGCTCCTTCCCATTCCAATCCTGAGACACTTCCGATAGCATGAGATGTGATATCTCAATGCTTCTAATATCAAAACTGAGACCCTCCCTATAGCATGATATGTGATATCTAAGTCCTTCCCATTCCAATCCTGAGACCCTCCCTATAGCATGAGATGTGATATCCAACTCCTTCCCATTCCAATCCTGAGACCCTTCCTATAGCATGAGATATGATATCTCAATACTTCTAATACAAAACCTGAGATCCTTCCGATAGCATGAGATGTGATATCTCAATGCTTCTAATATCAAAACTGAGACCCTCCCTATAGCATGATATGTGATATCCAAATCCTTCCCCTTCCAAACCTGAGACCCTCCCTTTAGCATGAGATGTGATATCTAACTCCTTCCCATTCCATTCCTGAGACCCTTCTGATAGCATGAGATGTGATATCTCAATGCCTCTAATACCAAACCTGAGATCCTACCTCTAACATGAAATGAGATATCCAACTCTTTCCCCTTCCAAACCTGAGAGCCTTCCTATAGCATGAGATGTGATATCCAAGTCCTTCCCATTCCAATACTGAGACCCTTCCTATAGCTTGAGATGTGATATCCAACTCCTTCCCATTCCAATTCTGAGACCCTTCCTATAGCATGAGATGTTATATCTCAATGCTTATACCAAACCTGAGAGCCTACCTATAGCATGAGATGTGATATCCAAGTCCATCCCATTCCAATCCTTAGACCCTTCCTACAGCATGCGATGTGATATCTCAATGATTCTAATACCAAACCAGAGACTCTTCCTATAACATGAGATGGGATATCCAACTCCTTCCCATTCCAATTCTGCGACCCTTCCTATACTATGAGACTTGATATCTCAATGCTTCTAATACCAAACCTGAGACCCGTAATATAACATGAGATGTGATATCCAAATCCTTCCCCTTCCAAACCTTAGACCCTTCCTTTATCATGAGATGTGATATCCAACTCCTTCCCATTCCAATCCTGAGACCCTTCCGATATCATGAGATGTGATATCTCAAAGCTTCTAATATCAAACTTGAGACCCTCCCTATAGCATGAGATGTGATATCCAAGTCCTTCCCATTCCAATCCTGAGACCCTTCCTATAGCATGAGATGTGATATCTCAATGCTTCTAATACCAAACCTGAGACCCTTCCTATAACATGAGATGGGAATATCCAACTCCTTCCCATTCCAATCTTGAGACCCTTCCGATAGCAGAGATGTGATATCTCAATGCTTATACCAAACCTGAGATCCTTCCTATAACATGAGATGTGATATCCAACTCCTTCCCATTCCAATCCTGAGACACTTCCTATACCATGAGATGTGATATCTCACTGCTTATACCAAACCTGAGACCCTTCCCATAGCAGGAGATGTGATATCCAACTCCTTCCCATTCCAATCCTCAGACCCTTCCTATAGCATGAGATGTGATATCTCAATGCTTCTAATGTCAAACTTGAGGCCCTACCTATAGCATGAGATGTGATATCCAAGTCCTTCCCATTCCAATCCTAAGACACTTCCTATAGCATGAGATGTGATATCTCAATGCTTCTAATACCAAACTTGAGACTCTTCCTATAACATGAGATGGGATATCCAACTCCTTCCCATTCCAATCCTGAGACCCTTTTGATAGCAGAGATGTGATATCTCAATGTTTATACCAAACCTGAGACCCTTCCTACGGCATGAGATGTCATATTCAACTCCTTCCCATTCCAATCCTGAGACCCTTCCTATAGCATGAGATTTGATATCCAACTCCTTCCCATTCCAATCCTGAGACCCTTCCTATAGCATGAGATGTGATGTCTCAATGCTTCTAATACCAAACCTGAGATCCTTCCTATAACATGAGATGTGATATCCAACTCCTTCCATTCCAATCCTGAGACCCTTCCTATAGCATGAGATGTGATATCTCAATGCTTATACCAAACCTGAGACCCTTCCTATAGCATGAGATGTGATATCCAACTCCTTCCCATTCCAATCCTGAGACCCTTCCTATAGCATGAGATGTGATATCTCAATGCTTCTAATACCAAACCTGAGATCCTTCCTCTAACATGAAATGTGAGATCCAACTCCTTCCCTTTCCAAACCTAAGATCCTATCTATAGCATGAGATGTGATATCCAAGTCCTTCACATTCCAACCCTTAGACCCTTCCTACAGCATGCAATATGATATCTCAATGATTCCAATAACAAACCTGAGACCCGTCCTATAACATGAGATGGGATATCCAACTCCTTCCCATTCCAATCCTGAGACACTTCCGATAGCAGAGATGTGATATCTCAATGTTTATACCAAACCTGAGACCCTTCCTATAACATGAGATGTGATATCCAACTCCTTCCCGTTCCAAACCTGAGACCCTTCCTTTAGCATGAGATGTGATATCCAGCTCCTTCCCATTCCAATCCTGAGACACTTCCGATAGCATGAGATGTGATATCTCAATGCTTCTAATATCAAAACTGAGACCCTCCCTATAGCATGATATGTGATATCTAAGTCCTTCCCATTCCAATCCTGAGACCCTTCCTATAGCATGAGATGTGATATCTCAATGCTTCTACCAAACCTGAGACCCTTCCTTTAGCATGAGATGTGATATCCAACTCCTTCCCATTCCAATCCTGAGACCCTTCCTATAGCATGAGATGTGATATCTCAATACTTCTAATACCAAACCTGAGATCCTTCCGATAACATGAGATGTGATATCTCAATACTTCTAATACCAAACCTGAGATCCATCCTATAACATGAGATGTGATATCCAACTCCTTCCCTTTCCAAACCTGAGAGCCGTTCTATAGCATGAGATGTGATATCCAGGTCCTTCCCATTCCAATCCTTAGACCCTTCCTACAGCATGCAATATGATATCTCAATGCTTATACCAAACCTGAGAACCTTCCTATGGCCTGAGATGTCATGGCCTGAGATGTCATATACAACTCCTTCCCATTCCAATCCTGAGACCCTTCCTTTAGCATGCGATGTGATATCTCAATGCTTATACCAAATCTGAGACCCTTCCTATAGCATGAGATGTGATATCCAATTCCTTCCCATTCCAATCCTGAGACCCTCCCTATAGCATGAGATGTGATATCTCAATGCTTATACCAAACCTGAGAGCCTACCTATAACATGAGATGTGATATCCAAGTCCATCCCATTCCAATCCTTAGACCCTTCCTACAGCATGCGATGTGATATCTCAATGATTCTAATACCAAACCAGAGACTCTTCCTATAACATGAGATGGGATATCCAACTCCTTCCCATTCCAATCCTGAGCCGCTTCCGATAGCAGAGATGTGATATCTCAATGCTTATACCAAACCTGAGACCCTTCCTATAACATGAGATGTGATATCCAACTCCTTCCCGTTCCAAACCTGAGACACTAACTATAGCATATGTGATATCCAACTCCTTCCCATTCCAAACATGAGACCCTTCCTATAGCAAGAAAGTAATATCCAACTCCTACCCATTCCAATCCTGAGACCCTTCCTATAGCAAGAGATGTGATATCCAAATCCTTCCCATTCCAATCCTGAGACCCTTCCTATAACATGAGATGTGATATCCAACTCCTTCCCATTCCAACCTGAGACACTTCCTAAAGCATGAGAAGGGATATCCAACTCCTTCCCAATCCAATCCTGAGACCCTTCCGATAGCAGAGATGTGATATCTCAATGCTTATACCAAACCTGAGACCCTTCCTATGGCATGAGATGTGATATCCAACTCCTTGCCATTCAAATCCTGAGACCCTTCCTATAGCATGAGAAGGGATATCCAACTCCTTCCCAATCCAATCCTGAGACCCTTCCGATAGCAGCGACGTGATATCTCAATGCTTCTACCAAACCTGAGACCCTTCCTTTAGCATGAGATGTGATATCCAAATCCTTCACATTCCAATCCTGAGACCCTTCCTATAGCATGAGATGTGATATCTCAATGCTTCTAATACCAAACCTGAGATCCTTCCTATAACATGAGATGTGATATCCAATTCCTTCCCATTCCAAACCTGAGACCCTTCCTATTGGATGAGATGTGATATCCAACTCCTTCCCATTCCAACCCTGAGACCCTTCCTATAGCATGAGATGTGATGTCTCAATGCGTCTAATACCAAACCTGAGATCCTTCCTATAACATGAGATGTGATATCCAACTCCTTCCATTCCAATCCTGAGACCCGTCCTATAGCATGAGATGTGATATCTCAATGCTTATACCAAACCTGAGACCCTTCCTATAGCATGAGATGTGATATCCAACTGCTTCCCATTCCAATCCTGAGACCCTTCCTATAGCATGAGATGTGATATCTCAATGCTTCTAATACCAAACCTGAGATCCTTCCTCTAACATGAAATGTGATATCCAACTCCTTCCCTTTCCAAACCTAAGAGCCTATCTATAGCATGAGATGTGATATCCAAGTCCTTCACATTCCAACCCTTAGACCCTTCCTACAGCATGCAATATGATATCTCAATGATTCTAATAACAAACCTGAGACCCGTCCTATAACATGAGATGGGATATGCAACTCCTTCCCATTCCAATCCTGAGACACTTCCGATAGCAGAGATGTGATATCTCAATGCTTATACCAAACCTGAGACCCTTCCTATAACATGAGATGTGATATCCAAATCCTTCCCGTTCCAAACCTGAGACCCTTCCTTTAGCATGAGATGTGATATCCAGCTCCTTCCCATTCCAACCTGAGACACTTCCTATAGCATGAGAAGGGATATCTCACTGCTTATACCAAACCTGAGACCCTTCCCATAGCAGGAGATGTGATATCCAACTCCTTCCCATTCCAACCTGAGACACTTCCTATAGCATGAGAAGGGATATCCAACTCCTTCCCAATCCAAGCCTGAGACCCTTCCGATAGCAGAGATGTGATATCTCAATGCTTATACCAAACCTGAGACCCTTCCTATGGCATGAGATGTGATATCCAACTCCTTGCCATTCAAATCCTGAGACCCTTCCTATAGCATGAGAAGGGATATCCAACTCCTTCCCAATCCAATCCTGAGACCCTTCCGATAGCAGCGACGTGATATCTCAATGCTTCTACCAAACCTGAGACCCTTCCTTTAGCATGAGATGTGATATCCAAATCCTTCACATTCCAATCCTGAGACCCTTCCTATAGCATGAGATGTGATATCTCAATGCTTCTAATACCAAACCTGAGATCCTTCCTATAACATGAGATGTGATATCCAATTCCTTCCCATTCCAAACCTGAGACCCTTCCTATTGGATGAGATGTGATATCCAACTCCTTCCCATTCCAACCCTGAGACCCTTCCTATAGCATGAGATGTGATGTCTCAATGCGTCTAATACCAAACCTGAGATCCTTCCTATAACATGAGATGTGATATCCAACTCCTTCCATTCCAATCCTGAGACCCGTCCTATAGCATGAGATGTGATATCTCAATGCTTATACCAAACCTGAGACCCTTCCTATAGCATGAGATGTGATATCCAAGTCCTTCACATTCCAACCCTTAGACCCTTCCTACAGCATGCAATATGATATCTCAATGATTCTAATAACAAACCTGAGACCCGTCCTATAACATGAGATGGGATATCCAACTCCTTCCCATTCCAATCCTGAGACACTTCCGATAGCAGAGATGTGATATCTCAATGCTTATACCAAACCTGAGACCCTTCCTATAACATGAGATGTGATATCCAAATCCTTCCCGTTCCAAACCTGAGACCCTTCCTTTAGCATGAGATGTGATATCCAGCTCCTTCCCATTCCAATCCTGAGACACTTCCGATAGAATGAGATGTGATATCTCAATGCTTCTAATATCAAAACTGAGACCCTCCCTATAGCATGATATGTGATATCTAAGTCCTTCCCATTCCAATCCTGAGACCCTCCCTATAGCATGAGATGTGATATCCAACTCCTTCCCATTCCAATCCTGAGACCCTTCCTATAGCATGAGATATGATATCTCAATACTTCTAATACCAAACCTGAGATCCTTCCGATAGCATGAGATGTGATATCTCAATGCTTCTAATACCAAACCTGAGACCCTCCCTTTAGCATGAGATGTGATATCTAACTCCTTCCCATTCCATTCCTGAGACCCTTCTGATAGCATGAGATGTGATATCTCAATGCCTCTAATACCAAACCTGAGATCCTACCTCTAACATGAAATGAGATATCCAACTCTTTCCCCTTCCAAACCTGAGAGCCTTCCTATAGCATGAGATGTGATATCCAAGTCCTTCCCATTCCAATACTGAGACCCTTCCTATAGCTTGAGATGTGATATCCAACTCCTTCCCATTCCAATTCTGAGACCCTTCCTATAGCATGAGATGTGATATCTCAATGCTTATACCAAACCTGAGAGCCTACCTATAGCATGAGATGTGATATCCAAGTCCATCCCATTCCAATCCTTAGACCCTTCCTACAGCATGCGATGTGATATCTCAATGATTCTAATACCAAACCAGAGACTCTTCCTATAACATGAGATGGGATATCCAACTCCTTCCCATTCCAATTCTGAGACCCTTCCTATACTATGAGACTTGATATCTCAATGCTTCTAATACCAAACCTGAGACCCGTAATATAACATGAGATGTGATATCCAAATCCTTCCCCTTCCAAACCTTAGACCCTTCCTTTATCATGAGATGTGATATCCAACTCCTTCCCATTCCAATCCTGAGACCCTTCCGATATCATGAGATGTGATATCTCAAAGCTTCTAATATCAAACTTGAGACCCTCCCTATAGCATGAGATGTGATATCCAAGTCCTTCCCATTCCAATCCTGAGACCCTTCCTATAGCATGAGATGTGATATCTCAATGCTTCTAATACCAAACCTGAGACCCTTCCTATAACATGAGATGGGAATATCCAACTCCTTCCCATTCCAATCTTGAGACCCTTCCGATAGCAGAGATGTGATATCTCAATGCTTATACCAAACCTGAGATCCTTCCTATAACATGAGATGTGATATCCAACTCCTTCCCATTCCAATCCTGAGACACTTCCTATAGCATGAGATGTGATATCTCACTGCTTATACCAAACCTGAGACCCTTCCCATAGCAGGAGATGTGATATCCAACTCCTTCCCATTCCAATCCTCAGACCCTTCCTATAGCATGAGATGTGATATCTCAATGCTTCTAATGTCAAACTTGAGACCCTACCTATAGCATGAGATGTGATATCCAAGTCTTTCCCATTCCAATCCTAAGACACTTCCTATAGCATGAGATGTGATATCTCAATGCTTCTAATACCAAACTTGAGACTCTTCCTATAACATGAGATGGGATATCCAACTCCTTCCCATTCCAATCCTGAGACCCTTTTGATAGCAGAGATGTGATATCTCAATGTTTATACCAAACCTGAGACCCTTCCTACGGCATGAGATGTCATATTCAACTCCTTCCCATTCCAATCCTGAGACCCTTCCTATAGCATGAGATTTGATATCCAACTCCTTCCCATTCCAATCCTGAGACCCTTCCTATAGCATGAGATGTGATGTCTCAATGCTTCTAATACCAAACCTGAGATCCTTCCTATAACATGAGATGTGATATCCAACTCCTTCCATTCCAATCCTGAGACCCTTCCTATAGCATGAGATGTGATATCTCAATGCTTATACCAAACCTGAGACCCTTCCTATAGCATGAGATGTGATATCCAACTCCTTCCCATTCCAATCCTGAGACCCTTCCTATAGCATGAGATGTGATATCTCAATGCTTCTAATACCAAACCTGAGATCCTTCCTCTAACATGAAATGTGAGATCCAACTCCTTCCCTTTCCAAACCTAAGAGCCTATCTATAGCATGAGATGTGATATCCAAGTCCTTCACATTCCAACCCTTAGACCCTTCCTACAGCATGCAATATGATATCTCAATGATTCCAATAACAAACCTGAGACCCGTCCTATAACATGAGATGGGATATCCAACTCCTTCCCATTCCAATCCTGAGACACTTCCGATAGCAGAGATGTGATATCTCAATGTTTATACCAAACCTGAGACCCTTCCTATAACATGAGATGTGATATCCAACTCCTTCCCGTTCCAAACCTGAGACCCTTCCTTTAGCATGAGATGTGATATCCAGCTCCTTCCCATTCCAATCCTGAGACACTTCCGATAGCATGAGATGTGATATCTCAATGCTTCTAATATCAAAACTGAGACCCTCCCTATAGCATGATATGTGATATCTAAGTCCTTCCCATTCCAATCCTGAGACCCTTCCTATAGCATGAGATGTGATATCTCAATGCTTCTACCAAACCTGAGACCCTTCCTTTAGCATGAGATGTGATAACCAACTCCTTCCCATTCCAATCCTGAGACCCTTCCTATAGCATGAGATGTGATATCTCAATACTTCTAATACCAAACCTGAGATCCTTCCGATAACATGAGATGTGATATTTCAATACTTCTAATACCAAACCTGAGATCCATCCTATAACATGAGATGTGATATCCAACTCCTTCCCTTTCCAAACCTGAGAGCCGTTCTATAGCATGAGATGTGATATCCAGGTCCTTCCCATTCCAATCCTTAGACCCTTCCTACAGCATGCAATATGATATCTCAATGCTTATACCAAACCTGAGAACCTTCCTATGGCCTGAGATGTCATGGCCTGAGATGTCATATACAACTCCTTCCCATTCCAATCCTGAGACCCTTCCTTTAGCATGCGATGTGATATCTCAATGCTTATACCAAATCTGAGACCCTTCCTATAGCATGAGATGTGATATCCAATTCCTTCCCATTCCAATCCTGAGACCCTCCCTATAGCATGAGATGTGATATCTCAATGCTTATACCAAACCTGAGAGCCTACCTATAACATGAGATGTGATATCCAAGTCCATCCCATTCCAATCCTTAGACCCTTCCTACAGCATGCGATGTGATATCTCAATGATTCTAATACCAAACCAGAGACTCTTCCTATAACATGAGATGGGATATCCAACTCCTTCCCATTCCAATCCTGAGCCGCTTCCGATAGCAGAGATGTGATATCTCAATGCTTATACCAAACCTGAGACCCTTCCTATAACATGAGATGTGATATCCAACTCCTTCCCGTTCCAAACCTGAGACACTAACTATAGCATATGTGATATCCAACTCCTTCCCATTCCAAACATGAGACCCTTCCTATAGCAAGAAAGTAATATCCAACTCCTACCCATTCCAATCCTGAGACCCTTCCTATAGCAAGAGATGTGATATCCAAATCCTTCCCATTCCAATCCTGAGACCCTTCCTATAACATGAGATGTGATATCCAACTCCTTCCCATTCCAACCTGAGACACTTCCTAAAGCATGAGAAGGGATATCCAACTCCTTCCCAATCCAATCCTGAGACCCTTCCGATAGCAGAGATGTGATATCTCAATGCTTATACCAAACCTGAGACCCTTCCTATGGCATGAGATGTGATGTCCAACTCCTTGCCATTCAAATCCTGAGACCCTTCCTATAGCATGAGAAGGGATATCCAACTCCTTCCCAATCCAATCCTGAGACCCTTCCGATAGCAGCGACGTGATATCTCAATGCTTCTACCAAACCTGAGACCCTTCCTTTAGCATGAGATGTGATATCCAAATCCTTCACATTCCAATCCTGAGACCCTTCCTATAGCATGAGATGTGATATCTCAATGCTTCTAATACCAAACCTGAGATCCTTCCTATAACATGAGATGTGATATCCAATTCCTTCCCATTCCAAACCTGAGACCCTTCCTATTGGATGAGATGTGATATCCAACTCCTTCCCATTCCAACCCTGAGACCCTTCCTATAGCATGAGATGTGATGTCTCAATGCGTCTAATACCAAACCTGAGATCCTTCCTATAACATGAGATGTGATATCCAACTCCTTCCATTCCAATCCTGAGACCCGTCCTATAGCATGAGATGTGATATCTCAATGCTTATACCAAACCTGAGACCCTTCCTATAGCATGAGATGTGATATCCAACTGCTTCCCATTCCAATCCTGAGACCCTTCCTATAGCATGAGATGTGATATCTCAATGCTTCTAATACCAAACCTGAGATCCTTCCTCTAACATGAAATGTGATATCCAACTCCTTCCCTTTCCAAACCTAAGAGCCTATCTATAGCATGAGATGTGATATCCAAGTCCTTCACATTCCAACCCTTAGACCCTTCCTACAGCATGCAATATGATATCTCAATGATTCTAATAACAAACCTGAGACCCGTCCTATAACATGAGATGGGATATCCAACTCCTTCCCATTCCAATCCTGAGACACTTCCGATAGCAGAGATGTGATATCTCAATGCTTATACCAAACCTGAGACCCTTCCTATAACATGAGATGTGATATCCAAATCCTTCCCGTTCCAAACCTGAGACCCTTCCTTTAGCATGAGATGTGATATCCAGCTCCTTCCCATTCCAATCCTGAGACACTTCCGATAGCATGAGATGTGATATCTCAATGCTTCTAATATCAAAACTGAGACCCTCCCAATAGCATGATATGTGATATCTAAGTCCTTCCCATTCCAATCCTGAGACCCTCCCTATAGCATGAGATGTGATATCCAACTCCTTCCCATTCCAATCCTGAGACCCTTCCTATAGCATGAGATATGATATCTCAATACTTCTAATACCAAACGTGAGATCCTTCCGATAACATGAGATGTGATATCCAAATCCTTCCCCTTCCAAACCTGAGACCCTCCCTTTAGCATGAAATGTGATATCCAACTCCTTCCTATTCCAATCCTGAGACTCTTCTGATAGCATGAGATGTGATATCTCAATGCTTCTAATACCAAACCTGAGATCCTTCCGATAGCATGAGATGTGATATCTCAATGCTTCTAATACCAAACCTGAGATCCTTCCTATAACATGAGATGTGATATGCAAATCCTTCCCCTTCCAAACCTGAGACCCTCCCTTTAGCATGAGATGTGATATCTAACTCCTTCCCATTCCATTCCTGAGACCCTTCTGATAGCATGAGATGTGATATCTCAATGCCTCTAATACCAAACCTGAGATCCTACCTCTAACATGAAATGAGATATCCAACTCTTTCCCCTTCCAAACCTGAGAGCCTTCCTATAGCATGAGATGTGATATCCAAGTCCTTCCCATTCCAATACTGAGACCCTTCCTACAGCTTGAGATGTGATATCCAACTCCTTCCCATTCCAATTCTGAGACCCTTCCTATAGCATGAGATGTGATATCTCAATGCTTATACCAAACCTGAGAGCCTACCTATAGCATGAGATGTGATATCCAAGTCCATCCCATTCCAATCCTTAGACCCTTCCTACAGCATGCGATGTGATATCTCAATGATTCTAATACCAAACCAGAGACTCTTCCTATAACATGAGATGGGATATCCAACTCCTTCCCATTCCAATTCTGAGACCCTTCCTATACTATGAGACTTGATATCTCAATGCTTCTAATACCAAACCTGAGACCCGTAATATAACATGAGATGTGATATCCAAATCCTTCCCCTTCCAAACCTTAGACCCTTCCTTTATCATGAGATGTGATATCCAACTCCTTCCCATTCCAATCCTGAGACCCTTCCGATATCATGAGATGTGATATCTCAAAGCTTCTAATATCAAACTTGAGACCCTCCCTATAGCATGAGATGTGATATCCAAGTCCTTCCCATTCCAATCCTGAGACCCTTCCTATAGCATGAGATGTGATATCTCAATGCTTCTAATACCAAACCTGAGACCCTTCCTATAACATGAGATGGGAATATCCAACTCCTTCCCATTCCAATCTTGAGACCCTTCCGATAGCAGAGATGTGATATCTCAATGCTTATACCACACCTGAGATCCTTCCTATAACATGAGATGTGATATCCAACTCCTTCCCATTCCAATCCTGAGACACTTCCTATAGCATGAGATGTGATATCTCACTGCTTATACCAAATCTGAGACCCTGCCCATAGCAGGAGATGTGATATCCAACTCCTTCCCATTCCAATCCTCAGACCCTTCCTATAGCATGAGATGTGATATCTCAATGCTTCTAATGTCAAACTTGACACCCTACCTATAGCATGAGATGTGATATCCAAATCCTTCCCATTCCAATCCTGAGACACTTCCTATAGCATGAGATGTGATATCTCAATGCTTCTAATACCAAACCTGAGACTCTTCCTATAACATGAGATGTGATATCCAACTCCTTCCAATTCCAATCCTGAGACCCTTTTGATAGAAGAGATGTGATATCTCAATGTTTATACCAAACCTGAGACCCTTCCTACGGCATGAGATGTCATATTCAACTCCTTCCCATTCCAATCCTGAGACCCTTCCTATAGCCTGAGATGTGATATCTCAATGCCTCTAATACCAAACCTGAGATCCTTCCTCTAACATGAAATGTGATATCCAACTCCTTCACTTTCCAAACCTGAGAGCCTATCTATAGCATGAGATGTGATATCCAAGTCCTTCGCATTCCAATCCTTAGACCCTTCCTACAGCATGCAATATGATATCTCAATGATTCTAATAAAAAACCTGAGACCCGTCCTATAACATGAGATGGGATATCCAACTCCTTCCCATTCCAATCCTGAGACACTTCCGATAGCAGAGATGTGATATCTCAATGTTTATACCAAACCTGAGACCCTTCCTATAACATGAGATGTGATATCCAACTCCTTCCCGTTCCAAACCTGAGACCCTTCCTTTAGCATGAGATGTGATATCCAACTCCTTCCCATTCCAATCCTGAGACACTTCCGATAGCATGAGATGTGATATCTCAATGCTTCTAATATCAAAACTGAGACCCTCCCTATAGCATGATATGTGATATCTAAGTCCTTCCCATTCCAATCCTGAGACCCTTCCTATAGCATGAGATGTGATATCTCAATGCTTCTACCAAACCTGAGACCCTTACTTTAGCATGAGATGTGATATCCAACTCCTTCCCATTCCAATCCTGAGACCCTTCCTATAGCATGAGATGTGATATCTAAATACTTCTAATACCAAACCTGAGATCCTTCCGATAACATGAGATGTGATATCTCAATACTTCTAATACCAAACCTGAGATCCATCCTATAACATGAGATGTGATATCCAAATCCTTCCCCTTCCAAACCTGAGACCCTCCCTTTAGCATGAGATGTGATATCCAACTCCTTCCCATTCCAATCCTGAGACCCTTCTGATAGCATAAGATATGATATCTCAATGCTTCTATACCAAACCTGAGATCCTTCCGATAGCATGAGATGTGATATCTCAATACTTCTAATACCAAACCTGAGATCCTTCCTATAACATGAGATGTGATATCCAAATCATTATCTTCCAAACCTGAGACCCTCCCTTTACCATGAGATGTGATATCCAACTCCTTCCCATTCCAATCCTGAGACTCTTCTGATAGCATAAGATATGATATCTCAATGCTTCTATACCAAACCTGAGATCCTTCTGATAGCATGAGATGTGATATCTCAATGCTTCTAATACCAAACCTGAGATCCTACCTCTAACATGAAATGTGATATCCAACTCTTTCCCCTTGCAAACCTGAGAGCCTTCCTATAGCATGAGATGTGATATCCAAGTCCTTCCCATTCCAATCCTGAGACCCTTCCTATAACATGAGATGTGATATCCAACTCCTTCCCATTCCAACCTGAGACCCTTCCTATAGCATGAGATGGGATATCTAACTCCTTCCAAATCCAATCCCGATACCCTTCCGATAGCATGAGATGTGATAACCCAATGCTTCTACCAAACCTGAGACCCATATTATGGCATGAGATGTGATATCAAACTCCTTCCCATTCTAATCCTGAGACCCTTCCTATAGCTTGAAATGTGATATCCAACTCCTTCCCATTCCAATTCTGAGACCCTTCCTATACCATGAGACTTGATATCTCAATGCTTCTAATACCAAACCTGAGACCCGTCCTATAACATGAGATGTGATATCCAAATCCTTCCCCTTCCAAACCTTAGACCCTTCCTTTATCATGAGATGTGATATCCAACTCCTTCCCATTCCAATCTTGAGACCCTTCCGATATCATGAAATGTGATATCTCAATGCTTCTATCAAACTTGAGACCCTCCCTATAGCATGAGATGTGATATCCAACTCCTTCCCATTCCAATCCTGAGACCCTTCTGATAGCATAAGATCTGATATCTCAATGCTTCTATACCAAACCTGAGATCCTTCCGATAGCATGAGATGTGATATCTCAATACTTCTAATACCAAACCTGAGATCCTTCCTATAACATGAGATGTGATATCCAAATCCTTATCTTCCAAACCTGAGACCCTCCCTTTACCATGAGATGTGATATCCAACTCCTTCCCATTCCAATCCTGAGACTCTTCTGATAGCATAAGATATGATATCTCAATGCTTCTAATATCAAACTTGAGACCCTCCCTATAGCATGAGATGTGATATCCAAGTCCTTCCCATTCCAATCCTGAGACCCTTCCTATAGCATGAGATGTGATATCTCAATGCTTCTAATACCAAACCTGAGACCCTTCCTATAACATGAGATGGGAATATCCAACTCCTTCCCATTCCAATCTTGAGACCCTTCCGATAGCAGAGATGTGATATCTCAATGCTTATACCACACCTGAGATCCTTCCTATAACATGAGATGTGATATCCAACTCCTTCCCATTCCAATCCTGAGACACTTCCTATAGCATGAGATGTGATATCTCACTGCTTATACCAAACCTGAGACCCTTCCCATAGCAGGAGATGTGATATCCAACTCCTTCCCATTCCAATCCTCAGACCCTTCCTATAGCATGAGATGTGATATCTCAATGCTTCTAATGTCTAACTTGAGACCCTACCTATAGCATGAGATGTGATATCCAAGTCCTTCCCATTCCAATCCTGAGACACTTCCTATAGCTTGAGATGTGATATCTCAATGCTTCTAATACCAAACCTGAGACTCTTCCTATAACATGAGATGGGATATCCAAGTCCTTCCCATTCCAATCCTGAGACCCTTTTGATAGCAGAGATGTGATATCTCAATGCTTCTAATACCAAACCTGAGACTCTTCCTATAGCATGAGATGTGATATTCAACTCCTTCCCATTCCAATCCTGAGACCCTTCCTATAGCATGAGATTTGATATCCAACTCCTTCCCATTCCAATCCTGAGACCCTTCCTATAGCATGACATGTGATGTCTCAATGCTTCTAATACCACACCTGAGATCCTTCCTATAACATGAGATGTGATATCCAACTCCTTCCCATTCCAATCCTGAGACACTTCCTATAGCATGAGATGTGATATCTCACTGCTTATACCAAACCTGAGACCCTTCCCATAGCAGGAGATGTGATATCCAACTCCTTCCCATTCCAATCCTCAGACCCTTCCTATAGCATGAGATGTGATATCTCAATGCTTCTAATGTCAAACTTGAGACCCTACCTATAGCATGAGATGTGATATCCAAGTCCTTCCCATTCCAATCCTGAGACACTTCCTATAGCATGAGATGTGTTATCTCAATGCTTCTAATACCAAACCTGAGACTCTTCCTATAACATGAGATGGGATATCCAACTCCTTCCAATTCCAATCCTGAGACCCTTTTGATAGCAGAGATGTGATATCTCAATGTTTATACCAAACCTGAGACCCTTCCTACGGCATGAGATGTCATATTCAACTCCTTCCCATTCCAATCCTGAGACCCTTCCTATAGCATGAGATTTGATATCCAACTCCTTCCCATTCCAATCCTGAGACCCTTCCTATAGCATGAGATGTGATGTCTCAATGCTTCTAATACCAAACCTGAGATCCTTCCTATAACATGAGATGTGATATCCAACTCCTTCCATTCCAATCCTGAGACCCTTCCTATAGCATGAGATGTGATATCTCAATGCTTATACCAAACCTGAGACCCTTCCTATAGCATGAGATGTGATATCCAACTCCTTCCCATTCCAATCCTGAGACCCTTCCTATAGCCTGAGATGTGATATCTCAATGCCTCTAATACCAAACCTGAGATCCTTCCTCTAACATGAAATGTGATATCCAACTCCTTCACTTTCCAAACCTGAGAGCCTATCTATAGCATGAGATGTGATATCCAAGTCCTTCGCATTCCAATCCTTAGACCCTTCCTACAGCATGCAATATGATATCTCAATGATTCTAATAAAAAACCTGAGACCCGTCCTATAACATGAGATGGGATATCCAACTCCTTCCCATTCCAATCCTGAGACACTTCCGATAGCAGAGATGTGATATCTCAATGTTTATACCAAACCTGAGACCCTTCCTATAACATGAGATGTGATATCCAACTCCTTCCCGTTCCAAACCTGAGACCCTTCCTTTAGCATGAGATGTGATATCCAGCTCCTTCCCATTCCAATCCTGAGACACTTCCGATAGCATGAGATGTGATATCTCAATGCTTCTAATATCAAAACTGAGACCCTCCCTATAGCATGATATGTGATATCTAAGTCCTTCCCATTCCAATCCTGAGACCCTTCCTATAGCATGAGATGTGATATCTCAATGCTTCTACCAAACCTGAGACCCTTGCTTTAGCATGAGATGTGATATCCAACTCCTTCCCATTCCAATCCTGAGACCCTTCCTATAGCATGAGATGTGATATCTAAATACTTCTAATACCAAACCTGAGATCCTTCCGATAACATGAGATGTGATATCTCAATACTTCTAATACCAAACCTGAGATCCATCCTATAACATGAGATGTGATATCCAAATCCTTCCCCTTCCAAACCTGAGACCCTCCCTTTAGCATGAGATGTGATATCCAACTGCTTCCCATTCCAATCCTGAGACCCTTCTGATAGCATAAGATATGATATCTCAATGCTTCTATACCAAACCTGAGATCCTTCCGATAGCATGAGATGTGATATCTCAATACTTCTAATACCAAACCTGAGATCCTTCCTATAACATGAGATGTGATATCCAAATCCTTATCTTCCAAACCTGAGACCCTCCCTTTACCATGAGATGTGATATCCAACTCCTTCCCATTCCAATCCTGAGACTCTTCTGATAGCATAAGATATGATATCTCAATGCTTCTATACCAAACCTGAGATCCTTCTGATAGCATGAGATGTGATATCTCAATGCTTCTAATACCAAACCTGAGATCCTACCTCTAACATGAAATGTGATATCCAACTCTTTCCCCTTGCAAACCTGAGAGCCTTCCTATAGCATGAGATGTGATATCCAAGTCCTTCCCATTCCAATCCTGAGACCCTTCCTATAACATGAGATGTGATATCCAACTCCTTCCCATTCCAACCTGAGACCCTTCCTATAGCATGAGATGGGATATCTAACTCCTTCCAAATCCAATCCCGATACCCTTCCGATAGCATGAGATGTGATAACCCAATGCTTCTACCAAACCTGAGACCCATATTATGGCATGAGATGTGATATCAAACTCCTTCCCATTCTAATCCTGAGACCCTTCCTATAGCTTGAAATGTGATATCCAACTCCTTCCCATTCCAATTCTGAGACCCTTCCTATACCATGAGACTTGATATCTCAATGCTTCTAATACCAAACCTGAGACCCGTCCTATAACATGAGATGTGATATCCAAATCCTTCCCCTTCCAAACCTTAGACCCTTCCTTTAGCATGAGATGTGATATCCAGCTCCTTCCCATTCCAATCCTGAGACACTTCCGATAGCATGAGATGTGATATCTCAATGCTTCTAATATCAAAACTGAGACCCTCCCTATAGCATGATATGTGATATCTAAGTCCTTCCCATTCCAATCCTGAGACCCTCCCTATAGCATGAGATGTGATATCCAACTCCTTCCCATTCCAATCCTGAGACCCTTCCTATAGCATGAGATATGATATCTCAATACTTCTAATACCAAACGTGAGATCCTTCCGATAACATGAGATGTGATATCCAAATCCTTCCCCTTCCAAACCTGAGACCCTCCCTTTAGCATGAAATGTGATATCCAACTCCTTCCTATTCCAATCCTGAGACTCTTCTGATAGCATGAGATGTGATATCTCAATGCTTCTAATACCAAACCTGAGATCCTTCCGATAGCATGAGATGTGATATCTCAATGCTTCTAATACCAAACCTGAGATCCTTCCTATAACATGAGATGTGATATCCAAATCCTTCCCCTTCCAAACCTTAGACCCTTCCTTTAGCATGAGATGTGATATCCAGCTCCTTCCCATTCCAATCCTGAGACACTTCCGATAGCATGAGATGTGATATCTCAATGCTTCTAATATCAAAACTGAGACCCTCCCTATAGCATGATATGTGATATCTAAGTCCTTCCCATTCCAATCCTGAGACCCTCCCTATAGCATGAGATGTGATATCCAACTCCTTCCCATTCCAATCCTGAGACCCTTCCTATAGCATGAGATATGATATCTCAATACTTCTAATACCAAACGTGAGATCCTTCCGATAACATGAGATGTGATATCCAAATCCTTCCCCTTCCAAACCTGAGACCCTCCCTTTAGCATGAAATGTGATATCCAACTCCTTCCTATTCCAATCCTGAGACTCTTCTGATAGCATGAGATGTGATATCTCAATGCTTCTAATACCAAACCTGAGATCCTTCCGATAGCATGAGATGTGATATCTCAATGCTTCTAATACCAAACCTGAGATCCTTCCTATAACATGAGATGTGATATCCAAATCCTTCCCCTTCCAAACCTGAGACCCTCCCTTTAGCATGAGATGTGATATCTAACTCCTTCCCATTTTATTCCTGAGACCCTTCTGATAGCATGAGATGTGATATCTCAATGCCTCTAATACCAAACCTGAGATCCTACCTCTAACGTGAAATGAGATATCCAACTCTTTCCCCTTCCAAACCAGAGAGCCTTCCTATAGCATGAGATGTGATATCCAAGTCCTTCCCATTCCAATACTGAGACCCTTCCTATAGCTTGAGATGTGATATCCAACTCCTTCCCATTCCATTTCTGAGACCCTTCCTATAGCATGAGATGTGATATCTCAATGCTTATACCAAACCTGAGAGCCTACCTATAACATGAGATGTGATATCCAAGTCCATCCCATTCCAATCCTTAGACCCTTCCTACAGCATGCGATGTGATATCTCAATGATTCTAATACCAAACCAGAGACTCTTCCTATAACATGAGATGGGATATCCAACTCCTTCCCATTCCAATTCTGAGACCCTTCCTATACTATGAGACTTGATATCTCAATGCTTCTAATACCAAACCTGAGACCCGTAATATAACATGTGATGTGATATCCAAATCCTTCCCCTTCCAAACATTAGACCCTTCCTTTATCATGAGATGTGATATCCAACTCCTTCCCATTCCAATCCTGAGACCCTTCCGATATCATGAGATGTGATATCTCAAAGCTTCTAATATCAAACTTGAGACCCTCCCTATAGCATGAGATGTGATATCCAAGTCCTTCCCATTCCAATCCTGAGACCCTTCCTATAGCATGAGATGTGATATCTCAATGCTTCTAATACCAAACCTGAGACCCTTCCTATAACATGAGATGGGAATATCCAACTCCTTCCCATTCCAATCTTGAGACCCTTCCGATAGCAGAGATGTGATATCTCAATGCTTATACCAAACCTGAGATCCTTCCTATAACATGAGATGTGATATCCAACTCCTTCCCATTCCAATCCTGAGACACTTCCTATAGCATGAGATGTGATATCTCACTGCTTATACCAAACCTGAGACCCTTCCCATAGCAGGAGATGTGATATCCAACTCCTTCCCATTCCAATCCTCAGACCCTTCCTATAGCATGAGATGTGATATCTCAATGCTTCTAATGTCAAACCTGAGACCCTACCTATAGCATGAGGTGTGATATCCAAGTCCTTCCCATTCCAATCCTAAGACACTTCCTATAGCATGAGATGTGATATCTCAATGCTTCTAATACCAAACTTGAGACTCTTCCTATAACATGAGATGGGATATCCAACTCCTTCCCATTCCAATCCTGAGACCCTTTTGATAGCAGAGATGTGATATCTCAATGCTTATACCAAACCTGAGACCCTTCCTACGGCATGAGATGTCATATTCAACTCCTTCCCATTCCAATCCTGAGACCCTTCCTATAGCATGAGATTTGATATCCAACTCCTTCCCATTCCAATCCTGAGACCCTTCCTATAGCATGAGATGTGATGTCTCAATGCTTCTAATACCAAACCTGAGATCCTTCCTATAACATGAGATGTGATATCCAACTCCTTCCATTCCAATCCTGAGACCCTTCCTATAGCATGAGATGTGATGTATCAATGCTTATACCAAACCTGAGACCCTTCCTATAGCATGAGATGTGATATCCAACTCCTTCCCATTCCAATCCTGAGACCCTTCCTATAGCATGAGATGTGATATCTCAATGCTTCTAATACCAAACCTGAGATCCTTCCTCTAACATGAAATGTGAGATCCAACTCCTTCCCTTTCCAAACCTAAGAGCCTATCTATAGCATGAGATGTGATATCCAAGTCCTTCACATTCCAACCCTTAGACCCTTCCTACAGCATGCAATATGATATCTCAATGATTCCAATAACAAACCTGAGACCCGTCCTATAACATGAGATGGGATATCCAACTCCTTCCCATTCCAATCCTGAGACACTTCCGATAGCAGAGATGTGATATCTCAATGTTTATACCAAACCTGAGACCCTTCCTATAACATGAGATGTGATATCCAACTCCTTCCCGTTCCAAACCTGAGACCCTTCCTTTAGCATGAGATGTGATATCCAGCTCCTTCCCATTCCAATCCTGAGACACTTCCGATAGCATGAGATGTGATATCTCAATGCTTCTAATATCAAAACTGAGACCCTCCCTATAGCATGATATGTGATATCTAAGTCCTTCCCATTCCAATCCTGAGACCCTTCCTATAGCATGAGATGTGATATCTCAATGCTTCTACCAAACCTGAGACCCTTCCTTTAGCATGAGATGTGATATCCAACTCCTTCCCATTCCAATCCTGAGACCCTTCCTATAGCATGAGATGTGATATCTCAATACTTCTAATACCAAACCTGAGATCCTTCCGATAACATGAGATGTGATATCTCAATACTTCTAATACCAAACCTGAGATCCATACTATAACATGAGATGTGATATCCAACTCCTTCCCTTTCCAAACCTGAGAGCCGTTCTATAGCATGAGATGTGATATCCAGGTCCTTCCCATTCCAATCCTTAGACCCTTCCTACAGCATGCAATATGATATCTCAATGCTTATACCAAACCTGAGAACCTTCCTATGGCCTGAGATGTCATGGCCTGAGATGTCATATACAACTCCTTCCCATTCCAATCCTGAGACCCTTCCTTTAGCATGAGATGTGATATCTCAATGCTTATACCAAATCTGAGACCCTTCCTATAGCATGAGATGTGATATCCAATTCCTTCCCATTCCAATCCTGAGACCCTTCCTATAGCATGAGATGTGATATCTCAATGCTTATACCAAACCTGAGAGCCTACCTATAACATGAGATGTGATATCCAAGTCCATCCCATTCCAATCCTTAGACCCTTCCTACAGCATGCGATGTGATATCTCAATGATTCTAATACCAAACCAGAGACTCTTCCTATAACATGAGATGGGATATCCAACTCCTTCCCATTCCAATCCTGAGCCGCTTCCGATAGCAGAGATGTGATATCTCAATGCTTATACCAAACCTGAGACCCTTCCTATAACATGAGATGTGATATCCAACTCCTTCCCGTTCCAAACCTGAGACACTAACTATAGCATATGTGATATCCAACTCCTTCCCATTCCAAACATGAGACCCTTCCTATAGCAAGAAAGTAATATCCAACTCCTACCCATTCCAATCCTGAGACCCTTCCTATAGCAAGAGATGTGATATCCAAATCCTTCCCATTCCAATCCTGAGACCCTTCCTATAACATGAGATGTGATATCCAACTCCTTCCCATTCCAACCTGAGACACTTCCTATAGCATGAGAAGGGATATCCAACTCCTTCCCAATCCAATCCTGAGACCCTTCCGATAGCAGAGATGTGATATCTCAATGCTTATACCAAACCTGAGACCCTTCCTATGGCATGAGATGTGATATCCAACTCCTTGCCATTCAAATCCCGAGACCCTTCCTATAGCATGAGAAGGGATATCCAACTCCTTCCCAATCCAATCCTGAGACCCTTCCGATAGCAGCGACGTGATATCTCAATGCTTCTACCAAACCTGAGACCCTTCCTTTAGCATGAGATGTGATATCCAAATCCTTCACATTCCAATCCTGAGACCCTTCCTATAGCATGAGATGTGATATCTCAATGCTTCTAATACCAAACCTGAGATCCTTCCTATAACATGAGATGTGATATCCAATTCCTTCCCATTCCAAACCTGAGACCCTTCCTATTGGATGAGATGTGATATCCAACTCCTTCCCATTCCAACCCTGAGACCCTTCCTATAGCATGAGATGTGATGTCTCAATGCTTATACCAAACCTGAGACCCTTCCTATAGCATGAGATGTGATATCCAACTGCTTCCCATTCCAATCCTGAGACCCTTCCTATAGCATGAGATGTGATATCTCAATGCTTCTAATACCAAACCTGAGATCCTTCCTCTAACATGAAATGTGATATCCAACTCCTTCCCTTTCCAAACCTAAGAGCCTATCTATAGCATGAGATGTGATATCCAAGTCCTTCACATTCCAACCCTTAGACCCTTCCTACAGCATGCAATATGATATCTCAATGATTCTAATAACAAACCTGAGACCCGTCCTATAACATGAGATGGGATATCCAACTCCTTCCCATTCCAATCCTGAGACACTTCCGATAGCAGAGATGTGATATCTCAATGCTTATACCAAACCTGAGACCCTTCCTATAACATGAGATGTGATATCCAAATCCTTCCCGTTCCAAACCTGAGACCCTTCCTTTAGCATGAGATGTGATATCCAGCTCCTTCCAATTCCAATCCTGAGACACTTCCGATAGCATGAGATGTGATATCTCAATGCTTCTAATATCAAAACTGAGACCCTCCCTATAGCATGATATGTGATATCTAAGTCCTTCCCATTCCAATCCTGAGACCCTCCCTATAGCATGAGATGTGATATCCAACTCCTTCCCATTCCAATCCTGAGACCCTTCCTATAGCATGAGATATGATATCTCAATATTTCTAATACCAAACGTGAGATCCTTCCGATAACATGAGATGTGATATCCATATCCTTCCCCTTCCAAACCTGAGACCCTCCCTTTAGCATGAAATGTGATATCCAACTCCTTCCTATTCCAATCCTGAGACTCTTCTGATAGCATGAGATGTGATATCTCAATGCTTCTAATACCAAACCTGAGATCCTTCCGATAGCATGAGATGTGATATCTCAATGCTTCTAATACCAAACCTGAGATCCTTCCTATAACATGAGATGTGATATCCAAATCCTTCCCCTTCCAAACCTGAGACCCTCCCTTTAGCATGAGATGTGATATCTCAATGCCTCTAATACCAAACCTGAGATCCTTCCGATAGCATGAGATGTGATATCTCAATGCTTCTAATACAAAACCTGAGATCCTTCCTATAACATGAGATGTGATATCCAAATCCTTCCCATTCCATTCCTGAGACCCTTCTGATAGCATGAGATGTGATATCTCAATGCCTCTAATACCAAACCTGAGATCCTACCTCTAACATGAAATGAGATATCCAACTCTTTCCCCTTCCAAACCTGAGAGCCTTCCTATAGCATGAGATGTGATATCCAAGTCCTTCCCATTCCAATACTGAGACCCTTCCTATAGCTTGAGATGTGATATCCAACTCCTTCCCATTCCAATTCTGAGACCCTTCCTATAGCATGAGATGTGATATCTCAATGCTTATACCAAACCTGAGAGCCTACCTATAGCATGAGATGTGATATCCAAGTCCATCCCATTCCAATCCTTAGACCCTTCCTACAGCATGCGATGTGATATCTCAATGATTATAATACCAAACCAGAGACTCTTCCTATAACATGAGATGGGATATCCAACTCCTTCCCATTCCAATTCTGAGACCCTTCCTATACTATGAGACTTGATATCTCAATGCTTCTAATACCAAACCTGAGACCCGTAATATAACATGAGATGTGATATCCAAATCCTTCCCCTTCCAAACCTTAGACCCTTCCTTTATCATGAGATGTGATATCCAACTCCTTCCCATTCCAATCCTGAGACCCTTCCGATATCATGAGATGTGATATCTCAAAGCTTCTAATATCAAACTTGAGACCCTCCCTATAGCATGAGATGTGATATCCAAGTCCTTCCCATTCCAATCCTGAGACCCTTCCTATAGCATGAGATGTGATATCTCAATGCTTCTAATACCAAACCTGAGACCCTTCCTATAACATGAGATGGGAATATCCAACTCCTTCCCATTCCAATCTTGAGACCCTTCCGATAGCAGAGATGTGATATCTCAATGCTTATACCAAACCTGAGATCCTTCCTATAACATGAGATGTGATATCCAACTCCTTCCCATTCCAATCCTGAGACACTTCCTATAGCATGAGATGTGATATCTCACTGCTTATACCAAACCTGAGACCCTTCCCATAGCAGGAGATGTGATATCCAACTCCTTCCCATTCCAACCTGAGACACTTCCTATAGCATGAGAAGGGATATCCAACTCCTTCCCAATCCAAGCCTGAGACCCTTCCGATAGCAGAGATGTGATATCTCAATGCTTATACCAAACCTGAGACCCTTCCTATGGCATGAGATGTGATATCCAACTCCTTGCCATTCAAATCCTGAGACCCTTCCTATAGCATGAGAAGGGATATCCAACTCCTTCCCAATCCAATCCTGAGACCCTTCCGATAGCAGCGACGTGATATCTCAATGCTTCTACCAAACCTGAGACCCTTCCTTTAGCATGAGATGTGATATCCAAATCCTTCACATTCCAATCCTGAGACCCTTCCTATAGCATGAGATGTGATATCTCAATGCTTCTAATACCAAACCTGAGATCCTTCCTATAACATGAGATGTGATATCCAATTCCTTCCCATTCCAAACCTGAGACCCTTCCTATTGGATGAGATGTGATATCCAACTCCTTCCCATTCCAACCCTGAGACCCTTCCTATAGCATGAGATGTGATGTCTCAATGCGTCTAATACCAAACCTGAGATCCTTCCTATAACATGAGATGTGATATCCAACTCCTTCCATTCCAATCCTGAGACCCGTCCTATTGCATGAGATGTGATATCTCAATGCTTATACCAAACCTGAGACCCTTCCTATAGCATGAGATGTGATATCCAAGTCCTTCACATTCCAACCCTTAGACCCTTCCTACAGCATGCAATATGATATCTCAATGATTCTAATAACAAACCTGAGACCCGTCCTATAACATGAGATGGGATATCCAACTCCTTCCCATTCCAATCCTGAGACACTTCCGATAGCAGAGATGTGATATCTCAATGCTTATACCAAACCTGAGACCCTTCCTATAACATGAGATGTGATATCCAAATCCTTCCCGTTCCAAACCTGAGACCCTTCCTTTAGCATGAGATGTGATATCCAGCTCCTTCCCATTCCAATCCTGAGACACTTCCGATAGCATGAGATGTGATATCTCAATGCTTCTAATATCAAAACTGAGACCCTCCCTATAGCATGATATGTGATATCTAAGTCCTTCCCATTCCAATCCTGAGACCCTCCCTATAGCATGAGACGTGATATCCAACTCCTTCCCATTCCAATCCTGAGACCCTTCCTATAGCATGAGATATGATATCTCAATACTTCTAATACCAAACCTGAGATCCTTCCGATAGCATGAGATGTGATATCTCAATGCTTCTAATACCAAACCTGAGATCCTTCCTATAACATGAGATGTGATATCCAAATCCTTCCCCTTCCAAACCTGAGACCCTCCCTTTAGCATGAGATGTGATATCTAACTCCTTCCCATTCCATTCCTGAGACCCTTCTGATAGCATGAGATGTGATATCTCAATGCTTCTAATACCAAACCTGAGATCCTTCCTCTAACATGAAATGTGAGATCCAACTCCTTCCCTTTCCAAACCTAAGAGCCTATCTATAGCATGAGATGTGATATCCAAGTCCTTCACATTCCAACCCTTAGACCCTTCCTACAGCATGCAATATGATATCTCAATGATTCCAATAACAAACCTGAGACCCGTCCTATAACATGAGATGGGATATCCAACTCCTTCCCATTCCAATCCTGAGACACTTCCGATAGCAGAGATGTGATATCTCAATGTTTATACCAAACCTGAGACCCTTCCTATAACATGAGATGTGATATCCAACTCCTTCCCGTTCCAAACCTGAGACCCTTCCTTTAGCATGAGATGTGATATCCAGCTCCTTCCCATTCCAATCCTGAGACACTTCCGGTAGCATGAGATGTGATATCTCAATGCTTCTAATATCAAAACTGAGACCCTCCCTATAGCATGATATGTGATATCTAAGTCCTTCCCATTCCAATCCTGAGACCCTTCCTATAGCATGAGATGTGATATCTCAATGCTTCTACCAAACCTGAGACCCTTCCTTTAGCATGAGATGTGATATCCAACTCCTTCCCATTCCAATCCTGAGACCCTTCCTATAGCATGAGATGTGATATCTCAATACTTCTAATACCAAACCTGAGATCCTTCCGATAACATGAGATGTGATATCTCAATACTTCTAATACCAAACCTGAGATCCATACTATAACATGAGATGTGATATCCAACTCCTTCCCTTTCCAAACCTGAGAGCCGTTCTATAGCATGAGATGTGATATCCAGGTCCTTCCCATTCCAATCCTTAGACCCTTCCTACAGCATGCAATATGATATCTCAATGCTTATACCAAACCTGAGAACCTTCCTATGGCCGGAGATGTCATGGCCTGAGATGTCATATACAACTCCTTCCCATTCCAATCCTGAGACCCTTCCTTTAGCATGAGATGTGATATCTCAATGCTTATACCAAATCTGAGACCCTTCCTATAGCATGAGATGTGATATCCAATTCCTTCCCATTCCAATCCTGAGACCCTTCCTATAGCATGAGATGTGATATCTCAATGCTTATACCAAACCTGAGAGCCTACCTATAACATGAGATGTGATATCCAAGTCCATCCCATTCCAATCCTTAGACCCTTCCTACAGCATGCGATGTGATATCTCAATGATTCTAATACCAAACCAGAGACTCTTCCTATAACATGAGATGGGATATCCAACTCCTTCCCATTCCAATCCTGAGCCGCTTCCGATAGCAGAGATGTGATATCTCAATGCTTATACCAAACCTGAGACCCTTCCTATAACATGAGATGTGATATCCAACTCCTTCCCGTTCCAAACCTGAGACACTAACTATAGCATATGTGATATCCAACTCCTTCCCATTCCAAACATGAGACCCTTCCTATAGCAAGAAAGTAATATCCAACTCCTACCCATTCCAATCCTGAGACCCTTCCTATAGCAAGAGATGTGATATCCAAATCCTTCCCATTCCAATCCTGAGACCCTTCCTATAACATGAGATGTGATATCCAACTCCTTCCCATTCCAACCTGAGACACTTCCTATAGCATGAGAAGGGATATCCAACTCCTTCCCAATCCAATCCTGAGACCTTTCCGATAGCAGAGATGTGATATCTCAATGCTTATACCAAACCTGAGACCCTTCCTATGGCATGAGATGTGATATCCAACTCCTTGCCATTCAAATCCTGAGACCCTTCCTATAGCATGAGAAGGGATATCCAACTCCTTCCCAATCCAATCCTGAGACCCTTCCGATAGCAGCGACGTGATATCTCAATGCTTCTACCAAACCTGAGACCCTTCCTTTAGCATGAGATGTGATATCCAAATCCTTCACATTCCAATCCTGAGACCCTTCCTATAGCATGAGATGTGATATCTCAATGCTTCTAATACCAAACCTGAGATCCTTCCTATAACATGAGATGTGATATCCAATTCCTTCCCATTCCAAACCTGAGACCCTTCCTATTGGATGAGATGTGATATCCAACTCCTTCCCATTCCAACCCTGAGACCCTTCCTATAGCATGAGATGTGATGTCTCAATGCTTATACCAAACCTGAGACCCTTCCTATAGCATGAGATGTGATATCCAACTGCTTCCCATTCCAATCCTGAGACCCTTCCTATAGCATGAGATGTGATATCTCAATGCTTCTAATACCAAACCTGAGATCCTTCCTCTAACATGAAATGTGATATCCAACTCCTTCCCTTTCCAAACCTAAGAGCCTATCTATAGCATGAGATGTGATATCCAAGTCCTTCACATTCCAACCCTTAGACCCTTCCTACAGCATGCAATATGATATCTCAATGATTCTAATAACAAACCTGAGACCCGTCCTATAACATGAGATGGGATATCCAACTCCTTCCCATTCCAATCCTGAGACACTTCCGATAGCAGAGATGTGATATCTCAATGCTTATACCAAACCTGAGACCCTTCCTATAACATGAGATGTGATATCCAAATCCTTCCCGTTCCAAACCTGAGACCCTTCCTTTAGCATGAGATGTGATATCCAGCTCCTTCCCATTCCAATCCTGAGACACTTCCGATAGCATGAGATGTGATATCTCAATGCTTCTAATATCAAAACTGAGACCCTCCCTATAGCATGATATGTGATATCTAAGTCCTTCCCATTCCAATCCTGAGACCCTCCCTATAGCATGAGATGTGATATCCAACTCCTTCCCATTCCAATCCTGAGACCCTTCCTATAGCATGAGATATGATATCTCAATACTTCTAATACCAAACGTGAGATCCTTCCGATAACATGAGATGTGATATCCAAATCCTTCCCCTTCCAAACCTGAGACCCTCCCTTTAGCATGAAATGTGATATCCAACTCCTTCCTATTCCAATCCTGAGACTCTTCTGATAGCATGAGATGTGATATCTCAATGCTTCTAATACCAAACCTGAGATCCTTCCGATAGCATGAGATGTGATATCTCAATGCTTCTAATACCAAACCTGAGATCCTTCCTATAACATGAGATGTGATATCCAAATCCTTCCCCTTCCAAACCTGAGACCCTCCCTTTAGCATGAGATGTGATATCTCAATGCCTCTAATACCAAACCTGAGATCCTTCCGATAGCATGAGATGTGATATCTCAATGCTTCTAATACAAAACCTGAGATCCTTCCTATAACATGAGATGTGATATCCAAATCCTTCCCATTCCATTCCTGAGACCCTTCTGATAGCATGAGATGTGATATCTCAATGCCTCTAATACCAAACCTGAGATCCTACCTCTAACATGAAATGAGATATCCAACTCTTTCCCCTTCCAAACCTGAGAGCCTTCCTATAGCATGAGATGTGATATCCAAGTCCTTCCCATTCCAATACTGAGACCCTTCCTATAGCTTGAGATGTGATATCCAACTCCTTCCCATTCCAATTCTGAGACCCTTCCTATAGCATGAGATGTGATATCTCAATGCGTATACCAAACCTGAGAGCCTACCTATAGCATGAGATGTGATATCCAAGTCCATCCCATTCCAATCCTTAGACCCTTCCTTCCTATAACATGAGATGGGATATCCAACTCCTTCCCATTCCAATTCTGAGACCCTTCCTATACTATGAGACTTGATATCTCAATGCTTCTAATACCAAACCTGAGACCCGTAATATAACATGAGATGTGATATCCAAATCCTTCCCCTTCCAAACCTTAGACCCTTCCTTTATCATGAGATGTGATATCCAACTCCTTCCCATTCCAATCCTGAGACCCTTCCGATATCATGAGATGTGATATCTCAAAGCTTCTAATATCAAACTTGAGACCCTCCCTATAGCATGAGATGTGATATCCAAGTCCTTCCCATTCCAATCCTGAGACCCTTCCTATACCATGAGATGTGATATCTCAATGCTTCTAATACCAAACCTGAGACCCTTCCTATAACATGAGATGGGAATATCCAACTCCTTCCCATTCCAATCTTGAGACCCTTCCGATAGCAGAGATGTGATATCTCAATGCTTATACCAAACCTGAGATCCTTCCTATAACATGAGATGTGATATCCAACTCCTTCCCATTCCAATCCTGAGACACTTCCTATAGCATGAGATGTGATATCTCACTGCTTATACCAAACCTGAGACCCTTCCCATAGCAGGAGATGTGATATCCAACTCCTTCCCATTCCAACCTGAGACACTTCCTATAGCATGAGAAGGGATATCCAACTCCTTCCCAATCCAAGCCTGAGACCCTTCCGATAGCAGAGATGTGATATCTCAATGCTTATACCAAACCTGAGACCCTTCCTATGGCATGAGATGTGATATCCAACTCCTTGCCATTCAAATCCTGAGACCCTTCCTATAGCATGAGAAGGGATATCCAACTCCTTCCCAATCCAATCCTGAGACCCTTCCGATAGCAGCGACGTGATATCTCAATGCTTCTACCAAACCTGAGACCCTTCCTTTAGCATGAGATGTGATATCCAAATCCTTCACATTCCAATCCTGAGACCCTTCCTATAGCATGAGATGTGATATCTCAATGCTTCTAATACCAAACCTGAGATCCTTCCTATAACATGAGATGTGATATCCAATTCCTTCCCATTCCAAACCTGAGACCCTTCCTATTGGATGAGATGTGATATCCAACTCCTTCCCATTCCAACCCTGAGACCCTTCCTATAGCATGAGATGTGATGTCTCAATGCGTCTAATACCAAACCTGAGATGCTTCCTATAACATGAGATGTGATATCCAACTCCTTCCATTCCAATCCTGAGACCCGTCCTACAGCATGAGATGTGATATCTCAATGCTTATACCAAACCTGAGACCCTTCCTATAGCATGAGATGTGATATCCAAGTCCTTCACATTCCAACCCTTAGACCCTTCCTACAGCATGCAATATGATATCTCAATGATTCTAATAACAAACCTGAGACCCGTCCTATAACATGAGATGGGATATCCAACTCCTTCCCATTCCAATCCTGAGACACTTCCGATAGCAGAGATGTGATATCTCAATGCTTATACCAAACCTGAGACCCTTCCTATAACATGAGATGTGATATCCAAATCCTTCCCGTTCCAAACCTGAGACCCTTCCTTTAGCATGAGATGTGATATCCAGCTCCTTCCCATTCCAATCCTGAGACACTTCCGATAGCATGAGATGTGATATCTCAATGCTTCTAATATCAAAACTGAGACCCTCCCTATAGCATGATATGTGATATCTAAGTCCTTCCCATTCCAATCCTGAGACCCTCACTATAGCATGAGATGTGATATCCAACTCCTTCCCATTCCAATCCTGAGACCCTTCCTATAGCATGAGATATGATATCTCAATACTTCTAATACCAAACCTGAGATCCTTCCGATAGCATGAGATGTGATATCTCAATGCTTCTAATACCAAACCTGAGATCCTTCCTATAACATGAGATGTGATATCCAAATCCTTCCCCTTCCAAACCTGAGACCCTCCCTTTAGCATGAGATGTGATATCTAACTCCTTCCCATTCCATTCCTGAGACCCTTCTGATAGCATGAGATGTGATATCTCAATGCCTCTAATACCAAACCTGAGATCCTACCTCTAACATGAAATGAGATATCCAACTCTTTCCCCTTCCAAACCTGAGAGCCTTCCTATAGCATGAGATGTGATATCCAAGTCCTTCCCATTCCAATACTGAGACCCTTCCTATAGCTTGAGATGTGATATCCAACTCCTTCCCATTCCAATTCTGAGACCCTTCCTATAGCATGAGATGTGATATCTCAATGCTTATACCAAACCTGAGAGCCTACCTATAGCATGAGATGTGATATCCAAGTCCATCCCATTCCAATCCTTAGACCCTTCCTACAGCATGCGATGTGATATCTCAATGATTCTAATACCAAACCAGAGACTCTTCCTATAACATGAGATGGGATATCCAACTCCTTCCCATTCCAATTCTGAGACCCTTCCTATACTATGAGACTTGATATCTCAATGCTTCTAATACCAAACCTGAGACCCGTAATATAACATGAGATGTGATATCCAAATCCTTCCCCTTCCAAACCTTAGACCCTTCCTTTATCATGAGATGTGATATCCAACTCCTTCCCATTCCAATCCTGAGACCCTTCTGATATCATGAGATGTGATATCTCAAAGCTTCTAATATCAAACTTGAGACCCTCCCTATAGCATGAGATGTGATATCCAAGTCCTTCCCATTCCAATCCTGAGACCCTTCCTATAGCATGAGATGTGATATCTCAATGCTTCTAATACCAAACCTGAGACCCTTCCTATAACATGAGATGGGAATATCCAACTCCTTCCCATTCCAATCTTGAGACCCTTCCGATAGCAGAGATGTGATATCTCAATGCTTATACCAAACCTGAGATCCTTCCTATAACATGAGATGTGATATCCAACTCCTTCCCATTCCAATCCTGAGACACTTCCTATAGCATGAGATGTGATATCTCACTGCTTATACCAAACCTGAGACCCTTCCCATAGCAGGAGATGTGATATCCAACTCCTTCCCATTCCAATCCTCAGACCCTTCCTATAGCATGAGATGTGATATCTCAATGCTTCTAATGTCAAACTTGAGACCCTACCTATAGCATGAGATGTGATATCCAAGTCCTTCCCATTCCAATCCTAAGACACTTCCTATAGCATGAAATGTGATATCTCAATGCTTCTAATACCAAACTTGAGACTCTTCCTATAACATGAGATGGGATATCCAACTCCTTCCCATTCCAATCCTGAGACCCTTTTGATAGCAGAGATGTGATATCTCAATGTTTATACCAAACCTGAGACCCTTCCTACGGCATGAGATGTCATATTCAACTCCTTCCCATTCCAATCCTGAGAACCTTCCTATAGCATGAGATTTGATATCCAACTCCTTCCCATTCCAATCCTGAGACCCTTCCTATAGCATGAGATGTGATGTCTCAATGCTTCTAATACCAAACCTGAGATCCTTCCTATAACATGAGATGTGATATCCAACTCCTTCCATTCCAATCCTGAGACCCTTCCTATAGCATGAGATGTGATATCTCAATGCTTATACCAAACCTGAGACCCTTCCTATAGCATGAGATGTGATATCCAACTCCTTCCCATTCCAATCCTGAGACCCTTCCTATAGCATGAGATGTGATATCTCAATGCTTCTAATACCAAACCTGAGATCCTTCCTCTAACATGAAATGTGAGATCCAACTCCTTCCCTTTCCAAACCTAAGAGCCTATCTATAGCATGAGATGTGATATCCAAGTCCTTCACATTCCAACCCTTAGACCCTTCCTACAGCATGCAATATGATATCTCAATGATTCCAATAACAAACCTGAGACCCGTCCTATAACATGAGATGGGATATCCAACTCCTTCCCATTCCAATCCTGAGACACTTCCGATAGCAGAGATGTGATATCTCAATGTTTATACCAAACCTGAGACCCTTCCTATAACATGAGATGTGATATCCAACTCCTTCCCGTTCCAAACCTGAGACCCTTCCTTTAGCATGAGATGTGATATCCAGCTCCTTCCCATTCCAATCCTGAGACACTTCCGATAGCATGAGATGTGATATCTCAATGCTTCTAATATCAAAACTGAGACCCTCCCTATAGCATGATATGTGATATGTAAGTCCTTCCCATTCCAATCCTGAGACCCTTCCTATAGCATGAGATGTGATATCTCAATGCTTCTACCAAACCTGAGACCCTTCCTTTAGCATGAGATGTGATATCCAACTCCTTCCCATTCCAATCCTGAGACCATTCCTATAGCATGAGATGTGATATCTCAATACTTCTAATACCAAACCTGAGATCCTTCCGATAACATGAGATGTGATATCTCAATACTTCTAATACCAAACCTGAGATCCATCCTATAACATGAGATGTGATATCCAACTCCTTCCCTTTCCAAACCTGAGAGCCGTTCTATAGCATGAGATGTGATATCCAGGTCCTTCCCATTCCAATCCTTAGACCCTTCCTACAGCATGCAATATGATATCTCAATGCTTATACCAAACCTGAGAACCTTCCTATGGCCTGCGATGTCATGGCCTGAGATGTCATATACAACTCCTTCCCATTCCAATCCTGAGACCCTTCCTTTAGCATGCGATGTGATATCCCAATGCTTATACCAAATCTGAGACCCTTCCTATAGCATGAGATGTGATATCCAATTCCTTCCCATTCCAATCCTGAGACCCTCCCTATAGCATGAGATGTGATATCTCAATGCTTATACCAAACCTGAGAGCCTACCTATAACATGAGATGTGATATCCAAGTCCATCCCATTCCAATCCTTAGACCCTTCCTACAGCATGCGATGTGATATCTCAATGATTCTAATACCAAACCAGAGACTCTTCCTATAACATGAGATGGGATATCCAACTCCTTCCCATTCCAATCCTGAGCCGCTTCCGATAGCAGAGATGTGATATCTCAATGCTTATACCAAACCTGAGACCCTTCCTATAACATGAGATGTGATATCCAACTCCTTCCCGTTCCAAACCTGAGACACTAACTATAGCATATGTGATATCCAACTCCTTCCCATTCCAAACATGAGACCCTTCCTATAGCAAGAAAGTAATATCCAACTCCTACCCATTCCAATCCTGAGACCCTTCCTATAGCAAGAGATGTGATATCCAAATCCTTCCCATTCCAATCCTGAGACCCTTCCTATAACATGAGATGTGATATCCAACTCCTTCCCATTCCAACCTGAGACACTTCCTAAAGCATGAGAAGGGATATCCAACTCCTTCCCAATCCAATCCTGAGACCCTTCCGATAGCAGAGATGTGATATCTCAATGCTTATACCAAACCTGAGACCCTTCCTATGGCATGAGATGTGATATCCAACTCCTTGCCATTCAAATCCTGAGACCCTTCCTATAGCATGAGAAGGGATATCCAACTCCTTCCCAATCCAATCCTGAGACCCTTCCGATAGCAGCGACGTGATATCTCAATGCTTCTACCAAACCTGAGACCCTTCCTTTAGCATGAGATGTGATATCCAAATCCTTCACATTCCAATCCTGAGACCCTTCCTATAGCATGAGATGTGATATCTCAATGCTTCTAATACCAAACCTGAGATCCTTCCTATAACATGAGATGTGATATCCAATTCCTTCCCATTCCAAACCTGAGACCCTTCCTATTGGATGAGATGTGATATCCAACTCCTTCCCATTCCAACCCTGAGACCCTTCCTATAGCATGAGATGTGATGTCTCAATGCGTCTAATACCAAACCTGAGATCCTTCCTATAACATGAGATGTGATATCCAACTCCTTCCATTCCAATCCTGAGACCCGTCCTATAGCATGAGATGTGATATCTCAATGCTTATACCAAACCTGAGACCCTTCCTATAGCATGAGATGTGATATCCAACTGCTTCCCATTCCAATCCTGAGACCCTTCCTATAGCATGAGATGTGATATCTCAATGCTTCTAATACCAGACCTGAGATCCTTCCTCTAACATGAAATGTGATATCCAACTCCTTCCCTTTCCAAACCTAAGAGCCTATCTATAGCATGAGATGTGATATCCAAGTCCTTCACATTCCAACCCTTAGACCCTTCCTACAGCATGCAATATGATATCTCAATGATTCTAATAACAAACCTGAGACCCGTCCTATAACATGAGATGGGATATCCAACTCCTTCCCATTCCAATCCTGAGACACTTCCGATAGCAGAGATGTGATATCTCAATGCTTATACCAAACCTGAGACCCTTCCTATAACATGAGATGTGATATCCAAATCCTTCCCGTTCCAAACCTGAGACCCTTCCTTTAGCATGAGATGTGATATCCAGCTCCTTCCCATTCCAATCCTGAGACACTTCCGATAGCATGAGATGTGATATCTCACTGCTTATACCAAACCTGAGACCCTTCCCATAGCAGGAGATGTGATATCCAACTCCTTCCCATTCCAACCTGAGACACTTCCTATAGCATGAGAAGGGATATCTCACTGCTTATACCAAACCTGAGACCCTTCCCATAGCAGGAGATGTGATATCCAACTCCTTCCCATTCCAACCTGAGACACTTCCTATAGCATGAGAAGGGATATCCAACTCCTTCCCAATCCAAGCCTGAGACCCTTCCGATAGCAGAGATGTGATATCTCAATGCTTATACCAAACCTGAGACCCTTCCTATGGCATGAGATGTGATATCCAACTCCTTGCCATTCAAATCCTGAGACCCTTCCTATAGCATGAGAAGGGATATCCAACTCCTTCCCAATCCAATCCTGAGACCCTTCCGATAGCAGCGACGTGATATCTCAATGCTTCTACCAAACCTGAGACCCTTCCTTTAGCATGAGATGTGATATCCAAATCCTTCACATTCCAATCCTGAGACCCTTCCTATAGCATGAGATGTGATATCTCAATGCTTCTAATACCAAACCTGAGATCCTTCCTATAACATGAGATGTGATATCCAATTCCTTCCCATTCCAAACCTGAGACCCTTCCTATTGGATGAGATGTGATATCCAACTCCTTCCCATTCCAACCCTGAGACCCTTCCTATAGCATGAGATGTGATGTCTCAATGCGTCTAATACCAAACCTGAGATCCTTCCTATAACATGAGATGTGATATCCAACTCCTTCCATTCCAATCCTGAGACCCGTCCTATAGCATGAGATGTGATATCTCAATGCTTATACCAAACCTGAGACCCTTCCTATAGCATGAGATGTGATATCCAAGTCCTTCACATTCCAACCCTTAGACCCTTCCTACAGCATGCAATATGATATCTCAATGATTCTAATAACAAACCTGAGACCCGTCCTATAACATGAGATGGGATATCCAACTCCTTCCCATTCCAATCCTGAGACACTTCCGATAGCAGAGATGTGATATCTCAATGCTTATACCAAACCTGAGACCCTTCCTATAACATGAGATGTGATATCCAAATCCTTCCCGTTCCAAACCTGAGACCCTTCCTTTAGCATGAGATGTGATATCCAGCTCCTTCCCATTCCAATCCTGAGACACTTCCGATAGCATGAGATGTGATATCTCAATGCTTCTAATATCAAAACTGAGACCCTCCCTATAGCATGATATGTGATATCTAAGTCCTTCCCATTCCAATCCTGAGACCCTCCCTATAGCATGAGATGTGATATCCAACTCCTTCCCATTCCAATCCTGAGACCCTTCCTATAGCATGAGATATGATATCTCAATACTTCTAATACCAAACCTGAGATCCTTCCGATAGCATGAGATGTGATATCTCAATGCTTCTAATACCAAACCTGAGATCCTTCCTATAACATGAGATGTGATATCCAAATCCTTCCCCTTCCAAACCTGAGACCCTCCCTTTAGCATGAGATGTGATATCTAACTCCTTCCCATTCCATTCCTGAGACCCTTCTGATAGCATGAGATGTGATATCTCAATGCCTCTAATACCAAACCTGAGATCCTACCTCTAACATGAAATGAGATATCCAACTCTTTCCCCTTCCAAACCTGAGAGCCTTCCTATAGCATGAGATGTGATATCCAAGTCCTTCCCATTCCAATACTGAGACCCTTCCTATAGCTTGAGATGTGATATCCAACTCCTTCCCATTCCAATTCTGAGACCCTTCCTATAGCATGAGATGTGATATCTCAATGCTTATACCAAACCTGAGAGCCTACCTATAGCATGAGATGTGATATCCAAGTCCATCCCATTCCAATCCTTAGACCCTTCCTACAGCATGCGATGTGATATCTCAATGATTCTAATACCAAACCAGAGACTCTTCCTATAACATGAGATGGGATATCCAACTCCTTCCCATTCCAATTCTGAGACCCTTCCTATACTATGAGACTTGATATCTCAATGCTTCTAATACCAAACCTGAGACCCGTAATATAACATGAGATGTGATATCCAAATCCTTCCCCTTCCAAACCTTAGACCCTTCCTTTATCATGAGATGTGATATCCAACTCCTTCCCATTCCAATCCTGAGACCCTTCCGATATCATGAGATGTGATATCTCAAAGCTTCTAATATCAAACTTGAGACCCTCCCTATAGCATGAGATGTGATATCCAAGTCCTTCCCATTCCAATCCTGAGACCCTTCCTATAGCATGAGATGTGATATCTCAATGCTTCTAATACCAAACCTGAGACCCTTCCTATAACATGAGATGGGAATATCCAACTCCTTCCCATTCCAATCTTGAGACCCTTCCGATAGCAGAGATGTGATATCTCAATGCTTATACCAAACCTGAGATCCTTCCTATAACATGAGATGTGATATCCAACTCCTTCCCATTCCAATCCTGAGACACTTCCTATAGCATGAGATGTGATATCTCACTGCTTATACCAAACCTGAGACCCTTCCCATAGCAGGAGATGTGATATCCAACTCCTTCCCATTCCAATCCTCAGACCCTTCCTATAGCATGAGATGTGATATCTCAATGCTTCTAATGTCAAACTTGAGACCCTACCTATAGCATGAGATGTGATATCCAAGTCCTTCCCATTCCAATCCTAAGACACTTCCTATAGCATGAGATGTGATATCTCAATGCTTCTAATACCAAACTTGAGACTCTTCCTATAACATGAGATGGGATATCCAACTCCTTCCCATTCCAATCCTGAGACCCTTTTGATAGCAGAGATGTGGTATCTCAATGTTTATACCAAACCTGAGACCCTTCCTACGGCATGAGATGTCATATTCAACTCCTTCCCATTCCAATCCTGAGACCCTTCCTATAGCATGAGATTTGATATCCAACTCCTTCCCATTCCAATCCTGAGACCCTTCCTATAGCATGAGATGTGATGTCTCAATGCTTCTAACACCAAACCTGAGATCCTTCCTATAACATGAGATGTGATATCCAACTCCTTCCATTCCAATCCTGAGACCCTTCCTATAGCATGAGATGTGATATCTCAATGCTTATACCAAACCTGAGACCCTTCCTATAGCATGAGATGTGATATCCAACTCCTTCCCATTCCAATCCTGAGACCCTTCCTATAGCATGAGTTGTGATATCTCAATGCTTCTAATACCAAACCTGAGATCCTTCCTCTAACATGAAATGTGAGATCCAACTCCTTCCCTTTCCAAACCTAAGAGCCTATCTATAGCATGAGATGTGATATCCAAGTCCTTCACATTCCAACCCTTAGACCCTTCCTACAGCATGCAATATGATATCTCAATGATTCCAATAACAAACCTGAGACCCGTCCTATAACATGAGATGGGATATCCAACTCCTTCCCATTCCAATCCTGAGACACTTCCGATAGCAGAGATGTGATATCTCAATGTTTATACCAAACCTGAGACCCTTCCTATAACATGAGATTTGATATCCAACTCCTTCCCGTTCCAAACCTGAGACCCTTCCTTTAGCATGAGATGTGATATCTCAATGCTTCTAATATCAAAACTGAGACCCTCCCTATAGCATGATATGTGATATCTAAGTCCTTCCCATTCCAATCCTGAGACCCTTCCTATAGCATGAGATGTGATATCTCAATGCTTCTACCAAACCTGAGACCCTTCCTTTAGCATGAGATGTGATATCCAACTCCTTCCCATTCCAATCCTGAGACCCTTCCTATAGCATGAGATGTGATATCTCAATACTTCTAATACCAAACCTGAGATCCTTCCGATAACATGAGATGTGATATCTCAATACTTCTAATACCAAACCTGAGATCCATCCTATAACATGAGATGTGATATCCAACTCCTTCCCTTTCCAAACCTGAGAGCCGTTTTATAGCATGAGATGTGATATCCAGGTCCTTCCCATTCCAATCCTTAGACCCTTCCTACAGCATGCAATATGATATCTCAATGCTTATACCAAACCTGAGAACCTTCCTATGGCCTGAGATGTCATGGCCTGAGATGTCATATACAACTCCTTCCCATTCCAATCCTGAGACCCTTCCTTTAGCATGCGATGTGATATCTCAATGCTTATACCAAATCTGAGACCCTTCCTATAGCATGAGATGTGATATCCAATTCCTTCCCATTCCAATCCTGAGACCCTCCCTATAGCATGAGATGTGATATCTCAATGCTTATACCAAACCTGAGAGCCTACCTATAACATGAGATGTGATATCCAAGTCCATCCCATTCCAATCCTTAGACCCTTCCTACAGCATGCGATGTGATATCTCAATGATTCTAATACCAAACCAGAGACTCTTCCTATAACATGAGATGGGATATCCAACTCCTTCCCATTCCAATCCTGAGCCGGTTCCGATAGCAGAGATGTGATATCTCAATGCTTATACCAAACCTGAGACCCTTCCTATAACATGAGATGTGATATCCAACTCCTTCCCGTTCCAAACCTGAGACACTAACTATAGCATATGTGATATCCAACTCCTTCCCATTCCAAACATGAGACCCTTCCTATAGCAAGAAAGTAATATCCAACTCCTACCCATTCCAATCCTGAGACCCTTCCTATAGCAAGAGATGTGATATCCAAATCCTTCCCATTCCAATCCTGAGACCCTTCCTATAACATGAGATGTGATATCCAACTCCTTCCCATTCCAACCTGAGACACTTCCTAAAGCATGAGAAGGGATATCCAACTCCTTCCCAATCCAATCCTGAGACCCTTCCGATAGCAGAGATGTGATATCTCAATGCTTATACCAAACCTGAGACCCTTCCTATGGCATGAGATGTGATATCCAACTCCTTGCCATTCAAATCCTGAGACCCTTCCTATAGCATGAGAAGGGATATCCAACTCCTTCCCAATCCAATCCTGAGACCCTTCCGATAGCAGCGACGTGATATCTCAATGCTTCTACCAAACCTGAGACCCTTCCTTTAGCATGAGATGTGATATCCAAATCCTTCACATTCCAATCCTGAGACCCTTCCTATAGCATGAGATGTGATGTCTCAATGCTTCTAATACCAAACCTGAGATCCTTCCTATAACATGAGATGTGATATCCAACTCCTTCCATTCCAATCCTGAGACCCTTCCTATAGCATGAGATGTGATATCTCAATGCTTATACCAAACCTGAGACCCTTCCTATAGCATGAGATGTGATATCCAACTCCTTCCCATTCCAATCCTGAGACCCTTCCTATAGCATGAGATGTGATATCTCAATGCTTCTAATACCAAACCTGAGATCCTTCCTCTAACATGAAATGTGAGATCCAACTCCTTCCCTTTCCAAACCTAAGAGCCTATCTATAGCATGAGATGTGATATCCAAGTCCTTCACATTCCAACCCTTAGACCCTTCCTACAGCATGCAATATGATATCTCAATGATTCCAATAACAAACCTGAGACCCGTCCTATAACATGAGATGGGATATCCAACTCCTTCCCATTCCAATCCTGAGACACTTCCGATAGCAGAGATGTGATATCTCAATGTTTATACCAAACCTGAGACCCTTCCTATAACATGAGATGTGATATCCAACTCCTTCCCGTTCCAAACCTGAGACCCTTCCTTTAGCATGAGATGTGATATCCAGCTCCTTCCCATTCCAATCCTGAGACACTTCCGATAGCATGAGATGTGATATCTCAATGCTTCTAATATCAAAACTGAGACCCTCCCTATAGCATGATATGTGATATGTAAGTCCTTCCCATTCCAATCCTGAGACCCTTCCTATAGCATGAGATGTGATATCTCAATGCTTCTACCAAACCTGAGACCCTTCCTTTAGCATGAGATGTGATATCCAACTCCTTCCCATTCCAATCCTGAGACCATTCCTATAGCATGAGATGTGATATCTCAATACTTCTAATACCAAACCTGAGATCATTCCGATAACATGAGATGTGATATCTCAATACTTCTAATACCAAACCTGAGATCCATCCTATAACATGAGATGTGATATCCAACTCCTTCCCTTTCCAAACCTGAGAGCCGTTCTATAGCATGAGATGTGATATCCAGGTCCTTCCCATTCCAATCCTTAGACCCTTCCTACAGCATGCAATATGATATCTCAATGCTTATACCAAACCTGAGAACCTTCCTATGGCCTGCGATGTCATGGCCTGAGATGTCATATACAACTCCTTCCCATTCCAATCCTGAGACCCTTCCTTTAGCATGCGATGTGATATCCCAATGCTTATACCAAATCTGAGACCCTTCCTATAGCATGAGATGTGATATCCAATTCCTTCCCATTCCAATCCTGAGACCCTCCCTATAGCATGAGATGTGATATCTCAATGCTTATACCAAACCTGAGAGCCTACCTATAACATGAGATGTGATATCCAAGTCCATCCCATTCCAATCCTTAGACCCTTCCTACAGCATGCGATGTGATATCTCAATGATTCTAATACCAAACCAGAGACTCTTCCTATAACATGAGATGGGATATCCAACTCCTTCCCATTCCAATCCTGAGCCGCTTCCGATAGCAGAGATGTGATATCTCAATGCTTATACCAAACCTGAGACCCTTCCTATAACATGAGATGTGATATCCAACTCCTTCCCGTTCCAAACCTGAGACACTAACTATAGCATATGTGATATCCAACTCCTTCCCATTCCAAACATGAGACCCTTCCTATAGCAAGAAAGTAATATCCAACTCCTACCCATTCCAATCCTGAGACCCTTCCTATAGCAAGAGATGTGATATCCAAATCCTTCCCATTCCAATCCTGAGACCCTTCCTATAACATGAGATGTGATATCCAACTCCTTCCCATTCCAACCTGAGACACTTCCTAAAGCATGAGAAGGGATATCCAACTCCTTCCCAATCCAATCCTGAGACCCTTCCGATAGCAGAGATGTGATATCTCAATGCTTATACCAAACCTGAGACCCTTCCTATGGCATGAGATGTGATATCCAACTCCTTGCCATTCAAATCCTGAGACCCTTCCGATAGCATGAGAAGGGATATCCAACTCCTTCCCAATCCAATCCTGAGACCCTTCCGATAGCAGCGACGTGATATCTCAATGCTTCTACCAAACCTGAGACCCTTCCTTTAGCATGAGATGTGATATCCAAATCCTTCACATTCCAATCCTGAGACCCTTCCTATAGCATGAGATGTGATATCTCAATGCTTCTAATACCAAACCTGAGATCCTTCCTATAACATGAGATGTGATATCCAATTCCTTCCCATTCCAAACCTGAGACCCTTCCTATTGGATGAGATGTGATATCCAACTCCTTCCCATTCCAACCCTGAGACCCTTCCTATAGCATGAGATGTGATGTCTCAATGCGTCTAATACCAAACCTGAGATCCTTCCTATAACATGAGATGTGATATCCAACTCCTTCCATTCCAATCCTGAGACCCGTCCTATAGCATGAGATGTGATATCTCAATGCTTATACCAAACCTGAGACCCTTCCTATAGCATGAGATGTGATATCCAACTGCTTCCCATTCCAATCCTGAGACCCTTCCTATAGCATGAGATGTGATATCTCAATGCTTCTAATACCAAACCTGAGATCCTTCCTCTAACATGAAATGTGATATCCAACTCCTTCCCTTTCCAAACCTAAGAGCCTATCTATAGCATGAGATGTGATATCCAAGTCCTTCACATTCCAACCCTTAGACCCTTCCTACAGCATGCAATATGATATCTCAATGATTCTAATAACAAACCTGAGACCCGTCCTATAACATGAGATGGGATATCCAACTCCTTCCCATTCCAATCCTGAGACACTTCCGATAGCAGAGATGTGATATCTCAATGCTTATACCAAACCTGAGACCCTTCCTATAACATGAGATGTGATATCCAAATCCTTCCCGTTCCAAACCTGAGACCCTTCCTTTAGCATGAGATGTGATATCCAGCTCCTTCCCATTCCAATCCTGAGACACTTCCGATAGCATGAGATGTGATATCTCACTGCTTATACCAAACCTGAGACCCTTCCCATAGCAGGAGATGTGATATCCAACTCCTTCCCATTCCAACCTGAGACACTTCCTATAGCATGAGAAGGGATATCTCACTGCTTATACCAAACCTGAGACCCTTCCCATAGCAGGAGATGTGATATCCAACTCCTTCCCATTCCAACCTGAGACACTTCCTATAGCATGAGAAGGGATATCCAACTCCTTCCCAATCCAAGCCTGAGACCCTTCCGATAGCAGAGATGTGATATCTCAATGCTTATACCAAACCTGAGACCCTTCCTATGGCATGAGATGTGATATCCAACTCCTTGCCATTCAAATCCTGAGACCCTTCCTATAGCATGAGAAGGGATATCCAACTCCTTCCCAATCCAATCCTGAGACCCTTCCGATAGCAGCGACGTGATATCTCAATGCTTCTACCAAACCTGAGACCCTTCCTTTAGCATGAGATGTGATATCCAAATCCTTCACATTCCAATCCTGAGACCCTTCCTATAGCATGAGATGTGATATCTCAATGCTTCTAATACCAAACCTGAGATCCTTCCTATAACATGAGATGTGATATCCAATTCCTTCCCATTCCAAACCTGAGACCCTTCCTATTGGATGAGATGTGATATCCAACTCCTTCCCATTCCAACCCTGAGACCCTTCCTATAGCATGAGATGTGATGTCTCAATGCGTCTAATACCAAACCTGAGATCCTTCCTATAACATGAGATGTGATATCCAACTCCTTCCATTCCAATCCTGAGACCCGTCCTATAGCATGAGATGTGATATCTCAATGCTTATACCAAACCTGAGACCCTTCCTATAGCATGAGATGTGATATCCAAGTCCTTCACATTCCAACCCTTAGACCCTTCCTACAGCATGCAATATGATATCTCAATGATTCTAATAACAAACCTGAGACCCGTCCTATAACATGAGATGGGAAAGCCAACTCCTTCCCATTCCAATCCTGAGACACTTCCGATAGCAGAGATGTGATATCTCAATGCTTATACCAAACCTGAGACCCTTCCTATAACATGAGATGTGATATCCAAATCCTTCCCGTTCCAAACCTGAGACCCTTCCTTTAGCATGAGATGTGATATCCAGCTCCTTCCCATTCCAATCCTGAGACACTTCCGATAGCATGAGATGTGATATCTCAATGCTTCTAATATCAAAACTGAGACCCTCCCTATAGCATGATATGTGATATCTAAGTCCTTCCCATTCCAATCCTGAGACCCTCCCTATAGCATGAGATGTGATATCCAACTCCTTCCCATTCCAATCCTGAGACCCTTCCTATAGCATGAGATATGATATCTCAATACTTCTAATACCAAACCTGAGATCCTTCCGATAGCATGAGATGTGATATCTCAATGCTTCTAATACCAAACCTGAGATCCTTCCTATAACATGAGATGTGATATCCAAATCCTTCCCCTTCCAAACCTGAGACCCTCCCTTTAGCATGAGATGTGATATCTAACTCCTTCCCATTCCATTCCTGAGACCCTTCTGATAGCATGAGATGTGATATCTCAATGCCTCTAATACCAAACCTGAGATCCTACCTCTAACATGAAATGAGATATCCAACTCTTTCCCCTTCCAAACCTGAGAGCCTTCCTATAGCATGAGATGTGATATCCAAGTCCTTCCCATTCCAATACTGAGACCCTTCCTATAGCTTGAGATGTGATATCCAACTCCTTCCCATTCCAATTCTGAGACCCTTCCTATAGCATGAGATGTGATATCTCAATGCTTATACCAAACCTGAGAGCCTACCTATAGCATGAGATGTGATATCCAAGTCCATCCCATTCCAATCCTTAGACCCTTCCTACAGCATGCGATGTGATATCTCAATGATTCTAATACCAAACCAGAGACTCTTCCTATAACATGAGATGGGATATCCAACTCCTTCCCATTCCAATTCTGAGACCCTTCCTATACTATGAGACTTGATATCTCAATGCTTCTAATACCAAACCTGAGACCCGTAATATAACATGAGATGTGATATCCAAATCCTTCCCCTTCCAAACCTTAGACCCTTCCTTTATCATGAGATGTGATATCCAACTCCTTCCCATTCCAATCCTGAGACCCTTCCGATATCATGAGATGTGATATCTCAAAGCTTCTAATATCAAACTTGAGACCCTCCCTATAGCATGAGATGTGATATCCAAGTCCTTCCCATTCCAATCCTGAGACCCTTCCTATAGCATGAGATGTGATATCTCAATGCTTCTAATACCAAACCTGAGACCCTTCCTATAACATGAGATGGGAATATCCAACTCCTTCCCATTCCAATCTTGAGACCCTTCCGATAGCAGAGATGTGATATCTCAATGCTTATACCAAACCTGAGATCCTTCCTATAACATGAGATGTGATATCCAACTCCTTCCCATTCCAATCCTGAGACACTTCCTATAGCATGAGATGTGATATCTCACTGCTTATACCAAACCTGAGACCCTTCCCATAGCAGGAGATGTGATATCCAACTCCTTCCCATTCCAATCCTCAGACCCTTCCTATAGCATGAGATGTGATATCTCAATGCTTCTAATGTCAAACTTGAGACCCTACCTATAGCATGAGATGTGATATCCAAGTCCTTCCCATTCCAATCCTAAGACACTTCCTATAGCATGAGATGTGATATCTCAATGCTTCTAATACCAAACTTGAGACTCTTCCTATAACATGAGATGGGATATCCAACTCCTTCCCATTCCAATCCTGAGACCCTTTTGATAGCAGAGATGTGGTATCTCAATGTTTATACCAAACCTGAGACCCTTCCTACGGCATGAGATGTCATATTCAACTCCTTCCCATTCCAATCCTGAGACCCTTCCTATAGCATGAGATTTGATATCCAACTCCTTCCCATTCCAATCCTGAGACCCTTCCTATAGCATGAGATGTGATGTCTCAATGCTTCTAACACCAAACCTGAGATCCTTCCTATAACATGAGATGTGATATCCAACTCCTTCCATTCCAATCCTGAGACCCTTCCTATAGCATGAGATGTGATATCTCAATGCTTATACCAAACCTGAGACCCTTCCTATAGCATGAGATGTGATATCCAACTCCTTCCCATTCCAATCCTGAGACCCTTCCTATAGCATGAGTTGTGATATCTCAATGCTTCTAATACCAAACCTGAGATCCTTCCTCTAACATGAAATGTGAGATCCAACTCCTTCCCTTTCCAAACCTAAGAGCCTATCTATAGCATGAGATGTGATATCCAAGTCCTTCACATTCCAACCCTTAGACCCTTCCTACAGCATGCAATATGATATCTCAATGATTCCAATAACAAACCTGAGACCCGTCCTATAACATGAGATGGGATATCCAACTCCTTCCCATTCCAATCCTGAGACACTTCCGATAGCAGAGATGTGATATCTCAATGTTTATACCAAACCTGAGACCCTTCCTATAACATGAGATTTGATATCCAACTCCTTCCCGTTCCAAACCTGAGACCCTTCCTTTAGCATGAGATGTGATATCTCAATGCTTCTAATATCAAAACTGAGACCCTCCCTATAGCATGATATGTGATATCTAAGTCCTTCCCATTCCAATCCTGAGACCCTTCCTATAGCATGAGATGTGATATCTCAATACTTCTAATACCAAACCTGAGATCCTTCCGATAACATGAGATGTGATATCTCAATACTTCTAATACCAAACCTGAGATCCATCCTATAACATGAGATGTGATATCCAACTCCTTCCCTTTCCAAACCTGAGAGCCGTTTTATAGCATGAGATGTGATATCCAGGTCCTTCCCATTCCAATCCTTAGACCCTTCCTACAGCATGCAATATGATATCTCAATGCTTATACCAAACATGAGAACCTTCCTATGGCCTGAGATGTCATGGCCTGAGATGTCATATACAACTCCTTCCCATTCCAATCCTGAGACCCTTCCTTTAGCATGCGATGTGATATCTCAATGCTTATACCAAATCTGAGACCCTTCCTATAGCATGAGATGTGATATCCAATTCCTTCCCATTCCAATCCTGAGACCCTCCCTATAGCATGAGATGTGATATCTCAATGCTTATACCAAACCTGAGAGCCTACCTATAACATGAGATGTGATATCCAAGTCCATCCCATTCCAATCCTTAGACCCTTCCTACAGCATGCGATGTGATATCTCAATGATTCTAATACCAAACCAGAGACTCTTCCTATAACATGAGATGGGATATCCAACTCCTTCCCATTCCAATCCTGAGCCGCTTCCGATAGCAGAGATGTGATATCTCAATGCTTATACCAAACCTGAGACCCTTCCTATAACATGAGATGTGATATCCAACTCCTTCCCGTTCCAAACCTGAGACACTAACTATAGCATATGTGATATCCAACTCCTTCCCATTCCAAACATGAGACCCTTCCTACAGCAAGAAAGTAATATCCAACTCCTACCCATTCCAATCCTGAGACCCTTCCTATAGCAAGAGATGTGATATCCAAATCCTTCCCATTCCAATCCTGAGACCCTTCCTATAACATGAGATGTGATATCCAACTCCTTCCCATTCCAACCTGAGACACTTCCTAAAGCATGAGAAGGGATATCCAACTCCTTCCCAATCCAATCCTGAGACCCTTCCGATAGCAGAGATGTGATATCTCAATGCTTATACCAAACCTGAGACCCTTCCTATGGCATGAGATGTGATATCCAACTCCTTGCCATTCAAATCCTGAGACCCTTCCTATAGCATGAGAAGGGATATCCAACTCCTTCCCAATCCAATCCTGAGACCCTTCCGAAAGCAGAGACGTGATATCTCAATGCTTCTACCAAACCTGAGACCCTTCCTTTAGCATGAGATGTGATATCCAAATCCTTCACATTCCAATCCTGAGACCCTTCCTATAGCATGAGATGTGATATCTCAATGCTTCTAATACGAAACCTGAGATCCTTCCTATAACATGAGATGTGATATCCAATTCCTTCCCATTCCAAACCTGAGACCCTTCCTATTGGATGAGATGTGATGTCCAACTCCTTCCCATTCCAACCCTGAGACCCTTCCTATAGCATGAGATGTGATGTCTCAATGCTTCTAATACCAAACCTGAGATCCTTCCTATAACATGAGATGTGATATCCAACTCCTTCCATTCCAATCCTGAGACCCGTCCTATAGCATGAGATGTGATATCTCAATGCTTATACCAAACCTGAGACCCTTCCTATAGCATGAGATGTGATATCCAACTTCTTCCCATTCCAATCCTGAGACCCTTCCTATAGCATGAGATTTGATATCTCAATGCTTCTAATACCAAACCTGAGATCCTTCCTCTATTATGAAATGTGATATCCAACTCCTTCCCTTTCCAAACCTAAGAGCCTATCTATAGCATCAGATGTGATATCCAAGTCCTTCACATTCCAACCCTTAGACCCTTCCTACAGCATGCAATATGATATCTCAATGATTCTAATAACAAACCTGAGACCCGTCCTATAACATGAGATGGGATATCCAACTCCTTCCCATTCCAATCCTGAGACACTTCCGATAGCAGAGATGTGATATCTCAATGCTTATACCAAACCTGAGACCCTTCCTATAACATGAGATGTGATATCCAAATCCTTCCCGTTCCAAACCTGAGACCCTTCCTTTAACATGAGATGTGATATCCAGCTCCTTCCCATTCCAATCCTGAGACACTTCCGATAGCATGAGATGTGATATCTCAATGCTTCTAATATCAAAACTGAGACCCTCCCTATAGCATGATATGTGATATCTAAGTCCTTCCCATTCCAATCCTGAGACCCTCCCTATAGCATGAGATGTGATATCCAACTCCTTCCCATTCCAATCCTGAGACCCTTCCTATAGCATGAGATATGATATCTCAATACTTCTAATACCAAACGTGAGATCCTTCCGATAACATGAGATGTGATATCCAAATCCTTCCCCTTCCAAACCTGAGACCCTCCCTTTAGCATGAGATGTGATATCCAACTCCTGCCCATTCCATTCCTGAGACCCTTCTGATAGCATGAGATGTGATATCTCAATGCCTCTAATACCAAACCTGAGATCCTACCTCTAACATGAAATGTGATATCCAACTCTTTCCCCTTCCAAACCTGAGAGCCTTCCTATAGCATGAGATGTGATATCCAAGTCCTTCCCATTCCAATCCTGAGACCCTTCCTATAGCTTGAGATGTGATATCCAACTCCTTCCCATTCCAATTCTGAGACCCTTCCTATACTATGAGACTTGATATCTCAATGCTTCTAATACCAAAGGTGAGACCCGTAATATAACATGAGATGTGATATCCAAATCCTTCCCCTTCCAAACCTTAGACCCTTCCTTTATCATGAGATGTGATATCCAACTCCTTCCCATTCCAATCCTGAGACCCTTCCGATATCATGAGATGTGATATCTCAAAGCTTCTAATATCAAACTTGAGACCCTCCCTATAGCATGAGATGTGATATCCAAGTCCTTCCCATTCCAATCCTGAGACCCTTCCTATAGCATGAGATGTGATATCTCAATGCTTCTAATACCAAACCTGAGACCCTTCCTATAACATGAGATGGGAATATCCAACTCCTTCCCATTCCAATCCTGAGACCCTTCCGATAGCAGAGATGTGATATCTCAATGCTTATACCAAACCTGAGATCCTTCCTATAACATGAGATGTGATATCCAACTCCTTCCCATTCCAATCCTGAGACACTTCCTATAGCATGAGATGTGATATCTCACTGCTTATACCAAACCTGAGACCCTTCCCATAGCATGATATGTGATATCCAACTCCTTCCCATTCCAATCCTCAGACCCTTCCTATAGCATGAGATGTGATATCTCAATGCTTCTAATATCAAACTTGAGACCCTACCTATAGCATGAGATGTGATATCCAAGTCCTTCCCATTACAATCCTGAGACACTTCCTATAGCATGAGATGTGATATCCAACTCCTTCCCATTCCAATCCTGAGACCCTTCCTATAGCATGAGATATGATATCTCAATACTTCTAATACCAAACGTGAGATCCTTCCGATAACATGAGATGTGATATCCAAATCCTTCCCCTTCCAAACCTGAGACCCTCCTCCCAGGGAAACTAAAACTACCTCAGCCTCTATCCCGCTGGGAAATGAGTCTGAGGAGAAGGATGCTCCTGTAATCTCTTCTTCCTCGTAGGAGGAGAAGGCCAGATTAGCGGAGTGGACCCCCAAAGGTCTAACCTTACACCGGGGATCCCCCTTCACGTGGTCAGTTGCTCCACAAGCAAAACAAGATCCATTGGGTCTGTTTACATAGGGAGGCTTATTGTAAGACAGTGTGCTGATCAATGGAGTAGATACTCCAGCTCTTAGGGATAGTGGGTGCAGTCGAACTGTAGTGGATTCTACCTTGGTAGACTCAGAGGAAGTTGCCAGAGCTACTCTGATGCCCACTAAGTTGGCTGACGGCCCACTCCGTATGTTCCCAGTAATACCTGTAAATCTTACTTTAAATGGTACAGCAGTCAGGATTCCAGTGAGCATTCAGAGAAACGTCCCGGGAAAGGTCTTGTTAGGTAATGATCTCAGAGCTTTAGGGCTCATAGGAGACACTGCCGAAAGACCCTACACACGGTCTCAAGCACGGGCAGCATTGGCCAAGACCAATACGCCGCCCCAGCCGAAGGGGAAACCCAAGGCGAAAGGAGTCAACAAGTCAAGACGAGGGAAAGAGAATATTCCCCCGAGCTCGCCTACCACTGCGGTGGAGGAAGTTGGTCAATCGCCCGGGCCTGAGGAGGAGGTGGCGATGCCTGAAGTATTTGACCCCAACGACCATCCTGAACTAAAAGACTTGTTAGTTGAAGGAGGTCCTGATAGGGACGAATTCAGTAAAGGCCAACGTGAGTGCCCATCTCTGGAAGGCCTAAGGAGACAGGCCTGCTCCCAGCTTGAGGGTGAACCTCCTGGGACGCATAGGATTTATTGGGAAGGTGGACTCCTGTATAGTGAGCCCACAGAGTCTACAGAAGGAGACCATAGGAGGTTGGTGGTTCCCCTTGCTGTTAGGCCCTTCCTCCTGCAGTTGGCGCATGAAGTGCTCCTTGCTGGTCACCTTGGTATTAAGAGCACCAAGCAAAGGTTATCCATGCACTTCTACTGGCCCAAGATGGGGGTGCAAGTAGAAAGTCACTGCAGGAGTTGTGCCTCCTGCCAGTTATCTGGTAAGGTTGGCTCGACAATCCAAGCTCCGTTGGTACCGCTCCCAGTTGTGGGGGTACCATTTGAAAGGGTAGGGATCGACATCGTTGGTCCCCTTGACCCGCAAACATCCTCGGGCAATAGGTTTATCCTGGTGCTGGTCGACCATGCAACCAGATATCCTGAGGCCATCCCATTGAAAACTGTAACTGCCAAGTCAGTTGCAAAAGCTTTACTTGGCATATTTACTAGGGTTGGCTTCCCTAAAGAAGTTGTGTCAGATCGTGGCAGCAACTTTATGTCGAAGTATATGCAGGCTATGTGGAAAGAATGTGGGGTCACCTACAAGTTCTCTTCTGCATACCACCCCCAGACCAATGGTCTGGTGGAACGTTTCAACAGAACGTTAAAAAGCATGATTGGGGCTCTGGAGAAGCTTCAGAGAAGACAATGGGATCTTCTTTTACCATTTTTACTGTTTGCCTACCGAGAGGTACCACAGGAGGGTGTTGGCTTCAGCCCCTTCAAACTTCTGTTTGGTCATCCTGTACGGGGACCCTTAGCCATAGTCAAAGAGGGATGGGAGATGCCCACTCCCCCTGTTACTACCAACGTAGTTGATTATGTGCTAGGGCTCAGAAAACGGATGGTACTTCTGATGGGCTTGGCTAGTGATAAATTGAAGGCAGTACAAGCGCTGGTGAAACATTGGTACGACCAGAAAGCTTCCCTCATCAACTTTACACCTGGTCAGCAAGTCCTGATCATGAATCCCATAAGGCCTTGAGCTTTACAGGACAAATGGTCAGGCCCTTACACAGTGGTGGAGCCCCTGGGTGAGGTTAACTATTTAGTGGACCTTGGAAGGCCTGGACAGGCTCCAAAAGTGTTTCACGTGAATAGGCTGAAGGCTTTCGTCCCAAGAGTCGAAATCGCAGCACTGTTACTGGCTTCAGATGTTGAGGAAGAGGAGTCTGAACCTCTCCCCGACCTGTTCCAAAGCGGTCCTTCAGATAGCTCCTTTGAGGGTGTCCGAGTGGCCCCTCACCTGACTTCTGATCAGCAGGCTGAGGTGAAAAGTTTGCTTAGGCAGTTTTCCCCCGTTTTCACAGTCGCCTGGTTTGACACCTTGGTGCAAACATAACATAGACACAGGAGACAGTGTACCTACCAAAAGTAGGGGATACAGGATGTCAGACAAAGTACGGTCTTATATTAAGACCGAGGTCAACAAGATGTTAGACCTTGGGGTGATTGAACCCTCTAGTAGTCCTTGGTCCAGCCCTGTGGTTTTCGTTCCAAAGGCAGGCACTTCTGAATTGAGGTTCTGTGTGGATTACAGGGCTCTGAATGCTGTCACCAAGACAGATGCACACCCCTTGCCTCGAACAGATGAGCTGGTGGATACTTTGGGTGCCTCCAAGTACCTCAGCACGTTTGACCTCACTGCTGGCTATTGGCAAATAGCTTTAGCAGAACATGCCAAGGAGAAGACAGCGTTTTCTACTCCAGACGGCCTTTACCAATTCCGGGTAATGCCGTTCGGGTTGAAGAATGCACCTGCCACTTTCCAGAGGCTTGTGCATCATGTTTTGAATGGGTTGGACGAATTCTGTCTTGCATATCTGGACGATATAGCAGTTTTCAGTGCCACCTGACCATGTGAAACACCTCGGGATTGTGCTCCAGGCTCTTCAGAAAGCACACTTGACCATAAAGGCTAGTAAATGCCAGATTGGACAAGGCTCAGTGTTTTACCTTGGACATGAAGTAGGTGGAGGGAGGATACAGCCTCTACCCAGTAAAGTACAAGCAGTACAAGACTGGCCTACCCCCACTACACAAACCCAAGTGAGAGCCTTCTTAGGACTCACGGGGTATTACCGCAATTTTGTGGCAGACTATGGCACCATAGCTGCCCCTCTGACTGCCCTCACAAATCTGAAGAAACCCAAGAAGGTAACTTGGACCGACGAGTGTGAGAAGGCCTTCAATGGCTTAAAAGACTCCTTGTGCCAGGCCCCTGTCCTCAGGGCCCCTGATTATCAAAGACCTTTTATCGTGCAGACGGACGCCTCTGACACTGGGATAGGAGCTGTACTATCGCAAGTAGATGAGAAGGGTAAGGAACACCCTATTGGTTTTATTAGTCGCCAGTTTAAGGACAGAGAGCTCAGATGGTCCACGGTAGAGAAAGAATGTTTCTCTGTTGTGTGGGCCCTAAGGAAGCTGAGGCCCTACCTCTATGGGACCCACTTCACTGTGCAAACTGACCATAAGCCCTTAAAGTGGCTAATAAACATGAAGGGGGAGAATCCAAAGTTGCTTAGGTGGTCCATAAGTCTACAAGGCTTCGACTTCACTATTGAGCATAGGCCAGGTGTCCAACATAGCAATGCTGATGGGTTGTGGAGAATGTTTAACCGACCTGAACAAGAGACTCATCCAGGGGTGGATTAGTTCCCCCTGTCCATAGTCTGGGAGGGGCGAGTGTTAGGAAAGATTTCGTAATTGTAGGTAATTTTCCTTCCATGTGGCAACCCCTAAACTTTTTGCTGTTGTTTTTCACCTTGTTCTCGACTTTGCCCGAGAAGTGCAGCCTTCTGCCGCACTCCTCTGGGCTTTCGCTCCTTTCTTAAGGGGAAACTGTCATGCCCTTAAGACAGTCAGTACCAGGAAACGCTGGTTTCCGTAGTTTCTTGTATCATGTTGCAGCTTTCGTGCAACATGACACAAGAGGGCACTGTAAGCTAAGTTACTGCTCTCTTGGGTCTCTAGCCTTCTACAGGCCCTAGATACTCTTTCAGGATTGTAACTGATCGGTGCAAGTGATTCACGGACGGGAATGGTGGCAGCGATCGTTTCTTGTGTTTTGAGATCCTTTTGGCGTGCTAAGCGCGTTTCTCGCGCTTAACCCAAAATGGTGGCCTAGATCCCAAAATAGCCAGACCACGAGGCTCCTTTGTCCTGTCCGCTGACCGTCTTGCTCCCTTCACCTTCCCCAGGTCGAGCCGACCTGGGGCCTTCCTTATTTGGGCATGTGCTTTCCCGCGAAACACAGATGCTTTCGCAGGCTTCTACATGTCTTGTATGTGCCTCCAGGATGTGGGCTGGGATGTCTGGTCCCAATACACATCCTGGGTGCCAGAGAGTCTAGGGTGGTGTGAATGCCTGGGACCACCGTGGTCCGTGATAGGTCCACGAATGGTGTGAGTGTTGATGAGCGGATCTCCCATTGGGTCCCCTCCGTTTTGGCGCGAAAGGAACCGTGGATAAGAGGGGGCTGGAAACACCACTACCATGTCGATCTCCTGAGTTCTCACGAACGAAGGAATACAGGAGCCAAGTATCCTGCAACCAAGAGGCTGAACCGAGGAATCGCTGGTGACCCGCTGAAGGACTGCTCCTCTGCACTGCTGTCGCCTTGTGAAACCCTTTTCACCTTTGATCGAACCAGAAGGCCTGTACTGGTACTTCGACCCTTGGAATAGCGGGGACAGCTATTCTCGGCATTTTCACCATCTCCTGCTAGTAAGCCTTCGGAAGCGTCTCTGGGCCATCCAGCAGACTGACCAGCCTACACAGGAGTCTTGCTCTGTAACCGCCGCCAGGTTGTGTAGTATATCGAGTCCTTGTCACTCTCACATGATTCGTACACTTGGCGTTCCCAGGTCTGAAGTGAGTAGTGTTATTGCATGCTGTAGGAAGGGTCTAAGGATTGGAATGGGAAGGACTTGGATATCACATCTCATGCTATGGATAGGCTCTCAGGTTTGGAAAGGGAAGGAGTTGGATATCACATTTCATGTTAGAGGAAGGATCTCAGGTTTGGTATTAGAGGCATTGAGATATCACATCTCATGCTATAGGAAGGGTCTCAGGATTGGAATGGGAAGGAGTTGGATATCACATCTCATGCTAAAGGAAGGGTCTCAGGTTTAGTATAAGCATTGAGATATCACATCTCATGCTATAGGAAGGGTCTCAGGATTGGAATGGAAGGAGTTGGATTTCACATCTCATGTTATAGGAAGGATCTCAGGTTTGGTATTAGAAGCATTGAGACATCACATCTCATGCTATAGGAAGGGTCTTAGGATTGGAATGGGAAGGAGTTGGATATCACATCTCATGCTATAGGAAGGGTCTCAGGTTTGGTATAAGCATTGAGATATCACATCTCATGCTATAGGAAGGGTCTCAGGATTGGAATGGGAAGGAGTTGTATATGACATCTCATGCCGTAGGAAGGGTCTCAGGTTTGGTATAAGCATTGAGATATCACATCTCTGCTATCGGAAGGGTCTCAGGATTGCAATGGGAAGGAGTTGGATATCCCATCTCATGTTATAGAAAGAGTCTCAGGTTTGGTATTAGAAGCATTGAGATATCACATCCCATGCTATAGGAAGTGTCTCAAGATTGGAATGGGAAGGACTTGGATATCACATCTCATGCTATAGGGAGGGTCTCAAGTTTGATATTAGAAGCATTGAGATATCACATCTCATGCTATAGGAAGGGTCTCAGGATTGGAATGGGAAGGAGTTGGATATCACATCTCATGCTATAGGAAGGGTCCCAGGTTTGGTATAAGCAGTGAGATATCACATCTCATGCTATAGGAAGTGTCTCAGGATTGGAATGGGAAGGAGTTGGATATCACATCTCATGTTATAGGAAGGATCTCAGGTTTGGTATAAGCATTGAGATATCACATGTTTGCTATCGGAAGGGTCTCAGGATTGGAATGGGAAGGAGTTGGATATTCCCATCTCATGTTATAGGAAGGGTCTCAGGTTTGGTATTAGAAGCATTGAGACATCACATCTCATGCTATAGGAAGGGTCTCAGGATTGGAATGGGAAGGACTTGGATATCACATCTCATGCTATAGGGAGGGTCTCGAGTTTGATATTAGAAGCATTGAGATATCACATCTCATGATATCGGAAGGGTCTCAGGATTGGAATGGGAAGGAGTTGGATATCACATCTCATGATAAAGGAAGGGTCTAAGGTTTGGAAGGGGAAGGATTTGGATATCACATCTCATGTTATAGGACGGGTCTCAGGTTTGGTATTAGAAGCATTGAGATATCAAGTCTCATGGTATAGGAAGGGTCTCAGAATTGGAATGGGAAGGAGTTGGATATCACATCTCAAGCTATAGGAAGGGTCTCAGGATTGGAATGGGAAGGAGTTTGATATCACATCTCATGCCATAGTATGGGTCTCAGGTTTGGTATAAGCATTGGGATATCAAATCTCATGCTATCGGAAGGGTATCAGGATTGGAATTCCAAGGAGTTGGATATCCCATCTCATGCTATAGGAAGGGTCTCAGGTTGGAATGGGAAGGAGTTGGATATCACATCTCATGCTAAAGGGAGGGTCTCAGGTTTGGAAGGGGAAGGATTTGGATATCACATCTCATGTTATAGGAAGGATCTCAGGTTTGGTATAAGAAGCATTGAGATATCACATCTCATGCTATCGGAAGAATCTCAGATTTGGTATTAGAGGCATTGAGATATCACATCTCATGCTATCATAAGGGTCTCAGGATTGGAATGGGAAGGAGTTGGATATCACATCTCATGCTATAGGAAGGGTCTCAGGTTTGGAACGGGAAGGAGTTGGATATCACATCTCATGTTATAGGAAGAGTCTCAGGTTTGGTATAAGCATTGAGATATCAAATCTCTGCAATCGGAAGTGTCTCAGGATTGGGATGGGAAGGAGTTGGATATCACATCTCATGCTATAGGAAGGGTCTCAGGTTTGGAACGGGAAGGAGTTGGATATCCCATCTCATGTTATAGGACTGGTCTCAGGTTTGGTATTAGAAGCATTGAGATATCACATCTCTGCTATCGGAAGTGTCTCAGGATTGGAATGGGAAGGAGTTGGATATCATATCTCATGTTATAGGACGGGTCTCAGGTTTGTTATTAGAATCATTGAGATATCATATTGCATGCTGTAGGAAGGGTCTAAGGATTGGAATGGAAGGACTTGGATATCACATCTCATGCTATAGGTAGGCTCTCAGGTTTGGAAAGGGAAGGAGTTGGATATCACATTTAATGTTAGAGGAAGGATCTCAGGTTTGATATTAGAGCCATTGGATATCACATCTCATGCTATAGGAAGGGTCTCAGGATTGGAATGGGAAGGAGTTGGATATCACATCTCATGCTATAGGAAGGGTTTTAGGTTTGGTATAAGCATTGGGATATCACATCTCATGCTATAGGAAGGGTCTCAGGATTGGAATGGGAAGGATCTGTATATGACATCTCATGCCATAGGAAGGGTCTCAGGTTTGGTATTAGAAGCATTGAGATATCACATCTCATGCTATAGGAAGTGTCTCAGGATTGGAATGGGAAGGACTTGGATATCACATCTCATGCTATAGGAAGGGTCTCAGGTTTGGTATAAGCAGTGAGATATCACATCTCATGCTATAGGAAGTGTCTCAGGATTGGAATGGGAAGGAGTTGGATATCACATCCCATGTTATAGGAAGGATCTCAGGTTTGGTATAAGCATTGAGATATCACATGTTTGCTATCGGAAGGGTCTCAGGATTATAATGGGAAGGAGTTGGATATTCCCATCTCATGTTATAGGAAGGGTCTCAGGTTTGGTATTAGAAGCATTGAGACATCACATCTCATGCTGTAGGAAGGGTCTCAGGATTGGAATGGGAAGGACTTGGATATCACATCTCATGCTATAGGGAGGGTCTCGAGTTTGATATTAGAAGCATTGAGATATCACATCTCATGATATCGGAAGGGTCTCAGGATTGGAATGGGAAGGAGTTGGATATCACATCTCATGATAAAGGAAGGGTCTAAGGTTTGGAAGGGGAAGGATTTGGATATCACATCTCATGTTATAGGACAGGTCTCAGGTTTGGTATTAGAAGCATTGAGATATCAAGTCTCATGGTATAGGAAGGGTCTCAGAATTGGAATGGGAAGGAGTTGGATATCACATCTCGTTATAGGAAGGGTCTCAGGATTGGAATGGGAAGGAATTGGATATCATATCTCATGTTATAGGACCGGTCCCAGGTCTGGTATTAGAAGCATTGAGATATCACATCTCATGCTATAGGAGGAGTCTCAGGATTGGAATGGGAAGGAGTTGGATATCACGTTTCATGTTATACGAAGGGTCTCAGGATTGGAATGGGAAGGAGTTGAATATCACATCTCATGCTAAAGGAAGGGTATCAGGTTTGATAGAAGCATTGAGATATCACATCTCATGCTATAGGAAGGAACTCAGGATTGGAATGGGAAGGAGTTGGATATCACATCTAATGCCATAGGAAGGGTCATCAGGTTTGGTATAAGCATTGAGATATCACATCTCTGCTATCGGAAGGGTCTCAGGATAGGAATGGGGAGGACTTAGAATTCACATCTCATACTATAGGGAGGGTCTCAGTTTTGATATTAGAAGCATTGAGCTATCACATCTCATGCTATCGGAAGGGTCTCAGGATTGGAATCGGATGGAGTTGGATATCACATCTCAAGCTATCTCAGGATTGGAATGGGAAGGAGTTTGATATTTCATCTCAAGCTATAGGAAGGGTCTCAGGTTTGGAAAGGGAAGGATTTGGATTTCACATCTCATGTTATAGGATGGTTCTCATGTTTGGTTTTAGAAGCATTGAGATATCACATCTCATGCTATCGGAAGGGTCTCAGGTTTGGAATGGGAAGGAGTTGGATATCACATCTCTGCTATCTGAAGGGTCTCAGGATTGGAATGGGAAGGAGTTGGATATCCCATCTCGTTATAGGAAGGGTCTCAGGTTTGGTATTAGAAGCAATGAGATATAACATCTCATGCTATAGGAAGGGTCTAAGGTTTGGAAGGGGACGGATTTGTGTATCACATCTCATGTTATAGGACCGGTCTCAGGTTTGGTATTTGAAGCATTGAGATATCAAGTCTCATGGTATAGGACGGGTCTCAGAATTGGAATGAGAAGGAGTTGGATATCACATCTCAAGCTATAGGAAGGGTCTCATGATTGGAATGGGAAGGAGTTGGATATCAAATCTCATGTTATAGGAAGGGTCTCAGGATTGGAATGGGAAGGACTTGGATATCACATCTCATTCTATACGAAGGCTCTCAGGGTTGGAAGGGGAAGGAGTTGGATATCACATTTCATGTTAGAGGTAGGATCTCAGGTTTGGTTTTAGAGGCATTGAGATATCACATCTCATGCCATCAGAAGGGTCTCAGGATTGGAATGGGAAGGAGTTGGATATCAAATCTCATGCTAAAGGGATGGTCTAAGGTTTGGAAGGGGAGGGATTTGGACATCATATCTCATGTTATTGGAAGGATCTCAGGTTTGGTATTAGAAGCATTGAGATATCACATCTCATGCTATCGGAAGGGTCTTAGGTTTGGTATAAGCATTGAGATATCACATCTCTGCTATCAGAAGGGTCTCAGGATTGGAATGGGAAGGATTTGGACATCACAATTCATGTTATAGGAAGGGTCTCAGGTTTGGTATTAGAAGCATTGAGATATCACATCTCATGCTATAGGAAGGGTCTCAGGATTGGAATGGGAAGGACTTGGATATCACATCTCATGTTATAGGAAGGGTCTCAGGTTTGGTATTAGAAGCATTGAGATATCACATCTCATGCTATAGGAAGGGTCTCAGGATTGGAATGGGAAGGACTTGGATATCACATCTCATGCTATAGGAAGGGTCTCAGGAATGGAATGGAAAGGACTTGGATATCACATCTCATGATAAAGGAAGGGTCTAAGGTTTGGAAGGGGAAGGATTTGGATATCACATCTCATGTTATTGGACCGGTCTCAGGTTTGGTATTAGAAGCATTGAGATATCAAGTCTCATGGTATAGGACGGGAGTTTGATATCACATCTCATGCCATGGTATGGGTGTCAGGTTTTGTAGAAGCATTGGGATATCACATCTCATGCTATCGGAAGGGTATCAGGATTGGATTTGGAAGGAGTTGGATATCCCATCTCATGCTATAGGAAGGGTCTCAGGTTGGAATAGAAGGAGTTGGATATCACATCTCATGTTATAGGAAGGGTCTCACGATTGGAATGGGAAGGACTTGGATATCACATCTTGTTAGGAAAGATTTCGTAATTGTAGGGAATTTTCCTTCCATGTGGCAACCCCTAAACTTTTTGCTATTGTTTTTAACCTTGTTCTTGACTTTGCCAGAGAAGTACAGCCTTCTGCCGCACTTCTCTGGGCTTTCGCTCCTTTTCTTACGGGGAAACTGACATGCCCTTAAGACAGTCAGTACCGGGGAACGCTGTTTCCCGTAGTTTCGTTTATCATGTTGCGGCTTTAGTGCAACATGACACAAGAGGGCCCTGTAAGCTAAGTTACAGCTCTCTTGGGTCTCTAGCCTTCTACGGGCCCTAGATGCTCTTTTAGGATGGTATTTGATCGGTGCAAGTCATTCAGGGACTGGAATGGTGGCAGCGATCGTTTTGTTTATTTTGAGCTCCTTTTGGCATTCTGAGCACGTTTTTCGCACTGAACCCAAAATGGTGGCCTGGCTCCCAAAATGGCCAGTCCACGAGGCTCCTTTGTCCTGTCCACTGACCGTCTTGCTCCCTTCACCTTCCCCAGGTCGGGCGACCCGGGGCCTTCCTTATTTGGGCATGTACTTTCCCGCGAAACGTGGTTGCTTTCGCGGGCTTCTACATGTCGTTTGTGTGCCTCCAGGGTGTGGGCTGGGATGTCTGGTCCCAATACACATCCTGGGTGCCAGAGAGTCTGGGGTGGTGTGAATGCCTGGGACCACCGTGGTCCGTGATTGGTCCACGTATGGTATGTGTGTTGATGTGCGGATCTCCCATTGGCTCCCCTCCGTTTTGGCGCGAAGGGAACCGTGGATAAGAGGGAGCTGGAAACACCACTACCATGTCGATCTCCTGAGTTCTCACGAACGAAGGAATACAAGAGCCAAGTATCCTGCAACCAAGAGGCTGGACCGAGGAATCGCTGGTGACCCGCTGAAGGAATCCTCCTTTGCACTGCTGTCGTCCTGTGAAACCCTTTCCTCCTTGGATCGAACCAGAAGGCCTGTACTGGTGCTTCGACCTTTGGAATAGCAGGAACAGCTATTCCCGGCGACTTCATCATCTCCTGCCAAGTAAGCCTTCGGAAGTGTCTCTGGGCCATCCAGTTGACTGACCAGCTTACAAGGGAGTCCTGCTCTGTAACTGCCGCCAGGTTGTGTTGTATTTCGAGTCCTTGTCACTCTCCCACGCTTCGTACACTTGGCGTTCCCAAGTCTGAAGGGAGGAGTGTACATTTGGCTTGAATACACACGGCCGCTCCGTTGTCCTGCTGCGGCAACAAACTGTGCTGGTTTCGTCGATTGGGACGTCTTTTTGCTCTACACGACTTCGAGGCGTTCCCTGCTCTTCTGAACCTGCCAGCTGCTGAAACTAACGTGGAGAAGCCTGGGTCTGCTTGCTTCGGGGACCGGTGAGTAGTTTAGCTAGGATCTGGTCGCCCGCCTGCAGTATCCCATTGCTTTCCCTGCTGTGTAAAAACAGCACCCTTTTGGCCGTACTCGCGCTCTGCTTCTGCCCGCTGTGGAGGCTGCGCTTGAGTTGCGGAACCTGTTCTCCTTCTGCTGTGCACTAACCCGAACTGCCTGACTTCCTCCGAAGAGCTTCCCCTTTTGCCCGTTGGCACCGGCGTGGCAGGTACTTTGAGCACAAGGCTCCACTCTTCGCAGGGCTCGGACTTCCATCTAGTTAGGTGCCTCTGAAGGCGAACTGAGTCTAAAGCGTTATCGCACTGCCTGTTTTCCTTTCCTTTCAGGTGGACTACATATTTCGTGCTTTAAACGCTTGCGACTGTGTATTTGTATATATATTGTGTTGATATGGTATGTGTTGGTTTAATATTGTGATATTGTGATTTTCTCGCTACGGTCATTATTTTAAAGGCCTTAAAATAAATGTGTATCTATTTTTGATATAACAACTGTTTGGAGTAGTTTGTAAGCGCTCTTGCTTTGTGTGCTCATTGCGGGCTTTCAGTCACCCTCACCCCTCTTGAGACCTAGTCTTGACCGCCGCGATCGCTTCCTTGATTGGTCTGGCTCGTCCAGAGGTTACCCTGTTCCAAGTAATTAGGTTGGCCTTCTGAACTTCTGCGCCACCAGGACAGAGTTCAGAAATCCGTCTTAACAAATTGGTGTACAGCGGTGGGATACGACTGAAGGTATCCAGTGTTGCGCTCGAACTAAGGCATTTCAGGTTATTCCAAACAGTACACGTAGTGAATTGTTGTAATATAACTTTAAAAAGGCCATAGTCCTATCAAACAGTATGGAAGCAAATACCTTGTTAACTTTAAATGCTTCCAAATCAGAAACATTGAAGAAGATGTGTGCGGAGAGAGGTGTTTCCTCTCAAGGCACTAAATTGGAAATGATCCAGAGAATCGTGGCGTGGCAAGAAGCGCAGCTTGACGCTATAACTTCCGAGGACAGTGCAGAAGGTGGTGGGGCTGCTCTCACTGGTAGAACCGACGGTTCTGCCGCTGCACTGATCCATCGCGACCACGAGGACAGGGAGGATGTGATGTCTAATGTTTCCTCTGCCAGTGTTGATGGGGAGGCTATGCTTGAATTCAAGAAGCAAGAGCTGCGGTTTAGGCAGCAGGAGCTTGAATTCAGCATAGCCAAACTAAAAATCGAACAGGCAGAAAAACAGAAAGACAGGGATCACCAGTTGGAACTGGCCAAGCTTCAGGTTGCAAATGGGTCCAAGGGTCCTGGACATGGCTCTGGGGCTTCCTCTCATCCACGGTTTCCGAAAGATCTGCTCAGTGTGTATGAAGAAAGGAATGACATTATGGACTGGCTGAATGCGTTTGAGTATGCATGCGAGGTTCAAGAAGTTGACAATGCTGATAAGATTGCTTGGTTGCTCAGTAGACTGCCCCATTCTGGCTGCAGTGCCATTATGGAAATGTCGAAGGCTGAGCGGGCTGATTTCGCAATGTTAAAGCAAACTCTCATTTTAAAGTTTGGGAAGACTCCGGCCCAATATTTAAAGCGTTTTCGAGAGTATAAGAAAAAGGAAGGTGGTACTTGGGTATCTTATGTCGCTGAATCTTTGAAAAACTTAACTGGCTGGGTCGAAGGTTATAAGGCTTCTACCTTCGAAGGCATGATCAATCTGGTCATGCTGGAACACATTTTTGCTTCTTCTTCCCCGGAGCTTAAGCAGCATTTGGCCGATTCGAAGGAGATAGATCCTAAGAAGCTGGCCATTGCAGCAGACTTATGGGTGTCACATCCAGTGTCCCATAAGGACAAAAATCCTGGTAAGCAGGAGGAAGGGAAAAAGTCCAAAGATATGGAGGGTGGGGAATCTGCTAAATCTTCTTCCCATAAGGGCCACAAAAAGAAAAACAAGGGTAAGACACAAGAGAACTCACAGGGTAGTGGAGGTTCGCCTCCGAAACAGAACTCTGGTTACAATAAGCCTCCCTACGTAAACAGACCCACTGGGGCTTGTTTTTCTTGTGGAGCAACTGACCATGTGAAGGGGGATCCCCGGTGTAAGGTTAGACCTTTGGGGGTCCACTCCGCTAATCTGGCCTTCTCCTCCTACGAGGAAGAAGAGATTACAGGAGCATCCTTCTCCTCAGACTCATTTCCCAGCGGGATAGAGGCTGAGGTAGTTTTAGTGTCCCTGGGTTCCTGGGAGCCTAAAGTCGCAGAGGCTTATGCTAGGATTCCGGATAATACCAAGCACTACTTTAAAGACAGCGTGCTGATCAATGGAGTGGATACTCCAGCTCTTAGGGATAGTGGGTGCAGTCGAACAGTAGTGGATTCTACCTTGGTAGACTCAGAGGAAGTTGCCAGAGCTACTCTGATGCCCACTAAGTTTGCTGACGGCCCCCTCCGTATGTTTCCCGTGATCCCTGTAAATCTTACTTTAAATGGTACAGCAGTCAGGATTCCAGTGAGCATTCAGAGAAACGTCCCGGGAAAGGTCTTGCTGGGTAATGATCTCAGAGCTTTAGGGCTCGTAGGAGACACTGCCGAAAGACCCTACACACGGTCTCAAGCACGGGCAGCATTGGCCAAGTCCAATACGCCGCCCCAGCCGAAGGGGAAACCCAAGGCGAAGGGAGTCTACAAGTCAAGACGAGGGAAAGAGAATATTCCCCCGAGCTCGCCTACCACTGCGGTGGAGGAAGTTGGTCAATCGCCCGGGCCTGACGAGGAGGTGGCGATGCCTGAAGTTTTCGACCCCAACGATCATCCTGAACTAAAAGACTTGTTAGTTGAAGGAGGTCCTGATAGGGACGAATTCAGTAAAGGCCAACGTGAGTGCCCATCTCTGGAAGGCCTAAGGAGACAGGCCTGCTCCCAGCTTGAGGGTGAGCCTCCTGGGAAGCATAGGATTTATTGGGAAGGTGGACTCCTGTATAGTGAGCCCACAGAGTCTACAGAAGGAGACCATAGGAGGTTGGTGGTTCCCCTTGCTGTTAGGCCCTCCCTCCTGCAGTTGGCGCATGAAGTTCCCCTTGCTGGTCACCTTGGTATGAAGAGGACCAAGCAAAGGTTATCCATGCACTTCTACTGGCCCAAGATGGGGGTGCAAGTAGAAAGTCACTGCAGGAGTTGTGCCTCCTGCCAGTTGTCTGGTAAGGTTGGCGCGACAATCCAAGCTCCGTTGGTACCGCTCCCAGTTGTGGGGGTACCATTTGAAAGGGTAGGGATCGACATCGTTGGTCCCCTTGACCCGCAAACATCCTCGGGCAATAGGTTTATCCTGGTGCTGGTCGACCATGCAACCAGGTATCCTGAGGCCATCCCATTGAAAACTGTAACTGCCAAGTCAGTTGCAAAAGCTTTACTCGGCATATTTACTAGGGTTGGCTTCCCTAAAGAAGTTGTGTCAGATCGTGGCAGCAACTTTATGTCGAAGTATATGCAGGCTATGTGGAAAGAATGTGGGGTCACCTACAAGTTCTCTTCTGCATACCACCCCCAGACCAATGGTCTGGTGGAACGTTTCAACAGAACGTTAAAAAGCATGATTGGGGCTCTGGAGGAGCCCCAGAGAAGAAAATGGGATCTTCTTTTACCATGCCTACTGTTTGCCTACCGAGAGGTACCACAGGAGGGTGTTGGCTTCAGCCCCTTCGAACTTCTGTTCGGTCATCCCGTACGGGGACCCTTAGCCATCGTCAAAGAGGGATGGGAGATGCCCACTCCCCCTGTTACTACCAATGTAGTTGATTATGTGCTAGGGCTCAGAAAACGGATGGTACTTCTGATGGGCTTGGCTAGTGATAAATTGAAGGCAGGGCAAGCGCTGGTGAAACATTGGTACGACCAGAAAGCTTCCCTCATCAACTTTACACCTGGTCAGCACGTCCTGATCATGAATCCAATAAGGCCTTGCGCTTTACAGGACAAATGGTCAGGCCCTTACACAGTGGTGGAGCCCCTGGGTGAGGTGAACTATTTAGTGGACCTTGGAAGGCCTGGACAGGCTCCAAAAGTGTTTCACGTGAATAGGCTGAAGGCTTTCGTCCCAAGAGTCGAAATCGCAGCACTGCTACTGGCTTCAGATGTTGAGGAAGAGGAGTCAGAACCTCTCCCCGACCTGTTCCAAAGCGGTCCTTCAGATGGCTCCGTTGAGGGTGTCCGAGTGGCCCCTCACCTGACTTCTGATCAGCAGGCTGAGGTGAAAAGTTTGCTTAGGCAGTTTTCCCCCCTGTTTTCACAGTCCCCTGGTTTGACACCTTGGTGCAAACATAACATTGACACAGGAGACAGTGTACCTACCAAAAGTAGGGGATACAGGATGTCAGATAAAGTACGGTCTTATATTAAGACCGAGGTCAACAAGATGTTAGACCTTGGGGTGATTGAACCCTCTAGTAGTCCTTGGTCCAGTCCTGTGGTTTTGGTTCCAAAAGCAGGCACTTCTGAATTGAGGTTCTGCGTGGATTACAGGGCTCTGAATGCTGTCACGAAGACAGATGCACACCCCTTGCCTCGAACAGATGAGCTGGTGGATACGTTGGGTGCCTCCAAGTACCTCAGCACGTTTGACCTCACTGCTGGCTATTGGCAAATAGCTTTAGCAGAACATGCCAAGGAGAAGACAGCATTTTCTACTCCAGACGGCCTTTACCAATTCCGGGTAATGCCGTTCGGGTTGAAGAATGCACCTGCCACTTTCCAGAGGCTTGTGAATCATGTGTTGAATGGGTTGGACGAATTCTGTCTTGCATATCTAGACGATATAGCAGTTTTCAGTGCCACCTGGGAAGACCATGTGAAACACCTCAGGATTGTGCTCCAGACCCTTCAGAAAGCCCACTTGACCATAAAGGCTAGTAAATGCCAGATTGGACAAGGCTCAGTGGTTTACCTTGGACATGAAGTAGGTGGAGGGAGGATACAGCCTCTACCCAGTAAAGTACAAGCAGTACAAGACTGGCCTACCCCCACTACGCAAACCCAAGTGAGAGCCTTCTTAGGACTCACGGGTTATTATCGCAATTTTGTGGCAGACTATGGTACCATAGCTGCTCCTCTGACTGCCCTCACAACTCCGAAGAAACCCAAGAAGGCAACTTGGACTGACGAGTGTGAGAAGGCCTTCAATGGCTTAAAAGACTCCTTGTGCCAGGCCCCTGTGCTCAGGGCCCCTGATTATCAAAGACCTTTTATCGTGCAGACGGATGCCTCTGACACTGGGATAGGAGCTGTACTATCACAAGTACATGAGAAGGGTAAGGAACACCCTATCGGTTTTATTAGTCGCCAGCTTGAGGACAGAGAGCTCAGATGGTCCACGGTAGAGAAAGAATGTTTCTCTGTTGTGTGGGCCCTAAGGAAGCTGAGGCCCTACCTCTATGGGACCCACTTCACTGTGCAGACTGACCATAAGCCGTTAAAGTGGCTAATGAACATGAAGGGGGAGAATCCAAAGTTGCTTAGGTGGTCCATAAGTCTACAAGGCTTCGACTTCACTATTGAGCATAGGCCAGGTGTCCAACATAGCAATGCTGATGGGTTGTCCAGAATGTTTAACCGACCTGAACAAGAGACTCATCCAGGGGTGGATTAGTTCCCCCTGTCCATAGTCTGGGAGGGGCGAGTGTTAGGAAAGATTTCGTAATTGTAGGGAATTTTCCTTCCATGTAGCAACCCCTAAACTTTTTGCTATTGTTTTTAACCTTGTTCTTGACTTTGCCAGAGAAGTACAGCCTTCTGCCGCACTTCTCTGGGCTTTCGCTCCTTTTCTTACGGGGAAACTGACATGCCCTTAAGACATTCAGTACCGGGGAACGCTGTTTCCCGTAGTTTCGTTTATCATGTTGCGGCTTTAGTGCAACATGACACAAGAGGGCACTGTAAGCTAAGTTACAGCTCTCTTGGGTCTCTAGCCTTCTACGGGCCCTAGATACTCTTTTAGGATGGTATTTGATCGGTGCAAGTCATTCAGGGACTGGAATGGTGGCAGCGATCGTTTTGTTTATTTTGAGCTCCTTTTGGCGTTCTGAGCACGTTTTTCGCACTGAACCCAAAATGGTGGCCTGGCTCCCAAAATGGCCAGTCCACAAGGCTCCTTTGTCCTGTCCACTGACCGTCTTGCTCCCTTCACCTTCCCCAGGTCGGGCGACCCGGGGCCTTCCTTATTTGGGCATGTACTTTCCCGCGAAACGTGGTTGCTTTCGCGGGCTTCTACATGTCGTTTGTGTGCCTCCAGGGTGTGGGCTGGGATGTCTGGTCCCAATACACATCCTGGGTGCCAGAGAGTCTGGGGTGGTGTGAATGCCTGGGACCACCGTGGTCCGTGATTGGTCCACGTATGGTATGTGTGTTGATGTGCGGATCTCCCATTGGCTCCCCTCCGTTTTGGCGCGAAGGGAACCGTGGATAAGAGGGAGCTGGAAACACCACTACCATGTCGATCTCCTGAGTTCTCACGAACGAAGGAATACAGGAGCCAAGTATCCTGCAACCAAGAGGCTGGACCGAGGAATCGCTGGTGACCCGCTGAAGGAATCCTCCTTTGCACTGCTGTCGTCCTGTGAAACCCTTTCCTCCTTGGATCGAACCAGAAGTGTCTGTACTGGTGCTTCGACCTTTGGAATAGCAGGAACAGCTATTCCCGGCGACTTCATCACCCCCTCCAAGTAAGCCTTCGGAAGTTTCTCTGGGCCATCCAGTTGACTGACCAGCTTACAAGGGAGTCCTGCTCTGTAACTGTCGCCAGGTTGTGTTGTATTTCGAGTCCTTGTCACTCTCCCACGCTTCGTACACTTGGCGTTCCCAAGTCTGAAGGGAGGAGTGTACATTTGGCTTGAATACACACGGCCGCTCCGTTGTCCTGCTGCGGCAACAAACTGTGCTGGTTTCGTCGATTGGGACGTCTTTTTGCTCTACACGACTTCGAGGCGTTCCCTGCTCTTCTGAACCTGCCAGCTGCTGAAACTAACGTGGAGAAGCCTGGGTCTGCTTGCTTCGGGGACCGGTGAGTAGTTTAGCTAGGATCTGGTCGCCCTCCTGCAGTATCCCATTGCTTTCCCTGCTGTGTAAAAACAGCACCCTTTTGGCCGTACTCGCGCTCTGCTTCTGCCCGCTGTGGAGGCTGCGCTTGAGTTGCGGAACCTGTTCTCCTTCTGCTGTGCACTAACCCGAACTGCCTGACTTCCTCCGAAGAGCTTCCCCTTTTGCCCGTTGGCACCGGCGTGGCAGGTACTTTGAGCACAAGGCTCCACTCTTCGCAGGGCTCGGACTTCCATCTAGTTAGGTGCCTCTGAAGGCGAACTGAGTCTAAAGCGTTATCGCACTGCCTGTTTTCCTTTCCTTTCAGGTGGACTACATATTTCGTGCTTTAAACGCTTGCGACTGTGTATTTGTATATATATTGTGTTGATATGGTATGTGTTGGTTTAATATTGTGATATTGTGATTTTCTCGCTACGGTCATTATTTTAAAGGCCTTAAAATAAATGTGTATCTATTTTTGATATAACAACTGTTTGGAGTAGTTTGTAAGCGCTCTTGCTTTGTGTGCTCATTGCGGGCTTTCAGTCACCCTCACCCCTCTTGAGACCTAGTCTTGACCGCCGCGATCGCTACCTTGATTGGTCTGGCTCGTCCAGAGGTTACCCTGTTCCAAGTAATTAGGTTGGCCTTCTGAACTTCTGCGCCACCAGGACAGAGTTCAGAAATCCGTCTTAACACATCTCATGCTGTAGGAAGGGTCTCAGGTTTGGAAAAGGAAGGAGTTGGATATCACATTTCATGTTAGAGGTAGGATCTCAGGTTTGGTATTAGAGGCATTGAGATATCACATCTCATGCTATCAGAAGGGTATCAGGATTGGAATGGGAAGGAGTTGGATATCACATCTCATGCTAAAGGGAGGGTCTCAGGTTTGGAATGGGAAGGATTTGGATATCACATCTCATGTTATAGGAAGGACCTTAGGTTTGGTATTAGAAGCATTGAGATATCACATCTCATGCTATAGGAAGGGTCTCAGGATTGGAATGGGAAGGAGTTGGATATCACATCTCATGCTATGGGAAGGGTCTCAGGTTTGGTATTAGAAGCATTGTGATATCACATCTCATGCTATAGGAAGGGTTTCAGGTTTGGTAGAAGCATTGAGATATCACATCTCATGCTATAGGAAGAGTCTCAGGTTTGGGAAGGGAAGGATTTGGATTTCACATCTCATGTTATAGGATGGTTCTCATGTTTGGTTTTTGAAGCATTGAGATATCACATCTCATGCTATCGGAAGGGTCTCAGGTTTGGAATGGGAAGGAGTTGGATATCACATCTCATGTTATAGGAAGGGTCTCAGGTTTGGAATGGGAAGGAGTTGGATATGACATCTCTTGTTATAGGGAGGGTCTCAGGATTTGAATGGTAAGGAGTTGGATATCACATCTCATGCTATAGGAAGGGTCTCAGGCTGGAATGGGAAGGAGTTGGATATCACATCTCATGTTATATACAGGAAGGGTCTCAGGATTGGAATGGGAAGGATTTGGATATCACATCTCTTGCTATAGGAAGGGTCTCAGGTTTTATATTAGAAACATTGAGATATCACATCTCATGCTATAGGAAGGGTTTTAGGATTGGAATGGGAAGTATTTGGATATCACATCTCATGCTAAAGGAAGGGTCTCAGGTCTGGAATGGGAAGGAATTGGATATCACATCTCATGTTATAGGAAGGGTCTCAGGTTTTTTATTAGAAACATTGAGATATCACATCTCATGTTATAGGACGGTTCCCAGGTTTGGTATTAGAAGCATTGAGATATCACATCTCATGGTATAGGAAGGGTCTCAGGGTTGGAATGGGAAGGAGTTGGATATCACATCTCATCCAATAGGAAGGGTCTCAGGTTTGGAATGGGAAGGAATTGGATATCACATCTCATGTTATAGGAAGGATCTCAGGTTTGGTATTAGAAGCATTGAGATATCACATCTCATGCTATAGGAAGGGTCTCAGGATTGGAATGTGAAGGATTTGGATATCACATCTCATGCTAAAGGAAGGGTCTCAGGTTTGGTAGAAGCATTGAGATATCACATCTCATGCTATAGGAAGGGTCTCAGGATTTGAATGGCAAGGAGTTGGATATCACATCTCATGCCATAGGAAGGGTCTCAGGTTTGGTATAAGCATTGAGATATCACATCTCTGCTATCGGAAGGTTCTCAGGATTGGATTGGGAAGGAGTTGGATATCCCTTCTCATGCTATAGGAAGTGTCTCAGGTTGGAATGGGAAGGAGTTGAATATCACATCTCATGTTATAGGAAGGGTCTCAGGATTGGAATGGGAAGGATTTGGAAATCACATCTCTTGCTATAAGAAGGGTCTCAGGATTGGAATGGGAAGGATTTGGATATTTCCCATTCCAATCCTGAGAACCTTCCTATAACATGAGATGTGATATCCAACTCCTTCCCATTCCAACCTGAGACACTTCCTATAGCATGAGAAGGGATATCCAACTCCTTCCCAATCCAATCCTGAGACCCTTTCGATAGCAGAGATGTGATATCTCAATGCTTATACCAAACCTGAGACCCTTCCTATGGCATGAGATGTGATATCCAACTCCTTGCCATTCAAATCCTGAGACCCTTCCTATAGCATGAAAATGGATATCCAACTCCTTCCCAATCCAATCCTGAGACCCTTCCGATAGCAGAGACGTGAAATCTCAATGCTTCTACCAAACCTGAGACCCTTCCTTTAGCATGAGATGTGATATCCAAATCCTTCACATTCCAATCCTGAGACCCTTCCTATAGCATGAGATTTGATATCTCAATGCTTCTAATACCAAACGTGAGATCCTTCCTATAACATGAGATGTGATATCCAAATCCTCCCCTTCCAAACCTGAGACCCTCCCTTTAGCATGAAATGTGATATCCAACTCCTTCCTATTCCAATCCTGAGACTCTTCTGATAGCATGAGATGTGATATCTCAATGCTTCTAATACCAAACCTGAGATCCTTCCGATAGCATGAGATGTGATATCTCAATGCTTCTAATACCAAACCTGAGATCCTTCCTATAACATGAGATGGGATATCCAAATCCTTCCCCTTCCAAACCTGAGACCCTCCCTTTAGCATGAGATGTGATATCTAACTCCTTCCCATTCCATTCCTGAGACCCTTCTGATAGCATGAGATGTGATATCTCAATGCCTCTAATACCAAACCTGAGATCCTACCTCTAACATGAAATGAGATATCCAACTCTTTCCCCTTCCAAACCTGAGAGCCTTCCTATAGCATGAGATGTGATATCCAAGTCCTTCCCATTTCAATACTGAGACCCTTCCTATAGCTTGAGATGTGATATCCAACTCCTTCCCATTCCAATTCTGAGACCCTTCCTATAGCATGAGATGTGATATCTCAATGCTTATACCAAACCTGAGAACCTACCTATAACATGAGATGTGATATCCAAGTCCATCCCATTCCAATCCTTAGACCCTTCCTACAGCATGCGATGTGATATCTCAATGATTTTAATACCAAACCAGAGACTCTTCCTATAACATGAGATGGGATATCCAACTCCTTCCCATTCCAATTCTGAGACCCTTCCTATACTATGAGACTTGATATCTCAATGCTTCTAATACCAAACCTGAGACCCGTAATATAACATGAGATGTGATATCCAAATCCTTCCCCTTCCAAACCTTAGACCCTTCCTTTATCATGAGATGTGATATCCAACTCATTCCCATTCCAATCCTGAGACCCTTCCGATATCATGAGATGTGATATCTCAAAGCTTCTAATATCAAACTTGAGACCCTCCCTATAGCATGAGATGTGATATCCAAGTCCTTCCCATTCCAATCCTGAGACCCTTCCTATAGCATGAGATGTGATATCTCAATGCTTCTAATACCAAACCTGAGACCCTTCCTATAACATGAGATGGGAATATCCAACTCCTTCCCATTCCAATCTTGAGACCCTTCCGATAGCAGAGATGTGATATCTCAATGCTTATACCAAACCTGAGATCCTTCCTATAACATGAGATGTGATATCCAACTCCTTCCCATTCCAATCCTGAGACACTTCCTATAGCATGAGATGTGATATCTCACTGCTTATACCAAACCTGAGACCCTTCCCATAGCAGGAGATGTGATATCCAACTCATTCCCATTCCAATCCTCAGACCCTTCCTATAGCATGAGATGTGATATCTCAATGCTTCTAATGTCAAACTTGAGACCCTACCTATAGCATGAGATGTGATATCCAAGTCCTTCCCATTCCAATCCTGAGACACTTCCTATAGCATGAGATGTGATATCTCAATGCTTCTAATACCAAACCTGAGACTCTTCCTATAACATGAGATGGGATATCCAACTCCTTCCCATTCCAATCCTGAGACCCTTTTGATAGCAGAGATGTGATATCTCAATGTTTATACCAAACCTGAGACCCTTCCTACGGCATGAGATGTCATATTCAACTCTTTCCCATTCCAATCCTGAGACCCTTCCTATAGCATGAGATTTGATATCCAACTCCTTCCCATTCCAATCCTGAGACCCTTCCTATAGCATGAGATGTGATGTCTCAATGCTTCTAATACCAAACCTGAGATCCTTCCTATAACATGAGATGTGATATCCAACTCCTTCCATTCCAATCCTGAGACCCTTCCTATAGCATGAGATGTGATATCTCAATGCTTATACCAAACCTGAGACCCTTCCTATAGCATGAGATGTGATATCCAACTCCTTCCCATTCCAATCATGAGACCCTTCCTATAGCATGAGATGTGATATCTCAATGCTTCTAATACCAAACCTGAGATCCTTCCTCTAACATGAAATGTGAGATCCAACTCCTTCCCTTTCCAAACCTAAGAGCCTATCTATAGCATGAGATGTGATATCCAAGTCCTTCACATTCCAACCCTTAGACCCTTCCTACAGCATGCAATATGATATCTCAATGATTCTAATAACAAACCTGAGACCCGTCCTATAACATGAGATGGGATATCCAACTCCTTCCCATTCCAATCCTGAGACACTTCCGATAGCAGAGATGTGATATCTCAATGTTTATACCAAACCTGAGACCCTTCCTATAACATGAGATGTGATATCCAACTCCTTCCCATTCCAAACCTGAGACCCTTCCTTTAGCATGAGATGTGATATCCAGCTCCTTCCCATTCCAATCCTGAGACACTTCCGATAGCATGAGATGTGATATCTCAATGCTTCTAATATCAAAACTGAGACCCTCCCTATAGCATGATATGTGATATCTAAGTCCTTCCCATTCCAATCCTGAGACCCTTCCTATAGCATGAGATGTGATATCTCAATGCTTCTACCAAACCTGAGACCCTTCCTTTAGCATGAGATGTAATATCCAACTCCTTCCCATTCCAATCCTGAGACCCTTCCTATAGCATGAGATGTGATATCTCAATACTTCTAATACCAAACCTGAGATCCATCCTATAACATGAGATGAGATATCCAACTCTTTCCCTTTCCAAACCTGAGAGCCGTTCTATAGCATGAGATGTGATATCCAGGTCCTTCCCATTCCAATCCTTAGACCCTTCCTACAGCATGCAATATGATATCTCAATGATTCTAATAACAAACCTGAGACCCGTCCTATAGCATGAGATATGATATCCAAGTCCTTCCCATTCCAATCCTGAGACCCTTCCTATAACATGAAATGTGATATCCAACTCCTTCCCATTCCAACCTGAGACCCTTCCTATAGCATGAGATGGGATATCCAACTTCTTCCAAATCCAATACTGATACTCTTCCGATAGCATGAGATGTGATATCCCAATGCTTCTACCAAACCTGAGACCCATACTATGGCATGAGATGTGATATCAAACTCCTTCCCATTCCAATCCTGAGACCCTTCCTATAGCTTGAGGTGTGATATCCAACTCCTTCCCATTCCAATTCTGAGACCCTTCTTATACCATGAGACTTGATATCTCAATGCTTCTAATATTAAACCTGAGACCCGTCCTATAACATGAGATGTGATATCCAAATCCTTCCCCTTCCAAACCTTAGACCCTTCCTTTATCATGAGATGTGATATCCAACTCCTTCCCATTCCAATCCTGAGACCCTTCCGATATCATGAGATTTGTTATCTCAATGCTTCTAATATCAAACTTGAGACCCTCCCTATAGCATGAGATGTGACATCCAAGTCCTTCCCATTCCAATCCTGAGACCCTTCCTATGGCCTGAGATGTCATATACAACTCCTTCCCATTCCAATCCTGAGACCCTTCCTTTAGCATGAGATGTGATATCTCAATGCTTATACCAAATCTGAGACCCTTCCTATAGCATGAGATGTGATATCCAATTCCTTCCCATTCCAATCCTGAGACCCTTCCTATAGCATGAGATGTGATATCTCAATGCTTATACCAAACCTGAGAGCCTACCTATAACATGAGATGTGATATCCAAGTCCATCCCATTCCAATCCTTAGACCCTTCCTACAGCATGCGATGTGATATCTCAATGATTCTAATACCAAACCAGAGACTCTTCCTATAACATGAGATGGGATATCCAACTCCTTCCCATTCCAATCCTGAGCCGCTTCCGATAGCAGAGATGTGATATCTCAATGCTTATACCAAACCTGAGACCCTTCCTATAACATGAGATGTGATATCCAACTCCTTCCCGTTCCAAACCTGAGACACTAACTATAGCATATGTGATATCCAACTCCTTCCCATTCCAAACATGAGACCCTTCCTATAGCAAGAAAGTAATATCCAACTCCTACCCATTCCAATCCTGAGACCCTTCCTATAGCAAGAGATGTGATATCCAAATCCTTCCCATTCCAATCCTGAGACCCTTCCTATAACATGAGATGTGATATCCAACTCCTTCCCATTCCAATCCTGAGACACTTCCTATAGCATGAGATGTGACATCTCAATGCTTCTAATACCAAACCTGAGACTCTTCCTATAACATGAGATGGGATATCCAACTCCTTCCCATTCCAATCCTGAGACCCTTTTGATAGCAGAGATGTGATATCTCAATGTTTATACCAAACCTGAGACCCTTCCTACGGCATGAGATGTCATATTCAACTCCTTCCCATTCCAATCCTGAGACGCTTCCTATAGCATGAGATTTGATATCCAACTCCTTCCCATTCCAATCCTGAGACCCTTCCTATAGCATGAGATGTGATGTCTCAATGCTTCTAATACCAAACCTGAGATCCTTCCTATAACATGAGATGTGATATCCAACTCCTTCCATTCCAATCCTGAGACCCTTCCTATAGCATGAGATGTGATATCTCAATGCTTATACCAAACCTGAGACCCTTCCTATAGCATGAGATGTGATATCCAACTCCTTCCCATTCCAATCCTGAGACCCTTCCTATAGCATGAGATGTGATATCTCAATGCTTCTAATACCAAACCTGAGATCCTTCCTCTAACATGAAATGTGAGATCCAACTCCTTCCCTTTCCAAACCTAAGAGCCTATCTATAGCATGAGATGTGATATCCAAGTCCTTCACATTCCAACCCTTAGACCCTTCCTACAGCATGCAATATGATATCTCAATGATTCTAATAACAAACCTGAGACCCGTCCTATAACATGAGATGGGATATCCAACTCCTTCCCATTCCAATCCTGAGACACTTCCGATAGCAGAGATGTGATATCTCAATGTTTATACCAAACCTGAGACCCTTCCTACGGCATGAGATGTCATATTCAACTCCTTCCCATTCCAATCCTGAGACGCTTCCTATAGCATGAGATTTGATATCCAACTCCTTCCCATTCCAATCCTGAGACCCTTCCTATAGCATGAGATGTGATGTCTCAATGCTTCTAATACCAAACCTGAGATCCTTCCTATAACATGAGATGTGATATCCAACTCCTTCCATTCCAATCCTGAGACCCTTCCTATAGCATGAGATGTGATATCTCAATGCTTATACCAAACCTGAGACCCTTCCTATAGCATGAGATGTGATATCCAACTCCTTCCCATTCCAATCCTGAGACCCTTCCTATAGCATGAGATGTGATATCTCAATGCTTCTAATACCAAACCTGAGATCCTTCCTCTAACATGAAATGTGAGATCCAACTCCTTCCCTTTCCAAACCTAAGAGCCTATCTATAGCATGAGATGTGATATCCAAGTCCTTCACATTCCAACCCTTAGACCCTTCCTACAGCATGCAATATGATATCTCAATGATTCTAATAACAAACCTGAGACCCTTCCTATAACATGAGATGGGATATCCAACTCCTTCCCATTCCAATCCTGAGACACTTCCGATAGCAGAGATGTGATATCTCAATGTTTATACCAAACCTGAGACCCTTCCTGTAACATGAGATGTGATATCCAACTCCTTCCCGTTCCAAACCTGACACCCTTCCTTTAGCATGAGATGTGATATCCAGCTCCTTCCCATTCCAATCCTGAGACACTTCCGATAGCATGAGATGTGATATCTCAATGCTTCTAATATCAAAACTGAGACCCTCCCTATAGCATGATATGTGATATCTAAGTCCTTCCCATTCCAATCCTGAGACCCTTCCTATAGCATGAGATGTGATATCTCAATGCTTCTACCAAACCTGAGACCCTTCCTTTAGCATGAGATGTGATATCCAACTCCTTCCCATTCCAATCCTGAAACCCTTCCTATAGCATGAGATGTGATATCTCAATACTTCTAATACCAAACCTGAGATCCTTCCGATAACATGAGATGTAATATCGCAATACTTCTAATACCAAACCTGAGATCCATCCTATAACATGAGATGTGATATCCAACTCCTTCCCTTTCCAAACCTGAGAGCCGTTCTATAGCATGAGATGTGATATCCAGGTCCTTCCCATTCCAATCCTTAACCCTTCCTACAGCATGCAATATGATATCTCAATGATTCTAATAACAAACCTGAGACCCGTCCTATAGCATGAGATATGATATCCAAGTCCTTCCCATTCCAATCCTGAGACCCTTCCTATAACATGAAATGTGATATCCAACTCCTTCCCATTCCAACCTGAGACCCTTCCTATAGCATGAGATGGGATATCCAACTTCTTCCAAATCCAATACTGATACCCTTCCGATAGCATGAGATGTGATATCCCAATGCTTCTACCAAACCTGAGACCCATACTATGGCATGAGATGTGATATCAAACTCCTTCCCATTCCAATCCTGAGACCCTTCCTATAGCTTGAGGTGTGATATCAAACTCCTTCCCATTCCAATTCTGAGACCCTTCTTATACCATGAGACTTGATATCTCAATGCTTCTAATATTAAACCTGAGACCCGTCCTATAACATGAGATGTGATATCCAAATCCTTCCCCTTCCAAACCTTAGACCCTTCCTTTATCATGAGATGTGATATCCAACTCCTTCCCATTCCAATCCTGAGACCCTTCCGATATCATGAGATTTGTTATCTCAATGCTTCTAATATCAAACTTGAGACCCTCCCTATAGCATGAGATGTGACATCCAAGTCCTTCCCATTCCAATCCTGAGACCCTTCCTATAGCATGAGATGTGATATCTCTATGCTTCTAATACCAAACCTGAGACCCTTCCTATAACATGAGATGGGATATCCAACTCCTTCCCATTCCAATCCTGAGACCTTTCCGATAGCAGAGATGTGATATCTCAATGCTTATACCAAACCTGAGAACCTTCCGATGGCCTGAGATGTCATATACAACTCCTTCCCATTCCAATCCTGAGACCCTTCCTTTAGCATGAGATGTGATATCTCAATGCTTATACCAAATCTGAGACCCTTCCTATAGCATGAGATGTGATATCCAATTCCTTCCCATTCCAATCCTGAGACCCTTCCTATAGCATGAGATGTGATATCTCAATGCTTATACCAAACCTGAGAGCCTACCTATAACATGAGATGTGATATCCAAGTCTATCCCATTCCAATCCTTAGACCCTTCCTACAGCATGCGATGTGATATCTCAATAATTCTAATACCAAACCAGAGACTCTTCCTATAACATGAGATGGGATATCCAACTCCTTCCCATTCCAATCCTGAGCCGCTTCCGATAGCAGAGATGTGATATCTCAATGCTTATACCAAACCTGAGACCCTTCCTATAACATGAGATGTGATATCCAACTCCTTCCCGTTCCAAACCTGAGACACTAACTATAGCATATGTGATATCCAACTCCTTCCCATTCCAAACATGAGACCCTTCCTATAGCAAGAAAGTAATATCCAACTCCTACCCATTCCAATCCTGAGACCCTTCCTATAGCAAGAGATGTGATATCCAAATCCTTCCCATTCCAATCCTGAGAACCTTCCTATAACATGAGACGTGATATCCAACTCCTTCCCATTCCAACCTGAGACACTTCCTATAGCATGAGAAGGGATATCCAACTCCTTCCCAATCCAATCCTGAGACCCTTCCGATAGCAGAGATGTGATATCTCAATGCTTATACCAAACCTGAGACCCTTCCTATGGCATGAGATGTGATATCCAACTCCTTGCCATTCAAATCCTGAGACCCTTCCTATAGCATGAGAAGGGATATCCAACTCCTTCCCAATCCAATCCTGAGACCCTTCCGATAGCAGCGACGTGATATCTCAATGCTTCTACCAAACCTGAGACCCTTCCTTTAGCATGAGATGTGATATCCAAATCCTTCATATTCCAATCCTGAGACCCTTCCTATAGCATGAGATGTGATATCTCAATGCTTCTAATACCAAACCTGAGATCCTTCCTATAACATGAGATGTGATATCCAATTCCTTCCCATTCCAAACCTGAGACCCTTCCTATTGGATGAGATGTGATATCCAACTCCTTCCCATTCCAACCTTGAGACCCTTCCTATAGCATGAGATGTGATGTCTCAATGCTTCTAATACCAAACCTGAGATCCTTCCTATAACATGAGATGTGATATCCAACTCCTTCTATTCCAATCCTGAGACCCGTCCTATAGCATGAGATGTGATATCTCAAGGCTTATACCAAACCTGAGACCCTTCCTATAGCATGAGATGTGATATCCAACTGCTTCCCATTCCAATCCTGAGACCCTTCCTATAGCATGCAATATGATATCTCAATGATTCTAATAACAAACCTGAGACCCGTCCTATAGCATGAGATATGATATCCAAGTCCTTCGCATTCCAATCCTGAGACCCTTCCTATAACATGAAATGTGATATCCAACTCCTTCCCATTCCAACCTGAGACCATTCCTATAGCATGAGATGGGATATCCAACTTCTTCCAAATCCAATACTGATACCCTTCCGATAGCATGAGATGTGATATCCCAATGCTTCTACCAAACCTGAGACCCATACTATGGCATGAGATGTGATATCAAACTCCTTCCCATTCCAATCCTGAGACCCTTCCTATAGCTTGAGGTGTGATATCCAACTCCTTCCCATTCCAATTCTGAGACCCTTCTTATACCATGAGACTTGATATCTCAATGCTTCTAATATTAAACCTGAGACCCGTCCTATAACATGAAATGTGATATCCAAATCCTTCCCCTTCCAAACCTTAGACCCTTCCTTTATCATGAGATGTGATATCCAACTCCTTCCCATTCCAATCCTGAGACCCTTCCGATATCATGAGATTTGTTATCTCAATGCTTCTAATATCAAACTTGAGACCCTCCCTATAGCATGAGATGTGACATCCAAGTCCTTCCCATTCCAATCCTGAGACCCTTCCTATAGCATGAGATGTGATATCTCTATGCTTCTAATACCAAACCTGAGACCCTTCCTATAACATGAGATGAGATATCCAACTCCTTCCCATTCCAATCCTGAGACCTTTCCGATAGCAGAGATGTGATATCTCAATGCTTATACCAAACCTGAGAACCTTCCTATGGCCTGAGATGTCATATACAACTCCTTCCCATTCCAATCCTGAGACCCTTCCTTTAGCATGAGATGTGATATCTCAATGCTTATACCAAATCTGAGACCCTTCCTATAGCATGAGATGTGATATCCAATTCCTTCCCATTCCAATCCTGAGACCCTTCCTATAGCATGAGATGTGATATCTCAATGCTTATACCAAACCTGAGAGCCTACCTATAACATGAGATGTGATATCCAAGTCTATCCCATTCCAATCCTTAGACCCTTCCTACAGCATGCGATGTGATATCTCAATAATTCTAATACCAAACCAGAGACTCTTCCTATAACATGAGATGGGATATCCAACTCCTTCCCATTCCAATCCTGAGCCGCTTCCGATAGCAGAGATGTGATATCTCAATGCTTATACCAAACCTGAGACCCTTCCTATAACATGAGATGTGATATCCAACTCCTTCCCGTTCCAAACCTGAGACACTAACTATAGCATATGTGATATCCAACTCCTTCCCATTCCAAACATGAGACCCTTCCTATAGCAAGAAAGTAATATCCAACTCCTACCCATTCCAATCCTGAGACCCTTCCTATAGCAAGAGATGTGATTTCCAAATCCTTCCCATTCCAATCCTGAGACCCTTCCTATAACATGAGATGTGATATCCAACTCCTTCCCATTCCAACCTGAGACACTTCCTATAGCATGAGAAGGGATATCCAACTCCTTCCCAATCCAATCCTGAGACCCTTCCGATAGCAGAGATGTGATATCTCAATGCTTATACCAAACCTGAGTCCCTTCCTATGGCATGAGATGTGATATCCAACTCCTTGCCATTCAAATCCTGAGACCCTTCCTATAGCATGAGAAGGGATATCCAACTCCTTCCCAATCCAATCCTGAGACCCTTCCGATAGCAGCGACGTGATATCTCAATGCTTCTACCAAACCTGAGACCCTTCCTTTAGCATGAGATGTGATATCCAAATCCTTCACATTCCAATCCTGAGACCCTTCCTATAGCATGAGATGTGATATCTCAATGCTTCTAATACCAAACCTGAGATCCTTCCTATAACATGAGATGTGATATCCAATTCCTTCCCATTCCAAACCTGAGACCCTTCCTATTGGATGAGATGTGATATCCAACTCCTTCCCATTCCAACCTTGAGACCCTTCCTATAGCATGAGATGTGATGTCTCAATGCTTCTAATACCAAACCTGAGATCCTTCCTATAACATGAGATGTGATATCCAACTCCTTCCATTCCAATCCTGAGACCCGTCCTATAGCATGAGATGTGATATCTCAAGGCTTATACCAAACCTGAGACCCTTCCTATAGCATGAGATGTGATATCCAACTGCTTCCCATTCCAATCCTGAAACCCTTCCTATAGCATGAGATGTGATATCTCAATGCTTCTAATACCAAACCTGAGATCCTTCCTCGAACATGAAATGTGATATCCAACTCCTTCCCTTTCCAAACCTAAGAGCCTATCTATAGCATGAGATGTGATATCCAAGTCCTTCACATTCCAACCCTTAGACCCTTCCTACAGCATGCAATATGATATCTCAATGATTCTAATAACAAACCTGAGACCCGTCCTATAACATGAGATGGGATATCCAACTACTTCCCATTCCAATCCTGAGACACTTCCGATAGCAGAGATGTGATATCTCAATGCTTATACCAAACCTGAGACCCTTCCTATAACATGAGATGTGATATCCAAATCCTTCCCGTTCCAAACCTGAGACCCTTCCTTTAGCATGAGATGTGATATCCAGCTCCTTCCCATTCCAATCCTGAGACACTTCCGATAGCATGAGATGTGATATCTCAATGCTTCTAATATCAAAACTGAGACCCTCCCTATAGCATGATATGTGATATCTAAGTCCTTCCCATTCCAATCCTGAGACCCTCCCTATAGCATGAGATGTGATATCCAACTCCTTCCCATTCCAATCCTGAGACCCTTCCTATAGCATGAGATATGATATCTCAATACTTCTAATACCAAACGTGAGATCCTTCCGATAACATGAGATGTGATATCCAAATCCTTCCCCTTCCAAACCTGAGACCCTCCCTTTAGCATGAAATGTGATATCCAACTCCTTCCTATTCCAATCCTGAGACTCTTCTGATAGCATGAGATGTGATATCTCAATGCTTCTAATACCAAACCTGAGATCCTTCCGATAGCATGAGATGTGATATCTCAATGCTTCTAATACCAAACCTGAGATCCTTCCTATAACATGAGATGTGATATCCAAATCCTTCCCCTTCCAAACCTGAGACCCTCCCTTTAGCATGAGATGTGATATCTAACTCCTTCCCATTCCATTCCTGAGACCCTTCTGATAGCACGAGATGTGATATCTCAATGCCTCTAATACCAAACCTGAGATCCTACCTCTAACATGAAATGAGATATCCAACTCTTTCCCCTTCCAAACCTGAGAGCCTTCCTATAGCATGAGATGTGATATCCAAGTCCTTCCCATTCCAATACTGAGACCCTTCCTATAGCTTGAGATGTGATATCCAACTCCTTCCCATTCCAATTCTGAGACCCTTCCTATAGCATGAGATGTGATATCTCAATGCTTATACCAAACCTGAGAGCCTACCTATAACATGAGATGTGATATCCAAGTCCATCCCATTCCAATCCTTAGACCCTTCCTATTGGATGAGATGTGATATCCAACTCCTTCCCATTCCAACCTTGAGACCCTTCCTATAGCATGAGATGTGATGTCTCAATGCTTCTAATACCAAACCTGAGATCCTTCCTATAACATGAGATGTGATATCCAACTCCTTCCATTCCAATCCTGAGACCCGTCATATAGCATGAGATGTGATATCTCAAGGCTTATACCAAACCTGAGACCCTTCCTATAGCATGAGATGTGATATCCAACTGCTTCCCATTCCAATCCTGAGACCCTTCCTATAGCATGAGATGTGATATCTCAATGCTTCTAATACCAAACCTGAGATCCTTCCTCTAACATGAAATGTGATATCCAACTCCTTCCCTTTCCAAACCTAAGAGCCTATCTATAGCATGAGATGTGATATCCAAGTCCTTCACATTCCAACCCTTAGACCCTTCCTACAGCATGCAATATGATATCTCAATGATTCTAATAACAAACCTGAGACCCGTCCTATAACATGAGATGGGATATCCAACTCCTTCCCATTCCAATCCTGAGACACTTCCGATAGCAGAGATGTGATATCTCAATGCTTATACCAAACCTGAGACCCTTCCTATAACATGAGATGTGATATCCAAATCCTTCCCGTTGCAAACCTGAGACCCTTCCTTTAGCATGAGATGTGATATCCAGCTCCTTCCCATTCCAATCCTGAGACACTTCCGATAGCATGAGATGTGATATCTCAATGCTTCTAATATCAAAACTGAGACCCTCCCTATAGCATGATATGTGATATCTAAGTCCTTCCCATTCCAATCCTGAGACCCTCCCTATAGCATGAGATGTGATATCCAACTCCTTCCCATTCCAATCCTGAGACCCTTCCTATAGCATGAGATATGATATCTCAATACTTCTAATACCAAACGTGAGATCCTTCCGATAACATGAGATGTGATATCCAAATCCTTCCCCTTCCAAACCTGAGACCCTCCCTTTAGCATGAAATGTGATATCCAACTCCTTCCTATTCCAATCCTGAGACTCTTCTGCTAGCATGAGATGTGATATCTCAATGCTTCTAATACCAAACCTGAGATCCTTCCGATAGCATGAGATGTGATATCTCAATGCTTCTAATACCAAACCTGAGATCCTTCCTATAACATGAGATGTGATATCCAAATCCTTCCCCTTCCAAACCTGAGACCCTCCCTTTAGCATGAGATGTGATATCTAACTCCTTCCCATTCCATTCCTGAGACCCTTCTGATAGCATGAGATGTGATATCTCAATGCCTCTAATACCAAACTTGAGATCCTACCTCTAACATGAAATGAGATATCCAACTCTTTCCCCTTCCAAACCTGAGAGCCTTCCTATAGCATGAGATGTGATATCCAAGTCCTTCCCATTCCAATACTGAGACCCTTCCTATAGCTTGAGATGTGATATCCAACTCCTTCCCATTCCAATTCTGAGACCCTTCCTATAGCATGAGATGTGATATCTCAATGCTTATACCAAACCTGAAAGCCTACCTATAACATGAGATGTGATATCCAAGTCCATCCCATTCCAATCCTTAGACCCTTCCTACAGCATGCGATCTGATATCTCAATGATTCTAATACCAAACCAGAGACTCTTCCTATAACATGAGATGGGATATCCAACTCCTTCCCATTCCAATTCTGAGACCCTTCCTATACTATGAGACTTGATATCTCAATGCTTCTAATACCAAACCTGAGACCCGTAATATAACATGAGATGTGATATCCAAATCCTTCCCCTTCCAAACCTTAGACCCTTCCTTTATCATGAGATGTGATATCCAACTCCTTCCCATTCCAATCCTGAGACCCTTCCGATATCATGAGATGTGATATCTCAAAGCTTCTAATATCAAACTTGAGACCCTCCCTATAGCATGAGATGTGATATCCAAGTCCTTCCCATTCCAATCCTGAGACCCTTCCTATAGCATGAGATGTGATATCTCAATGCTTCTAATACCAAACCTGAGACCCTTCCTATAACATGAGATGGGAATATCAAACTCCTTCCCATTCCAATCTTGAGACCCTTCCGATAGCAGAGATGTGATATCTCAATGCTTATACCAAACCTGAGATCCTTCCTATAACATGAGATGTGATATCCAACTCCTTCCCATTCCAATCCTGAGACACTTCCTATAGCATGAGATGTGATATCTCACTGCTTATACCAAACCTGAGACCCTTCCCATAGCAGGAGATGTGATATCCAACTCCTTCCCATTCCAATCCTCAGACCCTTCCTATAGCATGAGATGTGATATCTCAATGCTTCTAATGTCAAACTTGAGACCCTACCTATAGCATGAGATGTGATATCCAAGTCCTTCCCATTCCAATCCTGAGACACTTCCTATAGCATGAGATGTGATATCTCAATGCTTCTAATACCAAACTTGAGACTCTTCCTATAACATGAGATGGGATATCCAACTCCTTCCCATTCCAATCCTGAGACCCTTTTGATAGCAGAGATGTGATATCTCAATGTTTATACCAAACCTGAGACCCTTCCTACGGCATGAGATGTCATATTCAACTCCTTCCCATTCCAATCCTGAGACCCTTCCTATAGCATGAGATTTGATATCCAACTCCTTCCCATTCCAATCCTGAGACCCTTCCTATAGCATGAGATGTGATGTCTCAATGCTTCTAATACCAAACCTGAGATCCTTCCTATAACATGAGATCTGATATCCAACTCCTTCCATTCCAATCCTGAGACCCTTCCTATAGCATGAGATGTGATATCTCAATGCTTATACCAAACCTGAGACCCTTCCTATAGCATGAGATGTGATATCCAACTCCTTCCCATTCCAATCCTGAGACCCTTCCTATAGCATGAGATGTGATATCTCAATGCTTCTAATACCAAACCTGAGATCCTTCCTCTAACATGAAATGTGAGATCCAACTCCTTCCCTTTCCAAACCTAAGAGCCTATCTATAGCATGAGATGTGATATCCAAGTCCTTCACATTCCAACCCTTAGACCCTTCCTACAGCATGCAATATGATATCTCAATGATTCCAATAACAAACCTGAGACCCGTCCTATAACATGAGATGGGATATCCAACTCCTTCCCATTCCAATCCTGAGACACTTCCGATAGCAGAGATGTGATATCTCAATGTTTATACCAAACCTGAGACCCTTCCTATAACATGAGATGTGATATCCAACTCCTTCCCGTTCCAAACCTGAGACCCTTCCTTTAGCATGAGATGTGATATCCAGCTCCTTCCCATTCCAATCCTGAGACACTTCCGATAGCATGAGATGTGATATCTCAATGCTTCTAATATCAAAACTGAGACCCTCCCTATAGCATGAGATGTGATATCCAACTCCTTCCCATTCCAATCCTGAGACCCTTCCTATAGCATGAGATGTGATATCTCAATGCTTCTAATACCAAACCTGAGATCCTTCCTCTAACATGAAATGTGAGATCCAACTCCTTCCCTTTCCAAACCTAAGAGCCTATCTATAGCATGAGATGTGATATCCAAGTCCTTCACATTCCAACCCTTAGACCCTTCCTACAGCATGCAATATGATATCTCAATGATTCCAATAACAAACCTGAGACCCGTCCTATAACATGAGATGGGATATCCAACTCCTTCCCATTCCAATCCTGAGACACTTCCGATAGCATGAGATGTGATATCTCAATGCTTCTAATATCAAAACTGAGACCCTCCCTATAGCATGAGATGTGATATCCAACTCCTTCCCATTCCAATCCTGAGACCCTTCCTATAGCATGAGATGTGATATCTCAATGCTTCTAATACCAAACCTGAGATCCTTCCTCTAACATGAAATGTGAGATCCAACTCCTTCCCTTTCCAAACCTAAGAGCCTATCTATAGCATGAGATGTGATATCCAAGTCCTTCACATTCCAACCCTTAGACCCTTCCTACAGCATGCAATATGATATCTCAATGATTCCAATAACAAACCTGAGACCCGTCCTATAACATGAGATGGGATATCCAACTCCTTCCCATTCCAATCCTGAGACACTTCCGATAGCAGAGATGTGATATCTCAATGTTTATACCAAACCTGAGACCCTTCCTATAACATGAGATGTGATATCCAACTCCTTCCCGTTCCAAACCTGAGACCCTTCCTTTAGCATGAGATGTGATATCCAGCTCCTTCCCATTCCAATCCTGAGACACTTCCGATAGCATGAGATGTGATATCTCAATGCTTCTAATATCAAAACTGAGACCCTCCCTATAGCATGATATGTGATATCTAAGTCCTTCCCATTCCAATCCTGAGACCCTTCCTATAGCATGAGATGTGATATCTCAATGCTTCTACCAAACCTGAGACCCTTCCTTTAGCATGAGATGTGATATCCAACTCCTTCCCATTCCAATCCTGAGACCCTTCCTATAGCATGAGATGTGATATCTCAATACTTCTAATACCAAACCTGAGATCCTTCCGATAACATGAGATGTGATATCTCAATACTTCTAATACCAAACCTGAGATCCATCCTATAACATGAGATGTGATATCCAACTCCTTCCCTTTCCAAACCTGAGAGCCGTTCTATAGCATGAGATGTGATAACCAGGTCCTTCCCATTCCAATCTTTAGACCCTTCCTACAGCATGCAATATGATATCTCAATGATTCTAATAACAAACCTGAGACCCGTCCTATAGCATGAGATATGATATCCAAGTCCTTCCCATTCCAATCCTGAGACCCTTCCTATAACACGAAATGTGATATCCAACTCCTTCCCATTCCAACCTGAGACCCTTCCTATAGCATGAGATGGGATATCCAACTTCTTCCAAATCCAATACTGATACCCTTCCGATAGCATGAGATGTGATATCCCAATGCTTCTACCAAACCTGAGACCCATACTATGGCATGAGATGTGATATCAAACTCCTTCCCATTCCAATCCTGAGACCCTTCCTATAGCTTGATGTGTGATATCCAACTCCTTCCCATTCCAATTCTGAGACCCTTCTTATACCATGAGACTTGATATCTCAATGCTTCTAATATTAAACCTGAGACCCGTCCTATAACATGAGATGTGATATCCAAATCCTTCCCCTTCCAAACCTTAGACCCTTCCTTTATCATGAGATGTGATATCCAACTCCTTCCCATTCCAATCCTGAGACCCTTCCGATATCATGAGATTTGTTATCTCAATGCTTCTAATATCAAACTTGAGACCCTACCTATAGCATGAGATGTGACATCCAAGTCCTTCCCATTCCAATCCTGAGACCCTTCCTATAGCATGAGATGTGATATCTCTATGCTTCTAATACCAAACCTGAGACCCTTCCTATAACATGAGATGGGATATCCAACTCCTTCCCATTCCAATCCTGAGACCTTTCCGATAGCAGAGATGTGATATCTCAATGCTTATACCAAACCTGAGAACCTTCCTATGGCCTGAGATGTCATATACAACTCCTTCCCATTCCAATCCTGAGACCCTTCCTTTAGCATGAGATGTGATATCTCAATGCTTATACCAAATCTGAGACCCTTCCTATAGCATGAGATGTGATATCCAATTCCTTCCCATTCCAATCCTGTGACCCTTCCTATAGCATGAGATGTGATATCTCAATGCTTATAGCAAACCTGAGAGCCTACCTATAGCATGAGATGTGATATCCAAGTCCATCCCATTCCAATCCTTAGACCCTTCCTACAGCATGCGATGTGATATCTCAATGATTCTAATACCAAACCAGAGACTCTTCCTATAACATGAGATGGGATATCCAACTCCTTCCCATTCCAATCCTGAGCCGCTTCCGATAGCAGAGATGTGATATCTCAATGCTTATACCAAACCTGAGACCCTTCCTATAACATGAGATGTGATATCCAACTCCTTCCCGTTCCAAACCTGAGACACTAACTATAGCATATGTGATATCCAACTCCTTCCCATTCCAAACATGAGACCCTTCCTATAGCAAGAAAGTAATATCCAACTCCTACCCATTCCAATCCTGAGACCCTTCCTATAGCAAGAGATGTGATATCCAAATCCTTCCCATTCCAATCCTGAGACCCTTCCTATAACATGAGATGTGATATCCAACTCCTTCCCATTCCAACCTGAGACACTTCCTATAGCATGAGAAGGGATATCCAACTCCTTCCCAATCCAATCCTGAGACCCTTCCGATAGCAGAGATGTGATATCTCAATGCTTATACCAAACCTGAGTCCCTTCCTATGGCATGAGATGTGATATCCAACTCCTTCCCATTCCAACCCTGAGACCCTTCCTATAGCATGAGATGTGATGTCTCAATGCTTCTAATACCAAACCTGAGATCCTTCCTATAACATGAGATGTGATATCCAACTCCTTCCATTCCAATCCTGAGACCCGTCCTATAGCATGAGATGTGATATCTCAATGCTTATACCAAACCTGAGACCCTTCCTATAGCATGAGATGTGATATCCAACTGCTTCCCATTCCAATCCTGAGACCCTTCCTATAGCATGAGATGTGATGTCTCAATGCTTCTAATACCAAACCTGAGATCCTTCCTATAACATGAGATCTGATATCCAACTCCTTCCATTCCAATCCTGAGACCCTTCCTATAGCATGAGATGTGATATCTCAATGCTTATACCAAACCTGAGACCCTTCCTATAGCATGAGATGTGATATCCAACTCCTTCCCATTCCAATCCTGAGACCCTTCCTATAGCATGAGATGTGATATCTCAATGCTTCTAATACCAAACCTGAGATCCTTCCTCTAACATGAAATGTGAGATCCAACTCCTTCCCTTTCCAAACCTAAGAGCCTATCTATAGCATGAGATGTGATATCCAAGTCCTTCACATTCCAACCCTTAGACCCTTCCTACAGCATGCAATATGATATCTCAATGATTCCAATAACAAACCTGAGACCCGTCCTATAACATGAGATGGGATATCCAACTCCTTCCCATTCCAATCCTGAGACACTTCCGATAGCAGAGATGTGATATCTCAATGTTTATACCAAACCTGAGACCCTTCCTATAACATGAGATGTGATATCCAACTCCTTCCCGTTCCAAACCTGAGACCCTTCCTTTAGCATGAGATGTGATATCCAGCTCCTTCCCATTCCAATCCTGAGACACTTCCGATAGCATGAGATGTGATATCTCAATGCTTCTAATATCAAAACTGAGACCCTCCCTATAGCATGATATGTGATATCTAAGTCCTTCCCATTCCAATCCTGAGACCCTTCCTATAGCATGAGATGTGATATCTCAATGCTTCTACCAAACCTGAGACCCTTCCTTTAGCATGAGATGTGATATCCAACTCCTTCCCATTCCAATCCTGAGACCCTTCCTATAGCATGAGATGTGATATCTCAATACTTCTAATACCAAACCTGAGATCCTTCCGATAACATGAGATGTGATATCTCAATACTTCTAATACCAAACCTGAGATCCATCCTATAACATGAGATGTGATATCCAACTCCTTCCCTTTCCAAACCTGAGAGCCGTTCTATAGCATGAGATGTGATAACCAGGTCCTTCCCATTCCAATCTTTAGACCCTTCCTACAGCATGCAATATGATATCTCAATGATTCTAATAACAAACCTGAGACCCGTCCTATAGCATGAGATATGATATCCAAGTCCTTCCCATTCCAATCCTGAGACCCTTCCTATAACACGAAATGTGATATCCAACTCCTTCCCATTCCAACCTGAGACCCTTCCTATAGCATGAGATGGGATATCCAACTTCTTCCAAATCCAATACTGATACCCTTCCGATAGCATGAGATGTGATATCCCAATGCTTCTACCAAACCTGAGACCCATACTATGGCATGAGATGTGATATCAAACTCCTTCCCATTCCAATCCTGAGACCCTTCCTATAGCTTGAGGTGTGATATCCAACTCCTTCCCATTCCAATTCTGAGACCCTTCTTATACCATGAGACTTGATATCTCAATGCTTCTAATATTAAACCTGAGACCCGTCCTATAACATGAGATGTGATATCCAAATCCTTCCCCTTCCAAACCTTAGACCCTTCCTTTATCATGAGATGTGATATCCAACTCCTTCCCATTCCAATCCTGAGACCTTTCCGATATCATGAGATTTGTTATCTCAATGCTTCTAATATCAAACTTGAGACCCTACCTATAGCATGAGATGTGACATCCAAGTCCTTCCCATTCCAATCCTGAGACCCTTCCTATAGCATGAGATGTGATATCTCTATGCTTCTAATACCAAACCTGAGACCCTTCCTATAACATGAGATGGGATATCCAACTCCTTCCCATTCCAATCCTGAGACCTTTCCGATAGCAGAGATGTGATATCTCAATGCTTATACCAAACCTGAGAACCTTCCTATGGCCTGAGATGTCATATACAACTCCTTCCCATTCCAATCCTGAGACCCTTCCTTTAGCATGAGATGTGATATCTCAATGCTTATACCAAATCTGAGACCCTTCCTATAGCATGAGATGTGATATCCAATTCCTTCCCATTCCAATCCTGTGACCCTTCCTATAGCATGAGATGTGATATCTCAATGCTTATAGCAAACCTGAGAGCCTACCTATAACATGAGATGTGATATCCAAGTCCATCCCATTCCAATCCTTAGACCCTTCCTACAGGATGCGATGTGATATCTCAATGATTCTAATACCAAACCAGAGACTCTTCCTATAACATGAGATGGGATATCCAACTCCTTCCCATTCCAATCCTGAGCCGCTTCCGATAGCAGAGATGTGATATCTCAATGCTTATACCAAACCTGAGACCCTTCCTATAACATGAGATGTGATATCCAACTCCTTCCCGTTCCAAACCTGAGACACTAACTATAGCATATGTGATATCCAACTCCTTCCCATTCCAAACATGAGACCCTTCCTATAGCAAGAAAGTAATATCCAACTCCTACCCATTCCAATCCTGAGACCCTTCCTATAGCAAGAGATGTGATATCCAAATCCTTCCCATTCCAATCCTGAGACCCTTCCTATAACATGAGATGTGATATCCAACTCCTTCCCATTCCAACCTGAGACACTTCCTATAGCATGAGAAGGGATATCCAACTCCTTCCCAATCCAATCCTGAGACCCTTCCGATAGCAGAGATGTGATATCTCAATGCTTATACCAAACCTGAGTCCCTTCCTATGGCATGAGATGTGATATCCAACTCCTTGCCATTCAAATCCTGAGACCCTTCCTATAGCATGAGAAGGGATATCCAACTCCTTCCCAATCCAAACCTGAGACCCTTCCTATTGGATGAGATGTGATATCCAACTCCTTCCCATTCCAACCCTGAGACCCTTCCTATAGCATGAGATGTGATGTCTCAATGCTTCTAATACCAAACCTGAGATCCTTCCTATAACATGAGATGTGATATCCAACTCCTTCCATTCCAATCCTGAGACCCGTCCTATAGCATGAGATGTGATATCTCAATGCTTATACCAAACCTGAGACCCTTCCTATAGCATGAGATGTGATATCCAACTGCTTCCCATTCCAATCCTGAGACCCTTCCTATAGCATGAGATGTGATATCTCAATGCTTCTAATACCAAACCTGAGATCCTTCCTCTAACATGAAATGTGATATCCAACTCCTTCCCTTTCCAAACCTAAGAGCCTATCTATAGCATGAGATGTGATATCCAAGTCCTTCACATTCCAACCCTTAGACCCTTCCTACAGCATGCAATATGATATCTCAATGATTCTAATAACAAACCTGAGACCCGTCCTATAACATGAGATGGGATATCCAACTCCTTCCCATTCCAATCCTGAGACACTTCCGATAGCAGAGATGTGATATCTCAATGCTTATACCAAACCTGAGACCCTTCCTATAACATGAGATGTGATATCCAAATCCTTCCCGTTCCAAACCTGAGACCCTTCCTTTAGCATGAGATGTGATATCCAGCTCCTTCCCATTCCAATCCTGAGACCCTTCCTATAGCATGCAATATGATATCTCAATGATTCTAATAACAAACCTGAGACCCGTCCTATAGCATGAGATATGATATCCAAGTCCTTCGCATTCCAATCCTGAGACCCTTCCTATAACATGAAATGTGATATCCAACTCCTTCCCATTCCAACCTGAGACCATTCCTATAGCATGAGATGGGATATCCAACTTCTTCCAAATCCAATACTGATAGCCTTCCGATAGCATGAGATGTGATATCCCAATGCTTATACCAAACCTGAGACCCTTCCTATAACATGAGATGTGATATCCAACTCCTTCCCGTTCCAAACCTGAGACACTAACTATAGCATATGTGATATCCAACTCCTTACCATTCCAAACATGAGACCCTTCCTATAGCAAGAAAGTAATATCCAACTCCTACCCATTCCAATCCTGAGACCCTTCCTATAGCAAGAGATGTGATATCCAAATCCTTCCCATTCCAATCCTGAGACCCTTCCTATAACATGAGATGTGATATCCAACTCCTTCCCATTCCAACCTGAGACACTTCCTATAGCATGAGAAGGGATATCCAACTCCTTCCCAATCCAATCCTGAGACCCTTCCGATAGCAGAGATGTGATATCTCAATGCTTATACCAAACCTGAGTCCCTTCCTATGGCATGAGATGTGATATCCAACTCCTTGCCATTCAAATCCTGAGACCCTTCCTATAGCATGAGAAGGGATATCCAACTCCTTCCCAATCCAAACCTGAGACCCTTCCTATTGGATGAGATGTGATATCCAACTCCTTCCCATTCCAACCCTGAGACCCTTCCTATAGCATGAGATGTGATGTCTCAATGCTTCTAATACCAAACCTGAGATCCTTCCTATAACATGAGATGTGATATCCAACTCCTTCCATTCCAATCCTGAGACCCGTCCTATAGCATGAGATGTGATATCTCAATGCTTATACCAAACCTGAGACCCTTCCTATAGCATGAGATGTGATATCCAACTGCTTCCCATTCCAATCCTGAGACCCTTCCTATAGCATGAGATGTGATATCTCAATGCTTCTAATACCAAACCTGAGATCCTTCCTCTAACATGAAATGTGATATCCAACTCCTTCCCTTTCCAAACCTAAGAGCCTATCTATAGCATGAGATGTGATATCCAAGTCCTTCACATTCCAACCCTTAGACCCTTCCTATAGCATGCAATATGATATCTCAATGATTCTAATAACAAACCTGAGACCCGTCCTATAACATGAGATGGGATATCCAACTCCTTCCCATTCCAATCCTGAGACACTTCCGATAGCAGAGATGTGATATCTCAATGCTTATACCAAACCTGAGACCCTTCCTATAACATGAGATGTGATATCCAAATCCTTCCCGTTCCAAACCTGAGACCCTTCCTTTAGCATGAGATGTGATATCCAGCTCCTTCCCATTCCAATCCTGAGACCCTTCCTATAGCATGCAATATGATATCTCAATGATTCTAATAACAAACCTGAGACCCGTCCTATAGCATGAGATATGATATCCAAGTCCTTCGCATTCCAATCCTGAGACCCTTCCTATAACATGAAATGTGATATCCAACTCCTTCCCATTCCAACCTGAGACCATTCCTATAGCATGAGATGGGATATCCAACTTCTTCCAAATCCAATACTGATAGCCTTCCGATAGCATGAGATGTGATATCCCAATGCTTCTACCAAACCTGAGACCCATACTATGGCATGAGATGTGATATCAAACTCCTTCCCATTCCAATCCTGAGACCCTTCCTATAGCTTGAGGTGTGATATCCAACTCCTTCCCATTCCAATTCTGAGACCCTTCTTATACCATGAGACTTGATATCTCAATGCTTCTAATATTAAACCTGAGACCCGTCCTATAACATGAGATGTGATATCCAAATCCTTCCCCTTCCAAACCTTAGACCCTTCCTTTATCATGAGATGTGATATCCAACTCCTTCCCATTCCAATCCTGAGACCCTTCCGATATCATGAGATTTGTTATCTCAATGCTTCTAATATCAAACTTGAGACCCTCCCTATAGCATGAGATGTGACATCCAAGTCCTTCCCATTCCAATCCTGAGACCCTTCCTATAGCATGAGATGTGATATCTCTATGCTTCTAATACCAAACCTGAGACCCTTCCTATAACATGAGATGGGATATCCAACTCCTTCCCATTCCAATCCTGAGACCTTTCCGATAGCAGAGATGTGATATCTCAATGCTTATACCAAACCTGAGAACCTTCCTATGGCCTGAGATGTCATATACAACTCCTTCCCATTCCAATCCTGAGACCCTTCCTTTAGCATGCGATGTGATATCTCAATGCTTATACCAAATCTGAGAGCCTACCTATAACATGAGATGTGATATCCAAGTCTATCCCATTCCAATCCTTAGACCCTTCCTACAGCATGCGATGTGATATCTCAATAATTCTAATACCAAACCAGAGACTCTTCCTATAACATGAGATGGGATATCCAACTCCTTCCCATTCCAATCCTGAGCCGCTTCCGATAGCAGAGATGTGATATCTCAATGCTTATACCAAACCTGAGACCCTTCCTATAACATGAGATGTGATATCCAACTCCTTCCCGTTCCAAACCTGAGACACTAACTATAGCATATGTGATATCCAACTCCTTCCCATTCCAAACATGAGACCCTTCCTATAGCAAGAAAGTAATATCCAACTCCTACCCATTCCAATCCTGAGACCCTTCCTATAGCAAGAGATGTGATATCCAAATCCTTCCCATTCCAATCCTGAGACCCTTCCTATAACATGAGATGTGATAACCAACTCCTTCCCATTCCAACCTGAGACACTTCCTATAGCATGAGAAGGGATATCCAACTCCTTCCCAATCCAATCCTGAGACCCTTCCGATAGCAGAGATGTGATATCGCAATGCTTATACCAAACCTGAGAACCTTCCTATGGCCTGAGATGTCATATACAACTCCTTCCCATTCCAATCCTGAGACCCTTCCTTTAGCATGAGATGTGATATCTCAATGCTTATACCAAATCTGAGAGCCTACCTATAACATGAGATGTGATATCCAAGTCTATCCCATTCCAATCCTTAGACCCTTCCTACAGCATGCGATGTGATATCTCAATAATTCTAATACCAAACCAGAGACTCTTCCTATAACATGAGATGGGATATCCAACTCCTTCCCATTCCAATCCTGAGCCGCTTCCGATAGCAGAGATGTGATATCTCAATGCTTATACCAAACCTGAGACCCTTCCTATAACATGAGATGTGATATCCAACTCCTTCCCGTTCCAAACCTGAGACACTAACTATAGCATATGTGATATCCAACTCCTTCCCATTCCAAACATGAGACCCTTCCTATAGCAAGAAAGTAATATCCAACTCCTACCCATTCCAATCCTGAGACCCTTCCTATAGCAAGAGATGTGATATCCAAATCCTTCCCATTCCAATCCTGAGACCCTTCCTATAACATGAGATGTGATATCCAACTCCTTCCCATTCCAACCTGAGACACTTCCTATAGCATGAGAAGGGATATCCAACTCCTTCCCAATCCAATCCTGAGACCCTTCCGATAGCAGAGATGTGATATCTCAATGCTTATACCAAACCTGAGTCCCTTCCTATGGCATGAGATGTGATATCCAACTCCTTGCCATTCAAATCCTGAGACCCTTCCTATAGCATGAGAAGGGATATCCAACTCCTTCCCAATCCAATCCTGAGACCCTTCCGATAGCAGCGACGTGATATCTCAATGCTTCTACCAAACCTGAGACCCTTCCTTTAGCATGAGATGTGATATCCAAATCCTTCACATTCCAATCCTGAGACCCTTCCTATAGCATGAGATGTGATATCTCAATGCTTCTAATACCAAACCTGAGATCCTTCCTATAACATGAGATGTGATATCCAATTCCTTCCCATTCCAAACCTGAGACCCTTCCTATTGGATGAGATGTGATATCCAACTCCTTCCCATTCCAACCTTGAGACCCTTCCTATAGCATGAGATGTGATGTCTCAATGCTTCTAATACCAAACCTGAGATCCTTCCTATAACATGAGATGTGATATCCAACTCCTTCCATTCCAATCCTGAGACCCGTCCTATAGCATGAGATGTGATATCTCAAGGCTTATACCAAACCTGAGACCCTTCCTATAGCATGAGATGTGATATCCAACTGCTTCCCATTCCAATCCTGAAACCCTTCCTATAGCATGAGATGTGATATCTCAATGCTTCTAATACCAAACCTGAGATCCTTCCTCTAACATGAAATGTGATATCCAACTCCTTCCCTTTCCAAACCTAAGAGCCTATCTATAGCATGAGATGTGATATCCAAGTCCTTCACATTCCAACCCTTAGACCCTTCCTACAGCATGCAATATGATATCTCAATGATTCTAATAACAAACCTGAGACCCGTCCTATAACATGAGATGGGATATCCAACTACTTCCCATTCCAATCCTGAGACACTTCCGATAGCAGAGATGTGATATCTCAATGCTTATACCAAACCTGAGACCCTTCCTATAACATGAGATGTGATATCATCCGTTCCAAACCTGAGACCCTTCCTTTAGCATGAGATGTGATATCCAGCTCCTTCCCATTCCAATCCTGAGACACTTCCGATAGCATGAGATGTGATATCTCAATGCTTCTAATATCAAAACTGAGACCCTCCCTATAGCATGATATGTGATATCTAAGTCCTTCCCATTCCAATCCTGAGACCCTCCCTATAGCATGAGATGTGATATCCAACTCCTTCCCATTCCAATCCTGAGACCCTTCCTATAGCATGAGATATGATATCTCAATACTTCTAATACCAAACGTGAGATCCTTCCGATAACATGAGATGTGATATCCAAATCCTTCCCCTTCCAAACCTGAGACCCTCCCTTTAGCATGAAATGTGATATCCAACTCCTTCCTATTCCAATCCTGAGACTCTTCTGATAGCATGAGATGTGATATCTCAATGCTTCTAATACCAAACCTGAGATCCTTCCGATAGCATGAGATGTGATATCTCAATGCTTCTAATACCAAACCTGAGATCCTTCCTATAACATGAGATGTGATATCCAAATCCTTCCCCTTCCAAACCTGAGACCCTCCCTTTAGCATGAGATGTGATATCTAACTCCTTCCCATTCCATTCCTGAGACCCTTCTGATAGCATGAGATGTGATATCTCAATGCCTCTAATACCAAACCTGAGATCCTACCTCTAACATGAAATGAGATATCCAACTCTTTCCCCTTCCAAACCTGAGAGCCTTCCTATAGCATGAGATGTGATATCCAAGTCCTTCCCATTCCAATACTGAGACCCTTCCTATAGCTTGAGATGTGATATCCAACTCCTTCCCATTCCAATTCTGAGACCCTTCCTATAGCATGAGATGTGATATCTCAATGCTTATACCAAACCTGAGAGCCTACCTTTAACATGAGATGTGATATCCAAGTCCATCCCATTCCAATCCTTAGACCCTTCCTATTGGATGAGATGTGATATCCAACTCCTTCCCATTCCAACCTTGAGACCCTTCCTATAGCATGAGATGTGATGTCTCAATGCTTCTAATACCAAACCTGAGATCCTTCCTATAACATGAGATGTGATATCCAACTCCTTCCATTCCAATCCTGAGACCCGTCCTATAGCATGAGATGTGATATCTCAAGGCTTATACCAAACCTGAGACCCTTCCTATAGCATGAGATGTGATATCCAACTGCTTCCCATTCCAATCCTGAGACCCTTCCTATAGCATGAGATGTGATATCTCAATTCTTCTAATACCAAACCTGAGATCCTTCCTCTAACATGAAATGTTATATCCAACTCCTTCCCTTTCCAAACCTAAGAGCCTATCTATAGCATGAGATGTGATATCCAAGTCCTTCACATTCCAACCCTTAGACCCTTCCTACAGCATGCAATATGATATCTCAATGATTCTAATAACAAACCTGAGACCCGTCCTATAACATGAGATGGGATATCCAACTCCTTCCCATTCCAATCCTGAGACACTTCCGATAGCAGAGATGTGATATCTCAATGCTTATACCAAACCTGAGACCCTTCCTATAACATGAGATGTGATATCCAAATCCTTCCCGTTCCAAACCTGAGACCCTTCCTTTAGCATGAGATGTGATATCCAGCTCCTTCCCATTCCAATCCTGAGACACTTCCGATAGCATGAGATGTGATATCTCAATGCTTCTAATATCAAAACTGAGACCCTCCCTATAGCATGATATGTGATATCTAAGTCCTTCCCATTCCAATCCTGAGACCCTCCCTATAGCATGAGATGTGATATCCAACTCCTTCCCATTCCAATCCTGAGACCCTTCCTATAGCATGAGATATGATATCTCAATACTTCTAATACCAAACGTGAGATCCTTCCGATAACATGAGATGTGATATCCAAATCCTTCCCCTTCGAAACCTGAGACCCTCCCTTTAGCATGAAATGTGATATCCAACTCCTTCCTATTCCAATCCTGAGACTCTTCTGATAGCATGAGATGTGATATCTCAATGCTTCTAATACCAAACCTGAGATCCTTCCGATAGCATGAGATGTGATATCTCAATGCTTCTAATACCAAACCTGAGATCCTTCCTATAACATGAGATGTGATATCCAAATCCTTCCCCTTCCAAACCTGAGACCCTCCCTTTAGCATGAGATGTGATATCTAACTCCTTCCCATTCCATTCCTGAGACCCTTCTGATAGCATGAGATGTGATATCTCAATGCCTCTAATACCAAACCTGAGATCCTACCTCTAACATGAAATGAGATATCCAACTCTTTCCCCTTCCAAACCTGAGAGCCTTCCTATAGCATGAGATGTGATATCCAAGTCCTTCCCATTCCAATACTGAGACCCTTCCTATAGCTTGAGATGTGATATCCAACTCCTTCCCATTCCAATTCTGAGACCCTTCCTATAGCATGAGATGTGATATCTCAATGCTTATACCAAACCTGAGAGCCTACCTATAACATGAGATGTGATATCCAAGTCCATCCCATTCCAATCCTTAGACCCTTCCTATTGGATGAGATGTGATATCCAACTCCTTCCCATTCCAACCTTGAGACCCTTCCTATAGCATGAGATGTGATGTCTCAATGCTTCTAATACCAAACCTGAGATCCTTCCTATAACATGAGATGTGATATCCAACTCCTTCCATTCCAATCCTGAGACCCGTCCTATAGCATGAGATGTGATATCTCAAGGCTTATACCAAACCTGAGACCCTTCCTATAGCATGAGATGTGATATCCAACTGCTTCCCATTCCAATCCTGAGACCCTTCCTATAGCATGAGATGTGATATCTCAATGCTTCTAATACCAAACCTGAGATCCTTCCTCTAACATGAAATGTGATATCCAACTCCTTCCCTTTCCAAACCTAAGAGCCTATCTATAGCATGAGATGTGATATCCAAGTCCTTCACATTCCAACCCTTAGACCCTTCCTACAGCATGCAATATGATATCTCAATGATTCTAATAACAAACCTGAGACCCGTCCTATAACATGAGATGGGATATCCAACTCCTTCCCATACCAATCCTGAGACACTTCCGATAGCAGAGATGTGATATCTCAATGCTTATACCAAACCTGAGACCCTTCCTATAACATGAGATGTGATATCCAAATCCTTCCCGTTCCAAACCTGAGACCCTTCCTTTAGCATGAGATGTGATATCCAGCTCCTTCCCATTCCAATCCTGAGACACTTCCGATAGCATGAGATGTGATATCTCAATGCTTCTAATATCAAAACTGAGACCCTCCCTATAGCATGATATGTGATATCTAAGTCCTTCCCATTCCAATCCTGAGACCCTCCCTATAGCATGAGATGTGATATCCAACTCCTTCCCATTCCAATCCTGAGTCCCTTCCTATAGCATGAGATATGATATCTCAATACTTCTAATACTAAACGTGAGATCCTTCCGATAACATGAGATGTGATATCCAAATCCTTCCCCTTCCAAACCTGAGACCCTCCCTTTAGCATGAAATGTGATATCCAACTCCTTCCTATTCCAATCCTGAGACTCTTCTGATAGCATGAGATGTGATATCTCAATGCTTCTAATACCAAACCTGAGATCCTTCCGATAGCATGAGATGTGATATCTCAATGCTTCTAATACCAAACCTGAGATCCTTCCTATAACATGAGATGTGATATCCAAATCCTTCCCCTTCCAAACCTGAGACCCTCCCTTTAGCATGAGATGTGATATCTAACTCCTTCCCATTCCATTCCTGAGACCCTTCTGATAGCATGAGATGTGATATCTCAATGCCTCTAATACCAAACCTGAGATCCTACCTCTAACATGAAATGAGATATCCAACTCTTTCCCCTTCCAAACCTGAGAGCCTTCCTATAGCATGAGATGTGATATCCAAGTCCTTCCCATTCCAATACTGAGACCCTTCCTATAGCTTGAGATGTGATATCCAACTCCTTCCCATTCCAATTCTGAGACCCTTCCTATAGCATGAGATGTGATATCTCAATGCTTATACCAAACCTGAAAGCCTACCTATAACATGAGATGTGATATCCAAGTCCATCCCATTCCAATCCTTAGACCCTTCCTACAGCATGCGATGTGATATCTCAATGATTCTAATACCAAACCAGAGACTCTTCCTATAACATGAGATGGGATATCCAACTCCTTCCCATTCCAATTCTGAGACCCTTCCTATACTATGAGACTTGATATCTCAATGCTTCTAATACCAAACCTGAGACCCGTAATATAACATGAGATGTGATATCCAAATCCTTCCCCTTCCAAACCTTAGACCCTTCCTTTATCATGAGATGTGATATCCAACTCCTTCCCATTCCAATCCTGAGACCCTTCCGATATCATGAGATGTGATATCTCAAAGCTTCTAATATCAAACTTGAGACCCTCCCTATAGCATGAGATGTGATATCCAAGTCCTTCCCATTCCAATCCTGAGACCCTTCCTATAGCATGAGATGTGATATCTCAATGCTTCTAATACCAAACCTGAGACCCTTCCTATAACATGAGATGGGAATATCCAACTCCTTCCCATTCCAATCTTGAGACCCTTCCGATAGCAGAGATGTGATATCTCAATGCTTATACCAAACCTGAGATCCTTCCTATAACATGAGATGTGATATCCAACTCCTTCCCATTCCAATCCTGAGACACTTCCTATAGCATGAGATGTGATATCTCACTGCTTATACCAAACCTGAGACCCTTCCCATAGCAGGAGATGTGATATCCAACTCCTTCCCATTCCAATCCTCAGACCCTTCCTATAGCATGAGATGTGATATCTCAATGCTTCTAATGTCAAACTTGAGACCCTACCTATAGCATGAGATGTGATATCCAAGTCCTTCCCATTCCAATCCTGAGACACTTCCTATAGCATGAGATGTGATATCTCAATGCTTCTAATACCAAACTTGAGACTCTTCCTATAACATGAGATGGGATATCCAACTCCTTCCCATTCCAATCCTGAGACCCTTTTGATAGCAGAGATGTGATATCTCAATGTTTATACCAAACCTGAGACCCTTCCTACGGCATGAGATGTCATATTCAACTCCTTCCCATTCCAATCCTGAGACCCTTCCTATAGCATGAGATTTGATATCCAACTCCTTCCCATTCCAATCCTGAGACCCTTCCTATAGCATGAGATGTGATGTCTCAATGCTTCTAATACCAAACCTGAGATCCTTCCTATAACATGAGATCTGATATCCAACTCCTTCCATTCCAATCCTGAGACCCTTCCTATAGCATGAGATGTGATATCTCAATGCTTATACCAAACCTGAGACCCTTCCTATAGCATGAGATGTGATATCCAACTCCTTCCCATTCCAATCCTGAGACCCTTCCTATAGCATGAGATGTGATATCTCAATGCTTCTAATACCAAACCTGAGATCCTTCCTCTAACATGAAATGTGAGATCCAACTCCTTCCCTTTCCAAACCTAAGAGCCTATCTATAGCATGAGATGTGATATCCAAGTCCTTCACATTCCAACCCTTAGACCCTTCCTACAGCATGCAATATGATATCTCAATGATTCCAATAACAAACCTGAGACCCGTCCTATAACATGAGATGGGATATCCAACTCCTTCCCATTCCAATCCTGAGACACTTCCGATAGCAGAGATGTGATATCTCAATGTTTATACCAAACCTGAGACCCTTCCTATAACATGAGATGTGATATCCAACTCCTTCCAGTTCCAAACCTGAGACCCTTCCTTTAGCATGAGATGTGATATCCAGCTCCTTCCCATTCCAATCCTGAGACACTTCCGATAGCATGAGATGTGATATCTCAATGCTTCTAATATCAAAACTGAGACCCTCCCTATAGCATGATATGTGATATCTAAGTCCTTCCCATTCCAATCCTGAGACCCTTCCTATAGCATGAGATGTGATAACTCAATGCTTCTACCAAACCTGAGACCCTTCCTTTAGCATGAGATGTGATATCCAACTCCTTCCCATTCCAATCCTGAGACCCTTCCTATAGCATGAGATGTGATATCTCAATACTTCTAATACCAAACCTGAGATCCTTCCGATAACATGAGATGTGATATCTCAATACTTCTAATACCAAACCTGAGATCCATCCTATAACATGAGATGTGATATCCAACTCCTTCCCTTTCCAAACCTGAGAGCCGTTCTATAGCATGAGATGTGATAACCAGGTCCTTCCCATTCCAATCCTTAGACCCTTCCTACAGCATGCAATATGATATCTCAATGATTCTAATAACAAACCTGAGACCCGTCCTATAGCATGAGATATGATATCCAAGTCCTTCCCATTCCAATCCTGAGACCCTTCCTATAACACGAAATGTGATATCCAACTCCTTCCCATTCCAACCTGAGACCCTTCCTATAGCATGAGATGGGATATCCAACTTCTTCCAAATCCAATACTGATACCCTTCCGATAGCATGAGATGTGATATCCCAATGCTTCTACCAAACCTGAGACCCATACTATGGCATGAAATGTGATATCAAACTCCTTCCCATTCCAATCCTGAGACCCTTCCTATAGCTTGAGGTGTGATATCCAACTCCTTCCCATTCCAATTCTGAGACCCTTCTTATACCATGAGACTTGATATCTCAATGCTTCTAATATTAAACCTGAGACCCGTCCTATAACATGAGATGTGATATCCAAATCCTTCCCCTTCCAAACCTTAGACCCTTCCTTTATCATGAGATGTGATATCCAACTCCTTCCCATTCCAATCCTGAGACCCTTCCGATATCATGAGATTTTTTATCTCAATGCTTCTAATATCAAACTTGAGACCCTACCTATAGCATGAGATGTGACATCCAAGTCCTTCCCATTCCAATCCTGAGACCCTTCCTATAGCATGAGATGTGATATCTCTATGCTTCTAATACCAAACCTGAGACCCTTCCTATAACATGAGATGGGATATCCAACTCCTTCCCATTCCAATCCTGAGACCTTTCCGATAGCAGAGATGTGATATCTCAATGCTTATACCAAACCTGAGAACCTTCCTATGGCCTGAGATGTCATATACAACTCCTTCCCATTCCAATCCTGAGACCCTTCCTTTAGCATGAGATGTGATATCTCAATGCTTATACCAAATCTGAGACCCTTCCTATAGCATGAGATGTGATATCCAATTCCTTCCCATTCCAATCCTGTGACCCTTCCTATAGCATGAGATGTGATATCTTAATGCTTATAGCAAACCTGAGAGCCTAACTATAACATGAGATGTGATATCCAAGTCCATCCCATTCCAATCCTTAGACCCTTCCTACAGCATGCGATGTGATATCTCAATGATTCTAATACCAAACCAGAGACTCTTCCTATAACATGAGATGGGATATCCAACTCCTTCCCATTCCAATCCTGAGCCGCTTCCGATAGCAGAGATGTGATATCTCAATGCTTATACCAAACCTGAGACCCTTCCTATAACATGAGATGTGATATCCAACTCCTTCCCGTTCCAAACCTGAGACACTAACTATAGCATATGTGATATCCAACTCCTTCCCATTCCAAACATGAGACCCTTCCTATAGCAAGAAAGTAATATCCAACTCCTACCCATTCCAATCCTGAGACCCTTCCTATAGCAAGAGATGTGATATCCAAATCCTTCCCATTCCAATCCTGAGACCCTTCCTATAACATGAGATGTGATATCCAACTCCTTCCCATTCCAACCTGAGACACTTCCTATAGCATGAGAAGGGATATCCAACTCATTCCCAATCCAATCCTGAGACCCTTCCGATAGCAGAGATGTGATATCTCAATGCTTATACCAAACCTGAGACCCTTCCTATGGCATGAGATGTGATATCCAACTCCTTGCCATTCAAATCCTGAGACCCTTCCTATAGCATGAGAAGGGATATCCAACTCCTTCCCAATCCAATCCTGAGACCCTTCCGATAGCAGCAACGTGATATCTCAATGCTTCTACCAAACCTGAGACCCTTCCTTTAGCATGAGATGTGATATCCAATTCCTTCCCATTCCAAACCTGAGACCCTTCCTATTGGATGAGATGTGATATCCAACTCCTTCCCATTCCAACCCTGAGACCCTTCCTATAGCATGAGATGTGATGTCTCAATGCTTCTAATACCAAACCTGAGATCCTTCCTATAACATGAGATGTGATATCCAACTCCTTCCATTCCAATCCTGAGACCCGTCCTATAGCATGAGATGTGATATCTCAATGCTTATACCAAACCTGAGACCCTTCCTATAGCATGAGATGTGATATCCAACTGCTTCCCATTCCAATCCTGAGACCCTTCCTATAGCATGAGATGTGATATCTCAATGCTTCTAATACCAAACCTGAGATCCTTCCTCTAACATGAAATGTGATATCCAACTCCTTCCCTTTCCAAACCTAAGAGCCTATCTATAGCATGAGATGTGATATCCAAGTCCTTCACATTCCAACCCTTAGACCCTTCCTACAGCATGCAATATGATATCTCAATGATTCTAATAACAAACCTGAGACCCGTCCTATAACATGAGATGGGATATCCAACTCCTTCCCATTCCAATCCTGAGACACTTCCGATAGCAGAGATGTGATATCTCAATGCTTATACCAAACCTGAGACCCTTCCTATAACATGAGATGTGATATCCAAATCCTTCCCGTTCCAAACCTGAGACCCTTCCTTTAGCATGAGATGTGATATCCAGCTCCTTCCCATTCCAATCCTGAGACACTTCCGATAGCATGAGATGTGATATCTCAATGCTTCTAATATCAAAACTGAGACCCTCCCTATAGCATGATATGTGATATCTAAGTCCTTCCCATTCCAATCCTGAGACCCTCCCTATAGCATGAGATGTGATATCCAACTCCTTCCCATTCCAATCCTGAGACC